>NC_060896.1:10608888-10981388 GCF_014805685.1 Silurus meridionalis | reverse complement strand
TGAGCAAGTAAATAATCTAGGGCTAATTTAAGTGAAAAGACCACCCCCTAGTGGTAAGTCAAAGCTCTCACACATATCAGTCAAGTCAAGTTTATTACTATAGCGCTTTTCACAACATTGTCTCAAAGTAGCTTTACAGACATTAAAAGTGAAGGTGAACGATGTGTATTTATCCCTGATGAGCAGCCATGGCGACTGTGGCAAGAAAAAACTCCCTTAGATGTTATGAGGAAGAAACCTTGAGAGGAACCAGACTCAAAAAGGGGAACCCATCCTTATTTGGGTGACATCAAGATTGTAATTATAGTCCTCAAACAATACAGAACACTGGAGAGTGAGAACTAACATGGAGAGTGAGAAATAACATCATCACAGATTCAACACCAGCTTCTCCATGCCAGAGCCTTTAAACACACAAAGAGATCCAATTGTTGTTTGAAGCAAAAGTGTCGAGGTCTGGGAAAAGCCAGGATGCTGCTGTAGTTGAATTCTGGCAAACAGCCAAAATGAGAGAAACTGGATCATGGCTGGAAAAAAAAATCTTATCTGATAGATTTTGACACTTTGCAGGAGCAATTTTTTCTGTTGTAAATCATGAACAAATGCTGTGATAAAATCAGTCACTCAGCCTAAAGAGGCCAAAAACAGAAGCACAGACTTGGCAACCCCACTATCTGTTTCTCTGTGCATCTATAAAATCAACCAAAAGAACAGTCTGCATTTTATCTTCCACTGACATGAATCTGGGATCATTATTATTTGCAAAGCTTGGAGCTCATTAAGTATTTATTGATGACATTCATAAGTCACAGCACCTTCTCCCATCTCAGGAGCCCCCTCACATTTTAGCAACCATTGTAGTATTTCTTCTCAAGGGACAATACTATAGAAATAGTATATAGAAATAGAATGAGTTATTTTTAGAGGACAGTAAATCTGTACTGGTGTACAAGCTGCACATTTACTACTCTAAAATATATCCAAGTTTCATTTCTATGGTATTGTCTGGATGTGCAGATGTATTAACAATTTTGAAAGCCAGTTTAGCCAAAAGCCAAAAGAGTGGGGGGAAAAGATTGAAATTTTAAATGCATAGCATTAAATTGAACAAAAATAACTTTGCTGCATCTTTACATTTGCATGCATTTGAGGTTTTTCTTGTCTTGAATACAAAGCTTCAGTTTAGGAAATGCCGGACTTATACTTCGCTTAATCCTGCCTTAAGTGGGAGTTTGTGTATTTATTGTGTATGCTTGTGTGTGTCAGTGAGGTGGATGCTCCGTTTGCACGCTGGTCCCGGGAGCAGGTGTGTGACTGGATGCAGGAGCAGGGACTCGGGCTGTATGTGAACCTGGCCAGACAGTGGATTTCCTCAGGACAGACTCTTCTTCAGGCTTCAACACAGAACTTAGAAAAGGTAAGAATTAGGAAATTCAGCTATTGATTATTTTAGTACAGTGGAACCCGCTTATCTCGCCCTCGGTTATCTCGACAACCCTATTAAGTCGACGTTTTTGAAGTGGAACCGCCAAATTCTCGCTTTTTCTAAGCATTTTTTATCGGTTATGTCGAACCCTAATATCTCGAGCACAAGGGGGGAAAAATTTGCCATTTAACGTCGGTTATCTCGGTGCAGCCGCAGAAGAACTTGCGGAAGTGGTGGAAAAATCAAGGCTTACAGCTGCTACAGGTGTTGTATTGTATACTGGTGAATCTCTGCTGTTAGTTAGTGCACATATGCCTTTTGTTGTTAAATGTTATGCGATGAACGGGAGGCGAAAGTAGAAGCGCGGCGCTGAACAGCACACGGGAGAACGTAGGATGACCAGCAAAAGCATAGAATGAACACCGGCAGGATCGGGGGGAATCCGCAATGCGCTTTGGGAAGAAAAGAGCAGCCTTTGAGAGAGTGCCGGTGGGAAGACACGTACCGGGATACGCATGCGCAATAACAACAACCGCCGTGAACCAACATATACCAACAATAACGGACAGTGAGAGTGTGGAAGTTTAAATAGGAGCTGGTGATGATGCTAAACGAGCACCATATGTGCGCGATTGAAGCCTGGAGCTTCAGAGAAAACATCTGCTACGCCGAAGGGGGCGCCGAAGGGGGCGTGGCAGGTGGATTCCTGACAGATAAACATGTACTGTATGTATTTTTATAGCATGCCTTCATCAAACAAATCGCGGCAACGCTGTTGTGTAAAAAACCCCTCCAAAAACACGTGCATGCACATTCTTATTTATTAACGCACATCATGTACATAAAGAAATTTCACGCAGGTTAATATATTGCCGCCATTTTTATTTTCGTTTATCTCGATCATCGATTACCTTGATGCTTTTTGGCGACCCCCTACGACATCGACATAACCGGGTTCCACTGTAATCGAATATTCTACCGATTAGTCCAGTCTAGTTGAGTATTTGGATAAGAAGTATTTTTTTCATAAGTCATTGGTTTCCTTTTTAATCAAAAGTTATATTATAAGAATATCTGTAAAAACTTAAACCCATTTAGTGCATTTGATTGCCATATTACTTCAAAATACAAATAAAATCTAGAAATCGATTTCAAATTGCTTAAACAATGGTAACCATCTTACAACCTAAAACTAAGGCAAACATCAAAATAAGAGTTATAAAAAATAATAACAAAACCTAAACATTGTATTTGTTAACTTTCACATTTCAGCTTAACTACTTTGTGGCTATTTTTTTTAATACCAGCTTATCGTTTTTATATATATATATATATATATATATATATATATATATATATATATATATATATATATATATATATATATATATATAAAAGACCTTTTTACTTAATGCATATTTCTGAGCGGGCGATCAGGTTTTCATTTCACTTGTAGTTTGTATATAACTATGTGACAAATAACATTTTTGAATCTTTAATCTTTTGTAAAAGGCAAAATTTAGTGGACAGGAATGTAACTTGGAACAAGAGTCCATACACATAAAATAATAATAAAACCTAAACGCTGCATTTAAAAACGCACTGTATGGTGATGTAGTTTAAAATAATCCAAAACTTGGAATTTTTCTGTCGTTTTCTATTGCCTGCATCTTCTCCTCCTTCCGTTCTATTTTTCGTTCTGCAGCGTCTTCTGTGTTGCCTGTTCCAGGGTTTAGCTGGTGGTGCGTCAGTAATAAGGGTTCGTGGGGAAACGCACTGCTCAGTGTGTAGTTAAATAGACTAAATGAGCAAGACTAAATAAGCAAAACAAAACAAAATCGTTTCAGCTCTAGTAAGCATGCAGTTCATTCACGTATCGTTTGTGATTAAAATACATTTATTCAAGGATAGTTGCATCTCTACAGGGGAGTTATATCTGGCTGTTGAGGTAAGAGCAAAATCCTCCAGTCCTTGAAAGAATCACTGTATATACTATGGATATGGACATGCTGGCAGACTTCCAGTATATAGAAGTTGATGAGGTTATTTATTTTCCCACTCCTGTCATTTCTGCTATGCACGTGGAAAATAACATAAAAATTGTCCCGATTAGGCCAATAGTATTAGACCTTCATAAGAAAGTAAGGGCTGCTGTTGAAATAAGCAGTGTTTTAGGTACATTTTAATAGGCATGTAATTTAAAACTGTCGGATTTGTGTTTCTAGGATCACCTTCCAATTACCTTCTGATCAGAGGTTCCCAGTTCCCCTTAATGGTGGGAATCTGCATTGTTATATTTAGTTGTGTACATGCTGTGATTCTCACCAATCTTTGTGGAAATCATCAAACCGATAGAAGTCATAGTATTTATTTTGTGTGTGTGTGTGTGTGTGTGTGTGTGTGTGTGTGTGTGTGTGTGTGTGTGTGTGTGTGTGTGTGTGTGTGTGTAGGAGCTAGGGATCAAGCATCCTCTCCACAAAAAGAAACTGCAACTGGCTCTTCAAGCTCTGGGTTCTGAGGAAGATGACAACAAAGGCAAACTAGATTACCAATGGGTAACAAGTAAGTAATGCGTTTTTCATTGTTCCATTTTTCCCCCCATTTTTTTTAAAGGTCTGTTTGAGATTTATTTATTTATATTTATTATCTGATCGCTTCACACAGGGTGGCTTGATGATATTGGACTTCCTCAGTACAAAACTCAGTTTGATGAGGCAAGAGTGGATGGCAGAATGCTTCACTACATGACTGTGGTGAGTTGTTGTACCACCAGGCCACACCTTTGCACATTTTGAACACCTGCCACTGCTTTGTATATATGTGCTTTTACCACATGAGGTAAATATATTTGCAGTCTGAAAGCCAAGAAGAAAGCCAGGCAGTAGTTTGAAGGCCAAGCAGATTCAGGGTTATGCTTCATGTCTGTAGGTTTAATAACCAGAATAAAATTAAAAACTCTTAAATCTTTATTGCCTTTCCTCAAAACAAGTGTATTCACAAAGGTGTGATTATTCAGTGATACTGTAACTATAACAAAAGCTACTTGTTCTGAATTTCACTCCATATGGTGCTATTCACTATAGATTGAAGACACAGAAAATAAAAATGCTGTCCAGATTAGAATTTCTTGTGAGGATAGTACATCACATCTCTTAGCAGAAATGCTAATCAGCAATATGTTTACATGTCAAAGACATAAACTTTCATTCTTGTTTTTCTTTCCTAGCCATTGAAGCTGATCTGAACATAAATTGAAAAAAAAAACTTTAAATTTTTTCCTGGCAAGAAAAATTTTAAACTGGGCAGCACAATGGAGTTTTTAAATGCCCAATGAACTAGCTAATTAATGTATGATTTGTAAACCATTATTGAATATTTTTTAACAGTCATTTTTGTTGTGCTGGTCAGGATGACCTGCTGTCTCTGAAAGTGGGCAGCGTGTTGCATCACCTCAGCATTAAGCGAGCGATCCAAGTGCTCCGCCTCAGCAATTACGAGCCCAACTGTCTGCGTCGCAGACCCTCAGACGAGGTGTGTGCGCTTCTGAAATTTTCCATAACACCGCCTTCCATTACTGTTTGATTAATCAATTTTCTTTCCGCCATGGTAGAACAACATCACTCCGGCTGAAATCTCTCAGTGGACCAATCACCGTGTGATGGAGTGGCTGCGCTCTGTAGATCTGGCAGAATACGCACCCAATCTGAGAGGCAGCGGAGTCCATGGAGGACTGATGGTGAGCTATACAGAGGAGGATAACTATCCTGCACGAGTTTAAAAGTCCATTATTTTTGAATGGGCGTGCGTTTGTGTTTAGGTTCTCGAGCCTCGCTTCAATGTGGAAACCATGGCGCTGCTTCTAAACATTCCTCCCAACAAGACCTTGCTCCGAAGACACCTGGCCACACATTTTAACCTGCTGGTGGGCTCTGAGGCCCAGCAGTCGAAGCAGGAGTGTATAGAGAACCCTGATTACACTTTACTCACTGCAACCGCTAAGGTCAAGGTACAGTTCATCACCGAAACTACTGAATTACACAGGACTGAACTCTGGTTAACTCTTGTCTTCTGTTTCACTGTTGGATTATTTATTCCGCTTAATTGAACTTTTATTTGTGATGTGTATTTAGCCTCGAAAACTGGCATTTGGGAGCTTTGGGACTTTGAAGAAAAAGAGGCAGGAGGATAGTGAGGAGTATGTGTGTCCCATGGATGTGGAGATGCCAAAAGGACACAGTTTCCAGAAGGGCCTCAGAGGGCTGGAGCTGCACATTTACGAGGATGACCTGGACCGCCTAGAACAGGTGGGGTTATTAGGGTTCATCAAAGCTAGGTTAAAGTGTACACCGCAAGGGCGACAATGTCCTTGACTATTTCCATTTCACGGTGAGTGTGTATGTCGGGGGTTAGCGGTTAGAACATTTGCCTTGTTTGCATGTTCTCTCTGTGCTTCAGCAGTTTCCTCAAGGTACTCCGGCTTTTTCCGCCCAGTCTAAAGACATGGGTTGTAGGTTGATTTGGATTTCGTATTGCCTGTAGTGTGTGGGTGTGTACTTGTGCCCTGTGATGAGTTGGCACCCCATGTAGAGTGACCCCTGGGATAGTATCCTGGCTCAACTGCAACTGACTGGAGTGTGTGGACCATGCCATCTTTTTGAAGGCTTTTGTTTCTTTCAGCGCTAATTTGTGGGTGTGATCCTTTTCTGGGATGTAATTTATCCCCGAGCAAAGAGCAACTTCATATTCTCTTCTTACCTAATTTACACTGTTTTCTATTGCTTTTGTTTTTATGTAATTTCTTTTTTCGTAACCACAGATGGAGGATTCAGAGGGAACAGTGCGACAAATTGGGGCTTTTTCAGAAGGCATCAACAACTTGACGGTAAAAAAAAAGGACATCCAGTTAAATATATTTGACAAATATTTTGAATGTATATTGAGTGCAAATGTTTTGTGTATTTTCAGAGTATGCTGAAAGATGATGAGTTCTTTAATGAGATTGCAACATCGTCCCCCAACCCCAGCGTGACTGACGATGACTCCAATGTTTAAAGACTTTTTTTTGGACATGACTGTCCATAGCTGCTGTGATCACAACTTGACTGTGCCAACCTCTCTGCACATCTCGCTTTCTCTCTCTTTTTTTATCTTTCTTTTTCTCGATCTGTCAGTGCTAACTATACCTTATAAGTGTATTCACTTAATGTAAAAGAACCACATCACAGTATTTGCCTCAGTACAGTGCAGAGTAGGTGTCATTCTTTAAGCTAAAATATGGGTCATGGGTGTGTATATGTTTCCCTGAAGCAGCTGCGTGTATTGAATTGTCAGTCTTGTCTTTGCCTAAAATTGTATGAATACAATGTAATTATGCTTCAGGGACACATTTTTATAGAGAGTTTTTAATGAGAGAAAAAATGGCAGCCCTACTGTAGTTTGCCTCCCAATTGGGAACTGGATCGTTGATGCAGTTTTTTCGACTGGCCTTCCACTCTCATTCTTTATGTCCAATATGGCAAACAGCACAATGACACTTTTAGCCTCTGATTAATCGGATTTAAACACTTTGCGGGAACAACAGCCAAATTCTACAATGACCACATGATGTCTGCCATATTTATATTTTTCTCAAAACATTTCACAGTATTTTATAAATTTATACAAGGTGCATTGGCATGTGATATTTATAACAGTATGAAAAATCTTCTGAAAGAATGGTGGCCCATCCGGGTTACATTCCTAAATTGTCCCCAGTGTTCTTTGGAAATACACCATATAAACCATGACCTATAGCCAAGATAAGACAATAACTGAAAATAAAATGGAATGAAAACACAGTACCATGTATTGGATGCCCTGTTTGTATAGTTGCATGTTATTTAAGCGTTTCAGTTTTTATTTATATATATATATATATATATATATATATATATAATATATAAATGTGTGTATATATATATATATATATATATATATATATATATATATATATATATATATATATATATATATAAATGTATATATATTTTGCAACAATTAACATATCAAAAACTGTTCTTACTGTTCTTTGATTACTCATCAAAGCAATGATTTTTTGGCATCCATACTTGTGCATTATGCTCAAAGGTGAATAAATAAAAAAATATAGCACAGTCTCATTTATTGATTTGCTGGTGTGTTTTTCTTTTTTTTCCACATTATCTTAGTCTTGGTACTGTCGCTCTCAGAATCATCACTGATTGATCTGGATCCAAATCTCCCTCTCTATAACAAAAAAAAATAAAACCCAATCCTATTATTTTTTATTTAACCTAATATTTTCTCTACTTTTGTATACTAAGTTTACCTGTTTATTCTTAGTACTTTTAAATGTTTTCCATTTAATTCTATATTGAACTGAACAGCTTCCCAAAATGTGTGCTTTGCGTTGGTGGACCAATTCATTGTGAAACACGCTCAAAAAGAGCTCTGTAGCACTAAAATAGGCTACAATTCACTGGGAGGAAGCTAGATTCATTAAGACTAGTACTTTATCCATGATTGAATCCAGGAAATGACTCTATTTGGTCCCCAGCTTCAGTGGATGGTGCAAGGATTGCAGACTGCATCCACAGTGGTAGTTTTCATGGGTGTGTCAGAATTAGGGATCCTTCAGAAGTGAGTTTCCCTAATACATCTAGACCACAGCTACCGTAGAGAAGTGCTAGTCTTGGCAAGAGTTACACAAGCCTTAACTTGCTAGAGGCACAAAGCTGTTCTGATGAAAGATGTCTCCTTGGGAGTCCTGTCTCATTATGAAGAAATCATTTGCTGGAGCATTTTAAAAAACTGTCAGGTACTTCTGTTGCTATTACAAAGTTGCCTGCCAAGACAGCATATTGGTGCAGTAAGTACATGGATGAGGCATCAAATACAACTGTGGCAGGCTGTGAATCTTAGACCGAAGCCTTCAGTGTTTTCCTACCTGAATCAATTCTCGGAATTCCATCATTATAATGGCATGGCTATAGAAATCACCAATATTATACAGGAACGCAGTAGAACAGAGCGCTGCACAGACAGGTATCAAATGTAACAAGAATGAATGCCATTACTAAAGCAGTAAAACCTATTACAGTTATTCACCGTTGCTTTGGAGCATTTCTCCGATCAGAATTGAAATTATCATAACATCTCTGCATCAGTTGAATGCAGAACTGTTAAACCAGTTATCGTCTGTCATCTAAAATTTCTATTAAACTTTTTTTTTTTGTAAATGTGACTTGAATTGAAGAATTGGGCAGATGAATCTTGAATGTCACTAATGAAGGCGAGTGTACAGCATCAGATCAACACAATCAACTAGTTCTCTACAACAGGTCAAAGGTGAATCTTGTGAACCTTCAATTAGTGAGTGTATACAGACAAAGCAAAACAAAGAATTATATATTTAAAAAATCTATAAACAACTAAGAATCAAATGAACACTTGTAAAGTAAAGAAATACTGTGAGTCCTGTTCGGTCTCTTGCAATCAATATATATCAAATATCCAATCGAATAAATGAATTCGTGCTGCTGAATTTTATAGATGCCAAACAGAAGGAAGTCAAATTTTGTGCATTTTCTTTCACTGTAATTCAAACCATAGTGAATATCAAGAAATCCTGAAACTGTGCGCATCATACTGACAGCATGACTAAACATTTTGATGATTTTGTTTGTGAACAATGACAAAGGGACTTTTAATTCTGATGAGAATGGCAGGTTCTACACATTGTTTCGAGGATGCACTTACTGTTTTGCAAATATTAAGGATGATTCGAGAAATGCTCCAAAGCAGCTGAGAAAAGCTCTACACCATTCAACAAGTCTCCTTTCACTACAGCCACATCTGCACCGCATACATCATCTGTAGTGAAAGCATCAGTATTAACCTTTTAATAAACAAAAAATGTTTTTCCTTGCATTTTTGGAAATTGTGTATTTTTGTGCAAAAAGCTAAAGTATAAATGGTCTATGAAAAAGGAACCATTTATGGCGGACCTTTCCTCACAATGCGCCCCTTTCCCTGACAAGTCTGTCTTGTGAATGTCCTTGTAAGTATATCTGTGACCAAATCCATTTCATCTCCTCTGTCAGATATTGTGAAATGTAAAAACAGCTAATAAATCCACACAAACGTATTTGAGTTTGTGCAGTTTGCTACAGATGCGGTTTGCGAGCTCTGACTAGTGCACTCTCTGACAATCCATTCAAAAGTAAATATCCGGACATGACTGGACACCAGCTAGGGGGCGTCTGAGTAAGCAGGTCTCAATATAATTGGTTAAAGCAATAGCTTCAAGTAGCATGGATTTGAAGAGCCCGCACTGTTCATTTCAGCTGCCCTTATGGCAATGCGTGATGTGATGGCTGAAATCTGATTGGATAGTACACTCAGTGGTGCTGCTCCTTGCAACAGCATACCTGAAAGAAACATTGAATAGAACAGACTTTTGGGAATAATTTAATACATATCTATGGACAAATATATATTAAAATGTAAGTCAGAGAAGTCCTTGCTGGCAATAACAGCCCACCACTGAGAATGGACATGCATAAAAATGTATAATCACATTACAGTGGCCCCTTGTCAAGGGGTGGGAAATATTCCGCAGCAATTGAACAGTCACCACACAAAATTTTAATGTGTTGCAAGCAGACAAAAGGCCAAATTGTGTTGGCTAGATGACTGGATCAGAGCATCTCCATAAAGCAGGTCATTTCATGTGATCTTGGTATGCAGTGCTTAATACTTACTAAAAGATAAAGGTCAACATTTGAACCAGGAAAAGGGGTTCCACATGGTATACCTACATAGTATTAGGCAGGCTGGTTTAATATTCTGGCTGACTGGTAAATTCCTTCATATACTAAAGGTCTGCATGGCAGCACCATGGAGCTGATAAACATGTCACTGCAAGTGTCTGGCTTATACTGGAGTTGCCTCATACCAAAGTTAATGCCTCTAGATTCATTAACATCAATATAACTGCTTATGAGTATATTACTCTGTACCTCTAATCTATTGGAGTCTAAACTTATTCACAAAGTTTCATTCCAATTAAGCAAAAGCCACACCTGATTTCACCAGTTTAAATATGTTGATCTTGGCTTTTGGCATGATAGAATAATCCACAAAGTAACACATATATTGCATAAGATAAGACATCTACATTAAACCCACATTAAATAAAATCCACATTTATTGTACAGTCTTTTACTGTCTACAGCAATGTATTTTTATTTCTAATCTTAATTTGTGCACTTATACATTCAACAGTCATTGTTGAAATACTAATAATTTCCTACATGCTGGAAAAAAAGGGAGAAAAATGAAGAGAGGAGAAAAGGCATAGGAACAAAATGTCTTGTGCATACAAACTGATTGACTAACTCCTTTGAAATGAGTCATTTTACAAAAATAAACCTCACCCACCTATTTTCTGGTTTGGGGGAGTATTATATAAGTACGTCGGTTGGTGTTCAGACTTGTGAGCAGCAGTCTGCGTTTCAGCCGAGGAAGAGAACTTGTACCTTCTGCTGCACAAGGGAACAAAGAACAATGGCTAACATGTAGGATATCTGTTATTATATTGTTTAAAACTGTTTACCATTATTCCCCCATGCTTATTAATGCACTATAAACTATTTCTTTATGCAGACCATTGTTCATGCAGGCTGGATGAATTGATTTGATATGCAATAAAATAGTTTACATAAGTAACAGACAGATAGAAGTTATTAACTGGCATTGCTTGTACATTATGATTGGTTGTTTACTTGGCTTTATTATTTGTTTTATTTATTTTGCATCCACTTCCAGGCAACTATGGGGATGTCTTATTGTGCTCCTGGGCTTCTCTGCACAAATTCATGCAGCAGCGTAAGTTTTCTTAAGATACTTGTTTTACATATTATAACATTTTCAGAAAGGTTTTGCTAAAATTTTTCTAAAATCCACAGCCAAACTGTAAATCAGGAACTGTCTAATATAATCAATGAGCTCTGGAAGTTAGACACCAATCGCTTAAAGCCTGGAACTGATTACAAGATCTCATTACAGGTATGGCATTATGATTTATTATAATATATTATAATTATTAGGACATAGGGAAGGATAAACGATTTTCTTCAGTGTTAGGCATTTTTCCTAATCCATAGCTGTTGTGCAATGTCTCAGGATGTAATATATAATCTTTTTTCTATGATTGTTTTATGAATTTTATCATTAAAAAAAAAAATTTTACATTGTCGCATTTTTTTTTTTTATAAATCAAAAAGGGCCGAGCTGGTTTCATACCCAAAGGGAGCAAAGTCGCCACTGATCATGCTTCATCTCCTCTCTTCTCCTATGTGAATGAGATCAAACTGAAATCCATCACAACATACACAAGTAAGAGAGAAACCCCTATTTTCTTATTTGATTTAAATTGATCTGCTTTGCTGTGTTTTCTCACCAAAATCCTCAGCAGAAACCTTTATGCTTGTGACATGCCCTAATTCTTAAAACACATGCAATAAAAATCTGCTTGTTTTGCACAAAAGACACTTAAATTTTCCCAGGAGCAGCTCTGGACATGCCTTTCTCACAGGCGTGCCAGGATTCTTTATCCAACTGTGAGGCTTCCATTTTGCATGCTTGGTTACAAAGAACCACTGATGCACTGTGAAGTATTTATTTAATGCAGCAACTCTAGCGTGATAGGAGCACAAAAAAGAGGAGAATCTTTTCTCTTTTCTCTAAACATACATACAGAAAGGGTGAGAGTCCAAAATAAACTATAATCATTTATTTAAGATGAAGCCTGTCCATTCTTATTGAGATATAAAATCAAAAATCTATTAAAAATCCATTTCATGATCACAATGAGGCTCTTTAATATATATATATATTTTTTTTCAGATTAAGATTTGTTTTTTAGGATTTTATGTCATTCAAATGCCTGATGTTTTTATTTGTTTGTTTGTTTATTTAACAGGGACAATGCACTAGACATTGTTACACACTGACAACCGATGTCGTGTGCATAAGGCATGTATTGTAAAGCTAGATTGCAGCCCTCGTCCCTGGTTAGGCTTTTACATCACATGTTTATAAATGCCAAAATCAGATGAAACAAAACAGCCTGTGATTATTCGGATCAATACATTTTTCAAAGCTGTAAATACAGTCAACCAAAGCATCTCTCTTATACTTTCTAGCTTTCATGAAGCTGCTGGATAACTATGAAAGGTCTACTGGTGTAGCTGAGAAGGTGACAACTGATGAGATAGCTGAGAATAATGCTTTCCTGGATGCCATCTTGAACACAGCAGTCATGAAGGTATAAACATTTCTGTGAATTGGGTACTACAGTCTCAACACGAGACGTTCATCAACCCATCAATCAATTACAAACATCTAGTACACCATAACAGCAAGATATCAGTTTAGATCCTGAATTTAGGTTGCGTGTACTCCACTTTCACATTGGTTTTCATCAGGGTTCTCCAGTTGCTTTTACTTCTTAAAAGCATGAGGTAGACTCATGCCTCTGAATTGCTCCAAGATAAAAACACTGAAGTGGCATTCAATCAAGGATTTATTCCTACTCCATGTTTACTGTTCTTTGGACAGAGCTCAGATCCACCATAACTCAGATCAGATCAGATCAGATAAAGCAATCATTAATGAGGGATTAAAAAGTTTTCATTTTCTTCTTTGATTGTGTTGGAATCCGAAATTTTTTTATTAATATATACATGTTCAACAGGTGTTTGGATACATTCCACATTTACCAACATTATGTAGTTTAGCATCTTGTATGGTACTCATTATTACTGCCTTAATTTCCTTTCAAGTCCCCAAAACACATGAAATGAAATGGGATGTCGTCATATACCTATCATTATAATGGACATTTGAGTTCTATCTCTGCTCAAATGCTATCTCTTATACACTAGTTGTTTTATCTCCATGTTTTATTTTTTAAATATTCATCATTTTCACTGTATTCCTTTTACAAAAAAAACCCTCTGGCTGTAAAATGTATCACTTACTGCTAAAGATGTCAAAAACATCATTTTCTCTTAATAATACAAAATATATAGCAAAATGCTGAAGGCTATGTAGACAAGTGCTTGCTGTACTGCCAGAATATTTAATGTATGTCATAAATTCTTGTGAAATTGCTGCTTCTTCCTGTCACATTGTGTTGTGTGGTGCAGCGCCTGGAAAATCAAAGCCACAACATAATGAGTGCAATAAAACATGTAACTGCTGGTCTAGAGTGAATGCATAACATGGATATCTGCCTAATGAAAGATATTTGGGGTTTTATTTATTTTGCAGAAAGCTCACCAGTATTTAGTTGGAAAGGGAAAATCTAACTCGGACCTGGGGGAGTTTAAGACTCAGCTGTACAATATTTGGTTCCGACTTTACCACAGAGAAAGGAATGGAGGGTAAGAATCTCTCTCTCTCTCTCTCTCTCTCTCTCTCAGTGTCATATACAATATCAGCTGTTTGCATATAGACCCATATGTATAACCCATATGTATAACATGTCTAGCTGTCTATAGTCGAATATGATTTGTTCATTTCATTTCATTTCATTTCATTCTTTCTTTCTTTCTTTTTTTTATTTTATTTGTACCTACTTGAACAGAGAGGACTCCTGTGGCTTTGAACATGTGTTTGTGGGTGAGACTAAATCCGGAAGTGATATTATGGGTCTCCACAACTGGATCCAGTTTTATCTCCAGGAAAAGCAGAATTTCCTTGACTATAAGGGCTACAAAGCATCAAGAAATGATATGGTAATGCCTAATACACTTAATTTAAACTGATAAGTTAAGAGATATTGCTAAAAGTTTAAGGCATTTAATATTGGTTTTGGTTAATATTGTTTTTTTCATTATCAAAAAAAAAAAGAAACAAAAAGAAAAGAAAAGAAAAGTGGAAGCGTTAAGTGCTGTTTTGCCTATACCCCAAATCGAAGATTGAAGAAAATATTTATTAGAAATATGTTATAGCACTTTTAAAATGGGTCACCCTGATGTTTTAAGAAGTAGCATAGCAGTACATTTGAAAATTATAATCTGTTTGATGTAGCCATATAGACAATGTGACATTGAGTAACTGTTACCCTGAAGCTTATTAGTTTCCAAGAGACCTTGTAACTCATACAAGTAATATAAACCTGTAATGTGTAACCTGTAAAAAAAAATGTTTTTGCATATTCTGGCAGGAGAGTTTTAAGAATACAGCAGCGTTATAGTGATTGTTACTAAAAGTTGTAATAAAAATGCAAGATTTTATAACTTTCAACAGACAATGGAATTGTACTTATTGTCTTGTTGTCTTCCCATTAGCCGGATGCAGATGATCATGTGTTGAATGTGCAGTTCAGCTGGCATGGTCAGCTGAAACCAGTGGGCAGCACGTTTGTTGGTGTCAGTCCTGAGTTCGAGATGGCAGTGTTTACCATCTTCTTCCTGACATCGAAGGAAAAAAGCAGCACTGTAGTGGTGAATATGGACGAGTACCAGGTGCAGCTTGTTGTCAGCAGACATGGACGCTCCATCGGCACATCCTACCCCAAGCTCCTCAGCAACAACAACAGACACCTACAGAGCAACTGAGCTTTTCTTTTAAACAGTTTTACCAAGCTGCATGTCACATTTAAGATTCAACATTTGTTTTTAATAGCTATTGAATAGTCATTACATTTAGCATTAAGCTAGCATCACTTAAAAAAACAGAACATGTAGCATGTGACTGGGCTATAAAGACATGTTTGTATTTACCATAACACTGAACTGTTAAATGTTAGGCTTTTAGGGAAAAAACTCCTAAATGTAGGGCGTGTCATGTAAACAAAATCAAAACTGTAAGCTTTTTGCATAGTGTAATTAACCATTTCATGTTTAAACCATTTTAATAAATCTACAGCAAAATAAAATATTGTGCAAATTATTTTTTCATTAATAATAGCAAAACAGTTTTCACTTACCATATAACCCTGCATATTGTTGACTTTGCAGCAGCACAGTTGCTGAATGATGTAGCCTATTGGATGTGGTAGATGCTGCTTGATAAGTTGTACAAAATACAAGTACAAGGAATACATAATACAAGGAGTAGATGCATATCAACACATGGACTATGTCTGTGGCAGTCCATTCAAAAATGGCAGAAAAGTCCGATTCCACATAATGTACTCTGTGGTCCAAGGGAATTTGGACACAGTTTAGAAATATTCTACAGCTTCTGTACACCACCAAAATAGATGAAAAATGAAGCAATCAAGATATAATTGGGTTGTAGAATTCCAGCTTTAATTCAAAGTGTTTTAACAAAAAAAATTTGCATTATCTATATATTTATGCAATATGTTTTTTAGGTTTTCACTAACTCAAAAGTAATTGCTCAATTGACAAATAAGTAGTTTCATTTGAGAAGTAGGTGTGGCCTGCTTCTTCCTTGTTTAATGGTGAAATTAAGTAGACAAAGGGTATGGAGTAAACTGCAAGTGGTGCATTTTCATTTTCTTATAAAAGTAAAAAAAATAAATAAAAGGCAAACTGAGCAACACTAAAAAGTCTGGCGGACATTGGAAAATGGATTATCACAAAATGTTTACCTTGTTAAACAAAAACATCATAATAATATTTAGCCACGTCAAGAACACTGTTGAGGAGGTGGGTGTAACTTTGTCAAAGTCTACAAGCAATAGACACCTTCATGAATATTTTAGCTTTTGATGCAAACCACTGGTAACACTCAATAAAAGAAATACCATATTAGACTTTACTGAAAAACCTCTAAAAAGCTTGCCCAGTTCTGTAAAAATATTCTTTAGACAGATTAAACCAAGATTGGCTTGATCTAGAATTATAGGAAGAAAAGAGTATAGATAAGGAAAGAGGGCTCATGATCCAAAGCATACCACATCATTTTTAAACATCATGACAGTGTTATGGCATGGCCATTGATGGTTAAGAGTCTTACTGCTGGATTCTGAACTCACAAACTTCTGATCAAAAGGGCAACGTCTTAACCACTGAGATACTACCAATAGCTTCTTAAAGCAATAAAATCTAATGTATGGAAATGTTTGATTCAGTCACCCGACCTCACCAGAATTGAACCAGATTTTTCTTATTGAATGCAAAACTGAAGGCAGAAAGAATGTAAAAACAAAAAAGGAGTGGTGGACAGTAACATATTAAATGTAATTTGTTGCTGTACTTAAATAGCTTTTTTCGCGTATCTGTATTTTACTGATACTAATATTCGAATACATTTCACAGTCAAATATCTTACTCTTTATTCAACTACATTTTGCAAAATCAGTTGTTCTTTGAGTGTTATTTATGTTGTGAGTGTTTATGAGTGGATAAATTGGTGGTATCTACTTATCACAAACATACAGTTCAGCATCAGTTTAACAGCAAGCAGAACATTAATAATTATTATTAAATTAAATATTAATAAATTGGTGTGCTAAAAGTAACATTAGAGTCTTTTCATATAAAGTTGATTAAGTAAGAGTCTTGTGACAAAAAATGACTATAGGAACATTATAGCCATAATAAATCATAGTAGTTTGGATACATAAGCACATTTGAAGGAAAATGCTTCTGTATTTTTTTCCAAGTGAAAGTTTAAAGGGAGCTCGTTTACTGGAATAATATTTTACTTGCTTTAACTCAAATACATGGTTTGTGTTCTTCGTCCGCCACTGCAAAAAAGCAGCAACTAAAGGCAGCTACAGTAAGGCACCTACAGCATTTAAAGATGTCCATGTGATATATACATCAGGCATACAACATTTCCTGCAAAGGATTTGCACTAATGTATTAAAGATAATCCTTATATTTATTGTATATAATGTTCATTTGTTTAGTTACTATGTAATAGCTGTAATTCCTAAATCCTTAATACAATGGTTTTAACCCACTTTATTTAAAGCTGAAAGTTTAAACTTCACTGGCATATTGTTTCATTTCATTTATTTATTTATTTCAAATCTATTGTGGTTGTGTACAGTTTTAATAAAGCAAGTGTACAGTATTTAAAAGCAAATGCACCTCCTCCATGCTTTTGCAAGAGCTATTTTCAGTTCTTTGTGTGGGAAGGCTTCTAAATTTAGCAAATGATGTGCTTGGTTAAATATTATGCAATTTTGAAATGTTATGGTAATGTTATTATAAATACAAATAACTGCTAAATCTGAGTGCATCTTGCGTCACTCAAACAGACTTAAAATTCATGAGCAGAAGTGAGCAAATAGTTAAACATAGATTATAATTGTTGTTCCCCTTATTCTTCTCTGCATTTATGCCACACTATCAGAATATTATCATCTAATCTCATAGTTTATGAAGGGTGACAAGCATTCAAAAGTCCTCGAATATATCTTTTAAAGTATATTATATTAAAGTATATTAAAGAAATTAATGTCTATTAATCAAAACATGTACAGCATACAATACAGCAATGCTTTATTTAGTTATTTATTTGATTCATTGACGTTAAATTTATTATTCAATTACAAATAACCACTTTATCCTGTTTGCAGTGGATCATTGGAGCACAGAGAAACCCTGAACTGAATGTCAGTCTTTTGCAGGGTTACTTTATTTGCTTGTTTGTCTGCTCGTTCATGCATTTCTCAGGGTTTTTATAACGCATTTGTTAATGTATTTGTTCTGATGTTTTTTTTTTTTTATATATTTTTATTCTTTTAGCTTACTTTCTTCATACTCACTTGTTTATACAAAATTTTATTACAACTAAACAATGCCCTATATGGCCTGTTTATGCATATTGTTTAAAAATCTGCCCATATATTTATGTTGAGTGCGTAATTCAAATTGAAAAGCAAATAATAGTCACAAAGACTATTTCTGAAAGGTTTCTGAAAGTCGAATTGTAATGAAGAAGTGTTAATGGTGAGTGGAACTAATCACCCTTGCACCTTTTCTACCCGGTATTATTTGTTTGCTGCACTGCGTTATTATATTTGGTATCGTTCTAGCCGGTACCCTTTTCCTGCTGCAATGCAATGCACTATTCACGTGCATCTTCAACTTCCGGTTGAAGTGCTGCTAGTAGGTAATGAAGTTTGTAATATGATTTTATTAGCGTAGATTGTAGCAGATGTAGTGAAAAACATGGAGTTACTGCAGGAGGAATTTGGGGACATGTCTCCCCACCAGCTCGCTGCTCCTGTGGACACAGTGGAGGTAAGCGAGCAGTGAAACCAGCACGAGTTTCATTACAACATGCTTTGACATGTTAGCCAGGTAGCTAACATGATGTGTCTCCATCCCAAATTACCCCTACCTCCCTTTATCCGTGCACTTTATAGGGGGTAAAGAAATACGGTGTATACCCTATGTAGTGTACTGTATTTCTGGAAACTCGGTATATGGGTTTCGGCCAGTTTTAAAGAGTTATAAATGCATAAATATTAGTGAATGCTGTAAATTATGTGTTTAAGTATAACAGTTGTATTAAATGTTTTATTTCGTTTGATTTAAGGAAAAATGGAAGTTGCTTCCAGCCTTTTTGAAAGTAAGCATCCTGTCCAGACAATAATGATAAAAATATATATATATTTTTAAAAATTATTATATCAACATCATCCTCATGTTTAATTTTCAATTAATTTTCAGGTTAAAGGTTTGGTAAAGCAGCACATTGACTCTTTTAACTACTTCATCAATGTGGAGGTAACTGTGTTATGTCTTTTATTTATATATATATCTATATATAGATATATATAGTTCTCGCATCATTGTCGCTTCTATTTTCAGATAAAAAAGATCATGAAAGCAAATGAGAAGATTACAAGTGATGCAGATCCCATGTGGTATCTAAAGTACGTGCTGTTTCAACACCCCCCACCCCCACACACACACCCACACACACACACACACCCAAACACACATTATTAGAATCATTCTTCTTTTTTTTCCTCTTCAATGTTCTTGTTCATCAATAGGTACCTGAATATCTATGTCGGGATGCCTGACGTGGAAGAGAGCTTTAATGTCACCAGACCAGTATCTCCACATGAGGTGATGACAGAGTTACTTCAATGGTGGTCTACTTTACTTTAATAATCTATTCATAGTCTGGTGAAGCACTTTAAACCTCATATGAATGTGCCTCAGATTTATGATGATGAGGAAAATGAAAAGACAAAATGCGTAAATGAAGTATTAATTCAAGTTTTCCCTAAATGTGAACTTAAAGATGATTTTTATTTTTTCACTGTTTTTTTTTACCTGAATGTAAAGACGATTGAGTCGAGTGTCCAGGAAACTTGAGAGATTCATTTTTTTTGCACATAAGACCAGCACATCAACACATTTCGGAAACTATACATTTTGTGCTTATATTGATGAATTCTAAAAACAATGTACAGTGACTTTGAATGTGTATTTACTAGAAACGATGGCTGGGTAACAGGAATAACTAAGGAAGTCTCATTTCTTTGTCTTTCCCATCCAGTGTCGACTGAGAGACATGACTTATTCCGCCCCCATTACAGTGGACATCGAGTACACCAGAGGCAGTCAGAGGATCATCCGTAATGCTTTACCTATAGGAAGGTACTCGAACCTATTCAGCCATCACATCATGTTTAAACTGGAGGCAGGATTTCAAACATACACAGGATTTTAATCAGACACATTCTGATGAAGTGGATAAGTGGATTAATCACCACTTGAAGTGGTTTATTCCTTTTCTGTGGCAGTTTGCCTATCTAATCTATCTATCTATCTATCTATCTATCTATCTATCTATCTATCTATCTATCTATCTATCTATCTATCTATCTATTAAAATAATAAACAGCCTTTGATCAATAGGAATCCAGTCTTAAATCGTCAAAACCTTTTTTTTCTTTCTTTCTTCAGGATGCCAATTATGCTGCGCAGTTCCAACTGTGTGCTGACCGGCAAGACACCCATGGAATTCTCTAAACTGAACGAGTGTCCCTTAGATCCAGGTAGA
Organism: Silurus meridionalis; assembly: GCF_014805685.1. NCBI lineage: Eukaryota > Metazoa > Chordata > Actinopteri > Siluriformes > Siluridae > Silurus > Silurus meridionalis. The sequence goes on along the minus strand of NC_060896.1, from coordinate 10,960,927 downwards.
GCCTCTTGTTACTGCCGAGAGGACAGCAATTAAAGACTTTGTGTTTTATTCATTTGAGCAGCTCTTTAACAGTTTCTGTCTCTGTGTGCAGGGGGCTATTTCATTGTGAAAGGTCAGGAGAAAGTCATTCTCATCCAGGAGCAGCTTTCCAAGAACCGCATCATCGTGGATCAAGATCGCAAGGGCACAGTGGGCGCCTCGGTCACCAGGTGCTGTGATCATGTGACTACCGTTTATATTATGAGTGACACTTTTTTTTGTGTCTTATGTTTTATTTTTTTTCATTCTGTCCCTTTTTTTGCACTCTAGCTCTACGCATGAGAAGAAGAGCAGAACCAATATGATCGTGAAGCAGGGGCGCTTTTACTTGAAACACAACACGCTGTCTGAAGACGCTCCCATCTGCATCATTTTCAAAGTAAGAGAAGAATTCATAAAGACGCATGTAGTTTGGAGCTGAAACAAGCAGTCTGGTATGATTGGTGATGATACAGTATTTGACAACAGGGTCAGAGGTTTTTATGTTGATAGTTGGTTTCAGCCACTTACCAGCAGATGGTGCACTATAACAAGTGCAAAAAAAAAATCTAGCGGCTCTGTAGATGAAAAACAAAAATGTAATTTAATTATTGACTTTTTATTTTTTTTTTTTAATTTTTATATATATATATCATATTTCAGCTCAAATATTATTTTTTTTTGTTAGAAGTAAATAATTTAAATTGCATTTTAATGCACTCATTTGTACACTTTTTGTTTCTTTATTTTTTTGTTTCTATAATTATGCTGTTGAAAATCAGTATTTATAGATATAGTATTAAACAGTATTAAAATTTTGTTTAATTTTGCTAAGAGACTAAGCAGAATCTCTGAAATGTCAGTTTGGTATAGTCGTGTTCTTTTACATGCAGTGTAATGGCAAGTAGCTTTTTTTATAAACCTCTGTATGGGTATGCAGTTTATGAATGCTGATTTGTTGCAAACTGAAAGGCTCATTTGTTTCAGGTGTCTGTTATTGTTTTGAACCCTATTCTTTACATTTATGGGAGCACACATTCACAATTCAAGTAAATAATTGAATTGTCCAAGACCAATAGCGTAATAATATTTCCTGTTCTGCAGTCTGGAACTGCTTGCTGGCAGTGGCAATTATTTGAATCAGCTGCTTGGTTGATTTTTAAGTAATTCTATAGAAATACAAAGGATATAAGGTCTCTTATAGTGCCTTATAGAAATCAGTGCTCCAGGCTTCCTCCAAAAACACCGATACGACTGCGACATTGCACTGGCTAAATTAGCCACTGAGCATATTTGCTCTGCACTTGCGCATCTACGGTAAATTCCTCTCAGGCTTTATTCTTGCTCCTCGGAGGCTTTGGCAAACGATGCAGACCTATATGCAGTGTGTGTAAGCCCTGTCCTGTTCCCACAGTTGTCTATTAGCATAAACAAATGTCAAAGAAGCCTCAGATTTACTCTTCACCTCTGTACCACCTCTCCTGAGTCAAATACAGATGATCAGCTCAGTGGATTTAAGATGCAGGGATTGATTGTATATATTTATTCACAAATGCTCTCCTGTGTGTTTTCAGGCCATGGGTGTGGAGAGTGACCAGGAGATTGTGCAGATGATTGGTACAGAGGAGCATGTCATGGCTGCCTTTGCCCCCAGTTTGGAAGAGTGCCAGAAGGCACAGATTTTCACCCAGACACAGGTACATCGTACTATAACACCAGAGATGCATGTAATTGCTACTCTGTTTACTGTGAATTGGTCCAGACTGTACAGACACATTCTTTTGCTCTGCCATCAGACCAATATTGTTAACCATTAACTAAGTCACACCAGATGCTCCACTGAAATGACATGTCTATATAACACATTGCTTTCATTCCATACACACAACTTTTGCATTAGAAAACTTTTTTAATCTAAATTAGGGCACCCTTATTATTAAATTGTTTTGCCAGCAATAAAACTTGCTTGGTTTTACATTACACAGACTATTCTACTAATTATAAAAGAAAATGCAGAATGAAGGAAGGTCAGATATTCAGTGATTTGAAAACGTAAGCAAATCTTTGAATTGGCGTCTTAAATTCACGATGAACCAAACTCAAAGAACATTCAGCTCTTGTGGGGTCTCTTTTATGCCGGTTTTGTACCTTGTACAGTAAATGTATCTTCAACACACAGCATATTCAGTTCAGTTTTTGCGTTCAAGTCGATTTAAAATCTAATCGTATTTTTACAGCACAGTTATCTTTTCCAGGGAACGTTGACTGGTTGGTTTAGTCCCTACCTGAGTACGATTGTTTTGCTCTTCCATGACCAAATGCACCACATTGAAGCAGGGATTGAATTAAAGCTTAGTAATTGGTAATAGCACCCCATATGAACATCCATATCGATGTAATGTGAATAAATTTGGGACCTCAGGATAGCAGGATAGTTCTACACATTACACAAGCAGAAAATGTCTGGATTTCTGGGGTTTTGACTTTTACACTACACCAGTGTATTGCTTACTGGTCACTTCTGCTGTGAATTGTATGTTTGACCTGCCAATTAGTGTGTGACCTAAATAATTGTAGTATTTAAAAAAACATCTCAGTTGTTGCGTAGAATTATTATTATTTATTTTGACTAATTGTTGAACTGAACAATGGACCTGCATGTTTAATATTAATCATTTATGATATGATTCATATATTAACTCGTTTTCTATTCAATCTTTATCTGTTTCTCACAACGTGCATAACAATGCAATTACAGGCATCACTGATCCAGCGTGTAACAACACTAAACGCGTCTGTATGTTATCAAGTATTGAGACCCCAATTTGCTCAGCACAGACATCTTTTTTTTTTTTTTTTTTTTTTTTCCTTTTTGTACAAAGCCCCAACAATCGGTTGGTAAGAAGCATATCTGCATCCTAGCAACCTATGTCTGAGCATGCCCACACGCCTGTTTGTGCACCGGTACCATTGTGAGTGTCACATCAGGACTCTAATGAGCATTACGTGCATGCTACAATTGACCCAGGCAGACTCCAGATAAGACTTATTGAAGCAAAATCAGGCTTCTAATAGGAGGCGAGGACACGTGTTTTAGACCTGTTTGACCACTAGAGGCAACATCTGGCACCAAGTGATTGATGCAGCACCTGCCATGTATCTGTAATGTAGACATTCATTGTAAAATGTAGATGATTAGACAATGTATTAAATACTGTAAATGAAATAAAATAAATGATAAACAATGTGATGCACAGAAGCAATAAGCTTTTATATATTGTAATATTTGCATTTTCTCACCAAAATCATTTTTACCTGAAGTTCTTTTGAAGTTCATCAGCCAATGAAATTCACTTTTCTAAGTAACCTCAAAGCACCCTGATACCAGAGAGTACTTTCCAAAAAATAATAAATCTGCTAAGTCCATGTGAAAGTTACTGTAAAAAAAACATTTTGACACACCAGAGCTTTGCCATTTATTAAAAAATTTAATTTAATATCAAAACTATGGATTTTTTTGCATAAAAAAATTATTATAAAAATATAATTGATTCAATATTTTCAACCAATTAGTTTAATTGCATGAAGATAACATTTAAACAAATGTTTGTAGTATGTTGTCTGCCTTATTATGAGATAAACAGCCATCTTGGTGTGATGGTCAGAGTGGGTGGTCTAGAAGAAAATCTCACACTGTGACCTTTAACCTTCGTGGTCGAATAAGCAGTGCCGAGCTCAGGTGTGTGTGTGGGCGCGTGCATGCATCAGATGAAGAAAAGTGCATTCGATCTCTGACACTTCTTTAGTGAGTTACTGGGTCCTGAACTTTCCTTCTCATTCACTGATTTGAAATGTTCTCTTTACTCTGACTTGTGTGTAAATAATGGTGGACAAACCACTGGCAGACTTATGAAGCTACTGTGACTTTTTTTTTTTCTTTGTTTTAATATCACAGGCTCTGAAGTACATTGGAAACAAAGTGCGGCGTCAGCGCATGTGGGGCGGACCGAAGAAAACCAAGATGGAAGAAGCCAGGGAGCTGCTCGCATCCACTATTCTCACCCACGTACCTGTGAGTCTGTTGTGCAATGTGCTGCGTTGTATGATTTATTATTTAATTACATTTTTTCCCTCCTCTCAATTTCATTGATCATGATCTTGCATTTTTCCAGATGTACATTTTATGCCTATCATGCGTTTGTTCTTGCAGCGTTATGCCACCTTTTTAGTAGTTTGGCCTTTTCTGCGTTTCCTAGGTGAAGGAGTTTAACTTCAGAGCCAAATGCATCTACCTGGCTGTAATGGTGCGCAGGGTGATTCTCGCTCAAGGCAACAACAAAGTGGACGACCGAGATTACTATGGAAACAAGCGTCTCGAGCTGGCTGGGCAGGTATGGATGATCAATGTAATTCACAAATAAGTTTCAATGTAGATAGAACTTTTTTCACAATGGACTTTGTCGCAGCTATACAGACCTTTAGAATTAAAGGAAATGATCTGAGTTTATCCCTGATGAGCAGCTTGGGGCAAATGTGGCAAGGAAAAACTCCCTCAGATGACTGAGAAAGAATCCTTGAGAGGAACCAGACTCAACTGGAACCCATCCTCATTTGAGTGATATCCAGTGTCTGATTATAAATCTTAAAACAATACACCGGAGAATGAGAACTACCATAAATACCGGAGTGTGTGATTGAGTAATGTCCTATCTACAGTCAGTTGATGTAGTGGAACCAGGAGCTACTGAGCAATAAAATAGCTCATATGAGATCATCATAAATCCAACACCAACTCCCCCATACCAAAGCATTTAAACATTTAAAGAGGTCCAATGTCCAAACTCTACATGAAGTGGGATCCAAATGGCGCTGGTATGTCTCTCGATGGTTCGGGATGTTTGTGGGGTCTGCGTCTACTTCTTTGAAGGTCTTTAATCTTCATGAGGTGGGACACAACTGTAGCTGGCGCAACCTCGGGATGGGGCACACAATCGGTCTCTGGATTAAGGGCAGATGAGATGACTCTGGATTCCTGCATCCACTAATAGCTTGTTTATGATGTCTTTTAGGCTCGATACCCCTAGAAGCAGCCCCTCCTCCCTGTTTGGCGTTTATTCACACCACCTCTAATTTAATTAAGAATGACTGACAGCCTTGTAATGCTTTTTAGCTTCAACTAAGATTGTGGTCCCGACTCATTTTGGCGGCTGAGTTTGGGATAAGTGTGTTACTGCCAGCTCTAATGCTTTGAACTGTTCTTTTTGAGCAGGACGCTACTCCCTCTGCTGTCTTCACCATCTTAGTCATCTTCTTAATAGGCCCGTTTTATAGATCACACTGTTTTCCGGATCTTTCCGCTTTTCACCCTTTGACTCCGACTTCTCTTTCTCTCTTCGACACACATCGCCGCTCCTGTGTGAAACTGAACTCAGTCCTGCATGCCTGGCTTCCTCACAATCCTTCATCTTCCTCTTTGTGTCTGCCCTCCTTGTATTTTATTAATACCTTCATTATTTGCCCTGCTGCTTTGTTTGCCTCCTCTGTGTTTTGCCCACCCCTTTTCTCAGCTCGCCTGCTATTGTTGACTGCGAGATATGCAGCAGAGCAGAGGCAGCACCCAAATCCCAGCCCAGCCGAGCTCAGTCCTTTCTGGCTTTTATTATTATTTAGCACAGCCATGACAAAAGAATGGCTGCCTTGACGGGAGCGATTGAGCTAATCCACAAGCCCGGCTCTGATAATGTAATTACCGCAGTCTTAAGTCCTTTAATTTCCCCCAACCAACCCTCTCTAGGGGTGAACTCTCTCTCTCTCTCTCTCTCTCTCTCTCTCTCTCTCTCTCTCTCTCTCTCTCTCTCTCTCTCTCTCTCTCTCTCTCTGTGTGTGTGTGTGTGTGTGTGTGTGTGTGTGTGTGTGTGTGTGTGTGTGTGTGTGTGTGTGTGTGTGTGTGTGAGACTTGTGAGCAAAGCAAGCCCTTTCAGTAAAGCTTACACACACTTCCAACACTGTCAATCTCCTTACTCCTCAATTATGATTCATTGACATTCAACTAATTGGCCCTGCTGTGCTGCAGAAGCTTAATTTCTTTATTAATTTCAGTGCGGCCTGCTTGTTTTGATGTATGCTAATATGACTGAATGGAAGCAAGCTGCTATTTGAGAGTCTCACTGAGGATGAGAGAGCCCCGGGCGAAAGGCCAGGTCAGCCTTATCTGAACACGAGCACACCTGGTTATTACACGCTGTGGTGCCCAGCGGGGTGATGACACAGAAAGAGATATTGTAGGAGCCAGATGGAGTTAATAAAGTTGGTTGTTTTTGGAAGTGGCACTCGGGAATCAGAACAACAAAGAGACGTGAAGTAGAGGAGTGTTGATGAGAAATTAATGAATAGAAGCAGGTTTGAATACTCAGCGCACCCGGAATTGTTTGATGCACTAATGAGGAGCTTATAGCTTAGTGCAGCATTGTTGTGCTTCACTATCTGTCTCTGACTTGTCAGTTTTGGACTTCTAGAGTTCTGTGTAACTTTGCTGAAATCGTGTATGTGCCGATTTGTTCTTTACTTCCAGCTTCTGTCTCTGCTGTTTGAGGATCTCTTTAAGAAGTTTAATTCAGAGTTGAAGAAGATCGCTGACCAGATCATACCCAAGCAGAGGGCGGCCCAGTTCGACGTGGTGAAACACATGCGGCAGGACCAGATCACAAACGGCATGGTTAACGCCATTTCTACCGTGAGTCTCTGCTGACCTCCCGTTTCCACTCATTTGGGAGGGGTATGGTTGCAAAGCTCTAAAACAGTATGTTAAACTTTCTCACATGGTAGCTGGCAATGATCTTCTGTATTTGTACCATCTTAGGAAACCCTTTACATGTGAACTTTTAATGAAAGATATGAAAACTGCAGGCTACACAGGCTTCTAGTTTGGATTTTCCACCTTATGACTACAGTGTGTTTTGAATTTCAAACTTCTGTCTCTGTGTTGTCCTCAGGGGAACTGGTCTCTGAAAAGGTTTAAGATGGACAGGCAGGGTGTGACGCAAGTGCTGTCACGTCTCTCCTTCATCTCAGCCTTGGGTATGATGACTCGAATTTCCTCTCAGTTTGAGAAGACCAGGAAGGTGAGCGGGCCGCGTTCCCTGCAGCCCTCACAATGGGGAATGCTTTGCCCCTCGGACACTCCTGAAGGGGAGGTCAGTACAATATAGCTACATAAGCATGAGAGCCTTTTTTTTTTATTGACCATGTTTTCATTTAGTAATAGGACAAAATTATTTTATTTGTTTATCCAATTACATTTAATACCCTTATACAGCCACTTTATTAGGAACACAGTGCACCTGTTCATTCTTTGACATCCCTAGTGGCAATTTTTCAATCTCGTTTTAAAAGTCCAGTTTAACCCAGGAAAGCCTTAAATTCCCTTTCCAATGGTTTTGACGAGTGAAACCATTTACCACAAAGTTTTTACAATCTAAGATGCCTTTCTACTGTCCAAGACTGCAAAGGGTGGCTATTAAAGCAAATTGTCTGCTCAAGTCAGTCTGATTCTGATTCTTTTCTGACCTTTCTCATAAACAAGTCATTTTTGCCTGCAGAATTACTGCTCATCTCTTTTTTTTTTTTTTTTGCACAATTTCAGAGAGACGCATTAAAATTCCAGATTACCAGTTTCTTAAATTGTTAAATTGAACTTGTCTGGCTCTAACAACCATTCCATGGTTGGAGTTACTCACCCTATTTCTGTGTTTGAGCTTAATGTGATCAGTATCGTCTTGATTTTATGCATGGTGTTGGCATGAATGAACATATACTTTTCACAATAATTCTTTAATTTCAGTATTTTAATAGTACTTATCTTAATGACCTGATTATGTATGTAATGTGTTATAAATGGGAACAGTGTTTATTGTACGTTTGTCATTTATTGTAGGCTTGTGGTCTGGTGAAGAATCTTGCTCTAATGACACACATTACCACTGACATGGAAGACGGACCCATTATTAAGCTGGCCTTCAACCTGGGAGTAGAGGACGTCAATCTACTGTGTGGAGAGGAACTGTCCTATCCCACTGTCTTCCTCGTCTTCTTGAATGGTAGCATCCACGTGTTCGCAGGCTTCCTCCGATCTATATTTATTTTCCAAAAGTAAAATCTGAAAGATTTCCATTTTAATTATTAACAACAATGAACATGTTCACTGAGACTGTGTGTGGTTCTGCAGGTAACATCTTGGGAGTGATTCGAGACCATCACAAGCTGGTCAACACATTCAGACTGATGAGAAGAGCTGGTTTCATTAATGAATTTGTGTCTATTTCCACCAATGTAACGGACCGCTGCGTGTACATCTCCTCTGATGGAGGACGCCTTTGCAGGTACCGAGTCTCAGTGTGCTTGCTGAACATCTCCGATTGGTTAGAGTAGGGGTGTAATTCCATGTCACACTTTGGAGTAGGATCTGCTCAATGTTCCACATATTCATGTGTGTATTCAAATTTGAACCATAAGGATGATTTTTGTTGTTGTAAATCTTTTATTTTACACTGAGATGTGCACAGGACAAATATTTTCATCCTGCTAGAACAGATCTCTGCATGGCTGAAAAAAACTTCTGCCTATTTGAAGAAAAACAAAGATACTTTTGCTATATGTATTTGTTCGGGTCCGTCTCAATTAATAATTAATTCACTGTTCTTTTGATGGTACAGTTGATATCATTTCAACCTTTAACATTTGTTATTATGCAATGCCAGTGTATTTTTTAGATAATAGTGGAGGCTTCATTCAGTGCTGATTGTGTTGTGTGTCGGCAGACCTTACATTATTGTGAAGAACGAGCAGCCGGCTGTGAAGAACAAACACATTGAGGAGCTGTCTCAGGGCTACAGGTGCATTTCACCATGATCAATAGTCGAAACACTCATTGATTTTGAAAAGAGCCTCAAACGAGCCTTTATTCTGTTATTCTTTTTGTCTTTACATTTTAGAAAAAGCTGGGTGTGGCAAATGTTGTGTGTATATTTGGCCTGTTATTTATTGTTTAAATAGAAGCACTTCTTTATTTCCATGCAGGAGCTTTGAGGACTTTTTACATGAAAGTCTGGTGGAGTATTTGGATGTGAATGAGGAGAATGACTGCAGCATTGCTCTGTATGAGCACATGATATCCAAGTGAGTTTTTGTTTTTTATTTATTAATTCATTTACCTATTGTAGAAATGTTGTAGTATGGTTGATAGTACAGATAAACAGTCTGATTTCTTTTAACAGTGGTGATGGCATCAACATTTTATTTTGAAAATCTTAAAATGATTTATTATTTAACCAACCAAACATGAGATGTGGTTTTGATTTCCTAATTTTTATGGTTGCAATTAATTGCATACAGTGCCATCCTTCCTCTTCCTGTGTCTATTTTGATCCAGAGACAACCATACAATATTTATTTCTTTTTTTAACTATCTGGTTGTGTTTGTGCAGGTGTACAAAACCAAAAGAGATCAGATTAACAGTATACATGCATTGAATATATAGATGATAACGGTCTGTATACATGACTGTTTAAATACCCTGCAGGTGCAGAAAGCGGACAATCGTGTTTACATACACAGTAAAAATTGCATGTTTAATGTATGTTAATGCTGTGTTTCAGGGACACTACACATTTGGAAATTGAGCCGTTCACTTTGCTGGGGGTTTGTGCTGGGTTGATTCCTTATCCCCATCATAACCAATCCCCCAGGAACACCTATCAGTGTGCTATGGGCAAGCAAGCCATGGGTAAGAGCTGTGGGTCCGTCATCATTCTCAAAACTAAATAACTGTGTATCTTACACACAAACTCATATGCACAAACTCTGACACATTTTCAAGTTCACTGTGACATTCACACGCTTAGACACACTAAAGTAAGTGTGGGTGTTTGTGTGTACATCAAACATCTTCTGCCTGTGTGTGTGTGTGGCAGGGAAAAGGTCCACTAACCATGGGCTCCCTAAGTGTCATTAGCCATTCATTGTGTCTTGCTCAGTGTGTGTAGAGGGTTAGTGTGCTCAGCTGCACCAGGGAGCGAGAGAGAATACACACCGCTCCCTGGTTACCAGAACTACTCCAGCCCCCCCTCTGTCTTTACAAACCCAATGAGACTGCAGCTACGTTTGGCCAGATATCCTCGCCCTTGTCTCTTGTGGGTTTTTTGCGGACGGCCCCATACATGTGCAAATCTCTCTGTGTGGCTCCGGACCTATTTTCACACACTGTGTGCTTGTACCCTGATTGTGAAGTAATAGCATCTGACAAATGTCAAGGCCTCCAGGGACGGCCGCTATTCTTTCATAACTTTGCTTGGGTGGATTAAAGAGACAGTCCTCTGTCAGACTGCATCATGCTGGAACACTGCAGCTAAAGATACTGTCACTTTAATAGCACTCACATACACCAGCCTGAAGTTAGTTAAGCATGAAGAGGTGTTTTAGGGGGAAGCAGTTTAAGCCAAGTCTTGAATTATTCTTTATTTATAATTAGGATTCAATTAATCTTTTGCAAAGCCTTAATCAACCTTTATTTGGTTCATATTATCTTTTCATTGTCCATGCAAATTTATTCAATTTTCTAGTGGACATCAAATTTCATAAAATTTTACTTATTGATTTATTTTACTAATATTTTACACCAGACTCTCTCTCTCTCTCTCTCTCTCTCTCTCTCTCTCTCTCTCTCTCTATCACACCCCCGATTTTCTCTCTTTTCCCTATTTGCCTGTTCACTGAAAATTTATTTTCCACAGGTACTATTGGCTATAACCAGAGGAATCGAATAGACACACTGATGTACCTATTAGCTTATCCTCAGAGGCCCATGGTAAAGACCAAGACCATTGAATTGATCGACTTTGAGAAGCTACCTGCAGGTCAGAATGCTACAGTGGCTGTGATGAGCTACAGTGGTTATGATATAGAGGATGCGTTGATCCTAAATAAGGCCTCTCTGGACAGAGGTAAGAGCGCAAATCAAAACATGACACTGCTATTAATGCTGACGACATAATTGACATCTCCTGCTATTAAATATTAATATAGTGCAAAGAGATTTTTTTTAAATGTTCAGTATATATCATTTATTTATCATTTAAAAATGTATTTTTAAAGCTTTACTCTGAAAAGTAAACATGGGCCAGAACATCTTTTTTTTTTTAAAGGTACACTATAGACACTTTTTTAGAGTAAAACATACATAGGTACAGGTATAAAAGTTGTTTTTGGGACCACCTCTACAAGAGGGAAAGCTATTGTTAAGTAGTAGTTATATTTATCTCAGCTCGGAAAATTCGCAGGTGCTCATTTGGAACCTAACTAACAGCAAGTTGCAAATTATCTTAAAATTCGCAGAACCCGCAGCAGGACCGAATGTTCAGGAACGTCAGGAATAACATTTTAAACTGTGTTTTCACCAAAACATTTCATCATATGTTTTAAAACACCTTGTTGTATTAATGTGACATAATGTCTAGATGAATTCACCAAGGTACCATAGGGGCTGGATTTTCAGAAATCGCATGGGGGTCTTAAAACGTAACCCCTACGATTTCCGGGGGACCACTGTATACAGAAAATATACAATTGGTATATGAAAAGAGCAAGGCATGCTAGACAGCACACACTTTAGCATGTAAATGTTACTGAACAGATACGCATATCAAAATGTACGTGTGATATTTAGTATCGTATCTGTGTATGTACACTGTGTATCTGCATTAAAGTATCCAGTACTAGTGTTAGATATAAATTATATTATATCCTGTAAAAGGGATAGATGCATAAACAGAGTTAGAGTGAGTAGGTTTGAGTTCAGGTTCCTAATGGCTTAAGGAAGAAAAAGCATACTAGACTACAGGCACAGTCGATACTTGAGTTGTGTAGTATAAGTGAAAATCTCCGTTTGTTGGTGCAGATGCTCAGTAGTGTGAACAGTACTCACTTGGTGATTTGGATAGCAGCTTCTACCACTATTTGCAAGGCAGTTCTTAGTGAGGATGCTCAAACTATAAATGATAAAACTATAATTGTGATTAGCCGTTTTAAAGCATTTGTTTTCATATGTTTTTAATAGCAAACAACTAATGATTATTAGAGACTAACCTTTTCTATTATTCACCATACTCACGATCACCACAGCCTTACTTAAAAAATTGTCTTTTTTTTTATAATTTTTTATTTTTTACCTCAGGTTTTGGCAGGTGTCTTGTGTACAAGAATGCGAAGTGCACACTAAGACGTTACACCAACCAGACCTTTGACAAGGTCATGGGTCCCATGTTGGATGCAGAAACACGGAAGCCCATTTGGAGACACAGCATCCTGGATGCTGATGGGATTTGCTCCCCTGGTGAGCAGTGCATCGATTCACTTCATTAGAGCACAGCAAAGTGAGGGAAAAGAAGCTAGAAGATGCTACATGAATGATACATTATACATGTGCAGCCTGGAATGTCTTTAAACAATGTCTCCTCTCATTAAACGTAGCACGGATACTGTAGCATTATTGAGGATAAGATAGGATTTCTATCCTGAGTGAGACTGTACATGTGGATTAAAATCTGTGTGTATTCTCTTTACTAGGAGAGCGAGTGGAAAACAAGCAGGTTCTGGTGAATAAGTCTATGCCAACGGTCACCCAAACACCACTGGAGGGCAGTACCCAGCCAAACCAGCCACAGTTCAGAGATGTGCCAATCACGTGAGTTTGTTTGCCTCAGAGTCAGAATGATTAGGCATCGTCACACTTCTCCTGAAGTACCATTAAACTCAAAAAAAAAAAAAAAAAAAATGTGATCTTTTATTATATGACTCTTGATTATATAGCTGTTCTTGTTCAATTTTGTTGCCTGCATAATTTATTACTTCAGTACTTTCAGGAAGGGGAATATTTAGAGATATGAGAAATATTTGATCCATCTAGAATATATAAATATGCCAAATGTTAACATTACCAACCGGCATCAAAACTTTATTGAAACTTTTGATGAATCAGTTACTGCATATAGGATTTAAATCAACACTCTGATACTAAAATCCCATGTCGGATTCCTTGAGTTTCATCCATCAGCATATGTTTGGAAAGTCGCAGGTTAATGAGTTTCTAATATAATGTGAAGTCACATTTTTCACATTTATTTATTTAAAACCGGAAGCAGAGACATTTAGAACAGATTAAGCAAACGTATTTAAATGTTAAATGCGACTACTGTCCGTTTATAAATTGAAGCAAATGTAAAAAAAAATAGTCAGATTTTCTTTGTCGTATCGCTTCTAGTTCAGAAGATACTCCAATTAGGGGTGTAACGGTACAAAATTCACGATTCAGTGTTGGTAATTGCAATTATATAAAATTTACAAGGTCTTTTTTTTTTTTTTTTTTTTTACTAATGCAGTTTATTATTATTAACATTTGTAAACCTCAACAGTTTACATTTTGTTAAACAATTTTAAATGAAAAAGCCTGCTTGGTTTAAATAAAAAATGCAGTTATATAAAAAAAATCTAATGGAATATATCTAAGTAATGCAATACACCTTTTATTTTTAAGTATTTTATTTTATTTTTTATTTTCTGCGCTCAGAGTGTGCGAGACTAAACAAACTTGAGGTGCACCACTTTAAAAGTTTGTGATGAAACACTGTGAGGAAAATGTTATGAGTAATAGGTAATATGAGGTAATATGTCTGAGGAAACTTGGTAGGAACTTAACATGTTTCGCATGTAAAAAGGATTGCATTTGGTACACATGTGCACCATGCCGAAGGCCCTGTACCGAAAAGGTTCGGTACCAATACCTGTAGTGTTACACCCCGAACTTCAATAAATTTGATCTTATATGGATTTTACACAACATTTAATCAGGTTCTACACAAACTTGTGAAGTCCAGTGTATGGTATGTGTCAATGATGCAAAAAAAAGAGATGTGAAGTACTGAAATTCTGAATTCTATTTAAATAGATATATTTTTCACTCAAGATATTGTTTTGTAATGTTTTTAAATAGCAATATTTGTATTTGTGGGGAGCTCGCTGGCTCACGGTGGAAGAAAGGAGAGACAGGTGACAGTTTCATCAACAAAAAAAAAAAAAAAACCCAGCTTAATTGTGCCACAATCTCTTTTTTTTTTTTTTACTTTCACTTTTCAGTGTTTTAAAAAACTACTCAGCTTAGCATCTCTCTCTCTCTCTCTCTCTCTCTCTCTCTCTCTCTCTCTCTCTCTCTCTCCCTTATCTGTACTGGTGTCACAATTGGCATATATTCAATCTCGCATGTGTATATACTGCTTTTTGGTTAAGACTTTTTCCCTGTACACACAGGTACAAGGGCTCAACGGACTCGTACATCGAGAAGGTGATGATTTCTTCAAACGCAGAGGATGCATTTCTAGTCAAGATCCTGCTCCGGCAAACGCGTCGGCCCGAGATAGGAGACAAGTTCAGCAGCAGACATGGCCAGAAAGGTACTTCAGCATTCAGGACACACTCAGATCATTTAGTTTGAGCAGATGTGGCATACAAACATAGATTCTAAACCCAGGCCAGTTATTTACATACAAGAAAGAGAGAGCACGCGTGTTTGTGTGTGCGCACGCATGAACGTATAGGGTTTTTTAAGTCTTTTTCCCCCCAGCCTAGTCCCAACATGTATTTAGTTTCAGGATCCTGCTCTCCACCTTCTTTTTTTTTTTTTTTTTTTTTTTTTTTGAGGGGTGTTTTTCAATTAATTAGCTCTTTGTCCCGAAGCAGCGTATGCAAATTTATTACAGCCGTGCTGCTCCTGGGAAAAAAGTGTTTACAGGCCCCATTGTTTCTGCGCACCTCTGCTGAGAGCCCGGGCCACGATGATGATTTAATCAGCACGCTAACTGGCGCCATGCATAATTCACTCATTTCATTAACCAAGGTTGTCCTTGGGCACTCATCACGGCTCATGAGTGTGAACAGAGGTCAGGGAGGGGTTAGCTGCAAACAGCCGAGATGCTATTTACTGCTCTTTTTACTGGGGCTTTTGGTATTTAAAGGAGTGGCACAGAGCTGCTAGACTGGGCTAACACAGTTATTGTTGAAGAGGGTCTCTTGAATGCCTTTTCTATGGTTTTGGTTTTACAGTCATTTGTTCGGAATAATCAAATGTTTTTTAGAAATGCGATTAAGCAAAATCTTCAGAGTGCTGCGGAATTCAAATTTTAGCAAACTTATTCAGTACCAGACATTTCTAATGGTTAGTCCATTAGCTCCTGGAAACAGGTGAAGTAAGCAGTCATTTCAAGTCATAGAAAAAAAAAATCTTTTTTTTGGGGGGGGTGGACTTTCTCAACTGTACACATAATTAAAAAAAACTTTATCATTCCCTTATTTCCCCCCCTGAAGTAACCTCTATAATGTGCATTCAGCATTTAGTTTTACATATTCTGTTTATAAAAAAACGACTTAACTTATTGAAACGAGTATGCAAAGAGCGAGAATAATAAATTAAACAATTGCTTAACTGTTTTAATAACTGTTTTATGTTTCAAAACAGGCCAGGTTAAAAACATTTGTATTTATTTTACAGACAAGGATCTATGAGTAAAATTATTTATTTATAATAAAAAAAAAAAACGTTTAAGGAATGTTTTTATTAGGTAACGTAAGAAAATCATATAATAATCTGATCATGGAATTTTCATGTTTAAATGCTTTTTTTTTTTGGCCCAAATATTATCGGGTCTAAAATCAAAGTGAGCCAAATTATGTATTTGAAGGGGAAAAAATTGGCAGCTTTATTGATGCCAAGAGCCAACTGTGGGTATCCCACAGTGCACTGGTGCCAGTTAGAGTAGGCATGTTTTACAGGGGTTTTGTGTTTTACTATTTACTTACATCCCCCTTCACAGATCCTGCTTGCTCTGACTGGTCTCATAAGCTCTGGTCAACAGAGCAAAATTGGTTAATTATTCACTGGTGACCCAAACACAGAGACATAAACACACACTCGCTCGCTGAGTTGTGTCGGTGGGACCCTTTGTGTGAGCTGCCAGTGTGAGGCTGTATGGGGTGTGATGGAGGGCCGTGGACTCTGAATTCTGACCACCTTTTCTCTGCTGATTTCATGCCTCTTTTATCATTCACTCACACACACCAAATAAACAACCAAGAATGTGATGAGAATCACTCTTTATTTATTGATTTTATTTGTACATTTTCTCAATCACTTTTCACATTTTGTCTCTATTGAATGCTTTATTCATTCTCGTCTACCGGTTAATTTAAGAAGGGTATATACTTAGTTTGCTCTTTGCCTTTTCAGTGTGATGCTAAGCCTCTGTGTTGTACTTGATCCTGACAAATTGATTACTTGCTCAAAGTAAAGTAAGCAGTTTGCTGGATTATAAGACCACAATACACAGGTGATAAAACTCGCTATGCTCGTATAAGAATATAATTGGTAGTTCAGTGTGATCCGTTTCTACACCAAAGTTCCTTAGGACAGCACATTTCCAAGTGTGTTTATTCATTTGCATTACAGAAATTTCCCAACACTAGCAATTGTTTTATTCATTTAAGGACAATCTTTATGATTGTAGCTACCTTAAATGTTCTTCTCTTTACTTACGTTATAGCAGTTATAAACAGTTGATTTCTCGCCTGCCTCTTGATGTTAATAACTGAAATTCTAGAAACAACAAAATACACTGGCTGTTACAAAATGCTGTCACCTGAAACCATATGAATCAATTATCTTAAATTTTTTATTTTTTTTTACATGGCAGTGCCATCTGTTTACAGGGTGCAGTCCACCTCATCTCTCTTTATATTTATTTATATTTATATTTATATTTATATATATATATATATATATATATATATATATATATATATATATATATATATATATATATATATATATATATATATAAAACACGTGTGTCTCGAATGGGCCTGTTTTATTCCTGTCACGGACTGATCCTGCCCTCATTGTGTGTGGCATGGCCAGGGGAAGTTACAGAATTCTAATCCCTCTCTCACTGTCCGGCTGAGCACCTCTCCTCACTTCCTGCTCCGGCCCACTCTCTTTTTACTACTTGCAAATGGCCCAATAATGTGTTTGCTCTGACGGACAGAAGAGTGTGGAGCAAACATTTGCGCTCACACTCGGAGCTGTGCACTTCTCCGGCCCACCGTGTGAATGGCTAATTCCCCTGCTTTGCCTTTTCTATAAAGCTAGCAGACCTGATAACCATTGCCTATATATGTGCACACAGCATGTGCAGGGTAAACGAGTGGTTTTGGATGCATGGCAAACATGTTAAATGGGATTTTTATTTAAAATCAGATTTGTGGTACTTTCACATGGCAGATGGTGTAACTTTGGGGTCCTTGGGTTGTTGTGTATGGGGCTGCATTTGAGAGGAGGAAAAAATTCAACTGTTCTATTCGTACTACTCTCATATACAGCAATACAAAAATTAAAGCTGGTTTTTTTTATTATTTAATACTAAAAATAAGTTTTTAGTATTGTATTGTAATGTATAATATATATTTGAAAAAAAAGAAATAATAACTCTGCACTGATACTGGAGACTTAAAACATAATAGAAAGAGTCCATCTATATAAACGTGCTTTTCCTTTAAACTACAACTCTACCCTGCTGTGCTGCTATCAAATAATAAATGTGACATAAACGCTATAAATGTAATATAACCAAATGGAAGCATTTGTACCTGAAATACTTTTATATGTGGCATCTTTTTTACTCTGAAACTACTCTGAAAACTCTAAGCCTCCAGCTCAGTGGGACAAATGGAAAGTGATGAAACATAGACATTTCTAAATGACACTCAATTTATATTTGCATAGGTTTGATACTGACAGATATTACAAATTATGAATGAAGATCCTTTGAAATAATCGCAAACGTAAACTCCCAGATCAGTGTCCACAATACACACCGTTTGATCAGTCTTTAACCAGTTTGCATATGTTTTGAATGCTGTCTGTTTCTCCTGCTACAGGTGTTTGTGGATTGATTGTCCCTCAGGAGGACATGCCGTTCTGCGACTCAGGGATCTGTCCAGATATTATCATGAACCCACATGGATACCCCTCTAGAATGACTGTAAGCTCCACCCAAGAGTCTAATTACTACCTGGAATTCTTTACTGAGTGCCATTTGGATTCAGAGCTAGTTATTGTTCCTACATTTATATCAATTTATTTGGTGGATACATGAGAGGAAATTAAAATTCAGCATTTTTATTCAAGAACCAAACCAGACACACACACACACACGTGCATTAATGATGCATGCAGTTGCATTTTGGAATCTGTTCATGTATTACACTGAATTACTCCTTCATAAAAATGGTGATTTATACAGAAACCAATTTAGCACAGACCTGTCATAAACCATAAATCCACAAAAATGTTTTTAAATGTAAAACTTTTTTTCGCACAATATTTGTCATTTCCAGGCAGTAAAATTTTGCCTTTTAGTGAAATGCATTTCTAGATCTGTCCCTCTCCCCAATTTTATTGAACCTGTATGATTTCAAAACTCATTTAACACAAGTGTGTTTTGGTTCCACACCCAATCTAAAGTGTGTGTTTAGGTGCACCCAGCAGGCTCTCGGATAGAAACTGGTGTAAGTAGAAGAAAGGGATTCACCCTTTTAGCATAAGAAGGTCAAAGGCCATTTAGCCCTTTTTGTGCAAAGCCACTGTGGTGCAGTGGACCGCGACCGTGTCCATGATGTCACGTTCTCCAGCTGCAAAAGCATTGACATCATACACCGTTATTTCACATGTTTGAAAGCAGTATAACTGGTACAGAACCATTATCCCAGTTATGTTTAGAAATAATTAATAACTTAGCAGCTTGGGTTGTGTTTATTTTTATTATTATTATTTGCATGATGTTCGCTAGGTCGGGAAGCTGATCGAGCTATTGGCAGGAAAAGCTGGAGTGCTGGACGGCCGTTTTCACTATGGCACTGCTTTCGGGGGCAGCAAAGTGAAGGATGTGTGTGAGGATCTTATTCGCTACGGATACAACTACCAGGGCAAAGATTTTGTCACGTCTGGTATTACAGGGTAACAATCACCTAGGGTTCAAATTGCTTTATTAGCTTTTCTGAATTAACCTGTATTATTTTTGCTTATGCTTGTCAGCACAATGCAATCTCTTCACTGATGTTCTACAAATAATGCTTATTTTTATTAGTGCTGCTCAACTGACTAGTCTTATACTATTTGGGTTTACACAGCGAACCTCTAGAAGCCTACATCTACTTTGGTCCAGTGTACTACCAGAAACTGAAGCACATGGTGTTGGATAAGATGCACGCAAGAGCTCGTGGCCCTCGAGCAGTGCTCACCAGGTATAATCATAACTGCTTTAGGATGGTCACTAAATTCAGTTTAAAGCATTAAACATTTTACTTCATTGAGCACTCTTTCACTACAGTGGATGATATAGAGATATGCCATGATCTCCTTTGCCATGTGACTCCAAATTAAATTAGAGTACAATGAGAATTGAACAGGAGGGTTTTGATTGAGATACAAATTGTGCAAATTAGAATCCACAAGTTGTCACTCAAGTCAGGAAAAAAAAAGCTACATGACCGCACATGAATGGGTATCATTACCATCTCAAGGTTTCTGTTCTCTACTATTTTAGTTGTGTATTCCTTTGAAAAAGGAGATAAGGAACTGATTTCTACCTTATTTTGTAGAAATCCCCCCCAACTGGTGGACAAGTACCAGCTAGTCTATGAGCTCACAGATTGCATGATAAGCTAGTCTCATTTCTCTCACCCAGAGGGCACAGTCAGTCAGCTACAGGTGGCTATGGCATTGTCCCAGCCGCTGAATGGTAGAGTAAATGCGCTTCTGTAGAGCCATTTGAGATCTAAAAAGCTCAAAACCGTATGTTAAATGTTTGCTATTAACAGTTGGGGTTGACGACAAGAGAAACCTGAAGAGAACTTTTAGTATCATTATTAGATAGAAAATGAGCAAAGGATAATTCTAGAGTAGTAACTTACAATTAGCATTTTCCCAGTAAAGATTAGTACTACTTTATAGTACTATTATGCCTTAAGGTACACAACTTATACAAGTGCATATATGTGCATGGTTAAACAGACAGCCTACTGAAGGTCGTTCCCGGGACGGCGGTCTCCGTCTGGGGGAGATGGAAAGGGACTGTCTGATTGGCTACGGGGCCAGCATGCTACTGCTAGAGCGCCTCATGATCTCCAGTGATGCTTTTGAAGTGGATGTGTGTGGCCAATGTGGGCTGCTGGGTTACTCTGGATGGTCAGTGCTAACTTCTTGCATTTTGTTCTATACAAAATATTCTGATTGTCTTGTTTTAATCCTGCTGTTTGTTTCGTGTGCTCCAGGTGCCACTACTGTAAGTCCTCGTGCCACGTCTCATCTCTACGCATTCCTTATGCCTGCAAGCTGCTCTTCCAAGAGCTGCAGTCCATGAACATCATCCCTCGCCTAAAACTGGCTCGCTACAACGAGTGAGCTAGCTCAACGACGCTGCTAATTTTAAAGCCAAAAGCATTGTATCGTAAAAGCTGCACTCCTGGTGCACTTATGACATGCTGTGGTTTGTATGCATGTCGAAATTTTGCAAACAGCCAGTCTTTACATTGAGCCTGATTAAGAGGTTTGAAACATTATTTGAAAAGCTCTGCATTTAAATACAGAGGTTGTAATATAACTTAGATATTATGATATTCCCAAATGGTTGCAAATTTAGTTTGCATGTGGAAAAAGTGTCTACTTTTTCAGTGAAAAATCTTTTTTGCCTGGTTTATTTTTGGTTTGTTTTTCAAAACTGTATGCATATGTAAGTAATAAATAATTCTTTAAACTATTTACAAATGTCCTTATGTTGCCCACTCCATTACCCAGAGAGTAATATGCAAATTAATTCCATAACCTCATTTATGTAATTGTGACAATCATAACACTATAATTATATAATGAATTATTATAATGAAGAAATGATCATACAAGAAATTTCAAGTAAAAAAAAATTCCAGGCAGCCAGATTATACAATTACACATTTTCTGATTTTTTTGTTGGTCAAATTTGGCATCAGAATTATGTTAAAATGTTTTACTAATTCTTTTGTATTGCATTAAAAAAACTGATGTACTCTAAAATGATGACATAATTTTAATAATCACCCATAATGCCATGTTATGACTGACACTGCCATTAAGTCACAGAGATCAGATCTGCTTGTTGTTTGTGTTGAACCAATGGTCCCAGAGCGGTACTCCCCTGCACACCCACCCAATTTAACCTCTGCCAGTGATTAAGGGTCAAAGAAACAGGAAGTGTTTATCGCAAATGGCCTGATGGCAAGGACGAAGGCACAAGTATTGTGTCTCCTTGATTAAGTGTTAATGTGACAACACTGACAGGTGAAAAAGTGCTTGCTGTGTTGGCCACCTTCCTTCTCTGATGCTTTTTACACTAATAAAACGTCCACCATTCAAAGCATGCCGCCACCCACTAAGCCGTCTTAGAAGCTTTTGATTGGGAGAATGCTGCAGAAAGGGCACTGACTCACTGATAAAGGTTGGAGTGGGGTGTGCTGTTGTCTCTTTTAGGCGACTGCACCTGTCCTAACTAATGAGGGCCTAATGAGAGACTGAGAGTAATAAAACAGAAAGAGGATGTCTTTTGAGGAGGGGGAACAGAATCTCCTCCTAACTTACCATCTTCTACTGTGTACACCTTGAATACTGGAATTAATGAGGCACTCACGAGTCCTGATCCTCACGTCTGATGCATTCAGCTCGTATTCGATCTCTCGTCTGCGTGCCATGTTATAAGCGTTGGCAGCCTGTGAAGGAGTAGAAGTTGATTAATAAGTTTTATACCTGGCCGGAACTTTCTTCGGCTTTAAGAAACAACAAGTAGCCACATATTAATAAGGCAACCTGAGTAAACAATTCTAGAATGCTGGAGAGTCTTCCTCCTCTTTCCACCATGTGGGGAGCAGTTCGGCCATAATCCCCCTTTCTCTTGCTCACTCTCTCTCCCCTTTTTTCTCTCCCCCCGTGGTTCCATTCATATTCTAATCACAGCTTTCCCCTCTGCAATTCGCAGGCACTCCATCAGAGCCTCCCTGCCTCAGGCTCTACACTTTTACTTCCCCCTTTTGTGACCAATGCTCTCCTCCCAGCACACTAAAATAAGGTTGGTACAAGGAGAGAGTGAGCGAGACAGAAGGGGAGGGGGGTCAACCAGTGCTGTGTTTGTGCAAGAACAGATTTGACCAAATTCTTCAACTTTCTCTTTTTTATTCCCATTTAAGATTTTCTGCCATTTTGTTTTAATGGTGCAATAAAAGCAGTACTAGATTAGAAAAGTGACAAGATAATGCAAACATAATTGTTTTATTATTACGCAAAAAAGTTTCAACCTTTTCACTGGTGTTCACAGTTTGTTAGCTTGTTCCATGAAATACTGCGTGGGTTTACCAGAGAAGATGCAAGAAAGAATGTAATGGGCCAAAAAGTGGCCCTTGGATCAAGAACTTTAAAACGGAGGCAGTGGGGGCAGTGTGTGTATGTGTGCAGGGAGGGGGTATGAAAACGTATTAAATGCTATAATGGAAGACGGGGAGGCCACAGTGCTGGGATTGCGTAGATCTAAGCCTCTATTTTTCTGGGGAGGGAGCTTTTCTTATTCAAAACAGCCCCACAAAAGACTTCCAGTGAGCCTTGCCACATCCCCATCTGACTCGAAGCCATTCATCAGCCTGCCGAGCCTATCAATGACATGTCCCCCATCAGGGCTCCTATAAAATCAGCCCCTTTCCCATGAAACATCAGCAAACATTTTGACGGCTCTGGCTTTTCCCCCCTCTGGATTTCTGGAGTCTCTGACCCTCACACCCCCCCACCGCTTCCACCCTCACCCCCGCCACCTCTCCACCACTATCACCACCACCACCTCCACCATCTTCTCTCTCTCTCTCTCTCTTACACACTCTCTCTCTGTATAGCCAGTACATCATATGCGTCTCAGTGACAGGCAGTGCTCTCGGAGATTCGGAGGGAGCTGAGGAGGGGGAATCCTGCTCGAAGCCATTTTCTCAGAGAAACCCTGGGGACACTGGATGGGAAAAGGATGCACTGTGGGCTGCTCGAAGAGCCTGATATGGAATCCACAGGTTGGTTCTTGCCGTGCTGCCTGTGGTTTTCAGGATGCTTGGGAGCCTGGGCAATTTTTTTGGGACTCAAGACTTGGAAATTTGTGACCTTACAGTAGAATTTGTTTTTTTTCTTTTTTTAAAACATTTAGTACTTTTGACCTTCAGCAGGATATCCTGGTGGCCTTAATACTTGTTAGAACCTTTTAAACAGGGCTGGGTTTTTTTTTTTTTTGCTTCAAAGAAGTGCATGCACTTTTGCATCCTAGTAAACTTTTCAGTGGCATTCGGGTCAGATGGAATTTCAATTCGAGATTTCTGGCTCCTAATTTTGTCAAGCGGTTTGGAGTCTTTTTTTTTTTTATTTGTATTTTTTTGGTGAATGAGTGTAAAAATCGCACTGCTTCTGGAGGCCCAGAGCTGCACCTGCTGTATGCTGTATACTCCGAGCTGCTCTGATTTAGTCCACTGGTTAAAACAGCTTAAGGTGGAACAGTGTTGTTATAAAAGTGTGTGTGTGCGGGTGTGTTTATGCGCTAATAGAAACGGTAGGCTAATTATTGCTAAATCAAATCTAAAATCAAACTAAATCTAATCACGTTTATCTTCTTTAATTTTGAATTGATATAATCCGACTACATCTGTTGCATTTAGGCCTAAACTTTTAATACCAAATACATCCTTTTCAGTTTTAGCATTAACTCCGTATTCATTACAATAACAATCTGACAGTTATATTCAAGTTAATTTCTTATCCAACTATCCAGCCTGGATTTCTGTGATATTCAGTGGCCCACAAGAAAACG
Organism: Silurus meridionalis; assembly: GCF_014805685.1. Taxonomy (NCBI): domain Eukaryota; kingdom Metazoa; phylum Chordata; class Actinopteri; order Siluriformes; family Siluridae; genus Silurus; species Silurus meridionalis. Next base: position 10,936,894 of record NC_060896.1, on the reverse strand, counting down.
ATCACTGATCCGTCTCGCCTTTAGATTGGATTTAATCCAATTATTTAGACCCGCTCAAACTGCGCACAAAATAAAACCGTTCACTTACAACTACCCAGCTTAAAGGTAACGTTTAATATAATAATAATAATATATTTTAATATACATATAAAACTTTTAACAATTAACATTTCTACTTGTTTTACCAATATACAATAAATATGTTAAATTAGTTATTAAAAAGCCATCAGGCCGAACTGCTTGTTGGCAACGTCGCAAATATCTTTTAGGGATTATCCGTAAAACGCTTGTTTGTTGGTTTTTGTTGGTTTTTAAACCTTAACTATTTGAATTATTCATTTATTAAACAGGAAAACTTAATTTATTATTATTATGATTACTTATTAATTATTGGTCACGTTAAACTTGATAAATATAGTTTATACTATAACAGAATATTTGTATTCAGTGTAAATTAGTATTGTTTGAATATCACTGACATTTTGTTCTCTCCATCCTCATCGTCATGATGTTCAATTATTATTAAAAACTTGTGTGAAACTTTCTCCGGCACTCAGCAGCAGTAACCCGTTCTGCTGAACCGGAACTGGAGTGGTTGCCGACCCTCCTTGGCAACTGCTGCTATGGTAATAGTCGTTACGACCCGTGCCGGAAACACGGTATAGCTTCAGGGTTATGTCCGTTAGCTCAGTATGGTCTCGAGCCGTGTTACATGACGTGTTTCGGCGGGGACACCGAGCGCGCGCACTTGGCAGCAGCCGCGCGCGACTCGCAGAACGTACACCGCTACCCTAAAACCTACACAGTACAGAGCAGAGCCTTCTGCGCATGCGCACGCGACTCTTCCCTAGGCATATCAATTCTGATTTCATAATGGACCTTAATTGAAGCTGGAGTGTTGATTAAAAACATTTTAAATTTAGAATATTAATTTAAGTATTTTTTTAATTTCCTTGTCAATTAGTATTATTTATTTTATTCCCAGGTTTCATGCTCAGAAAAATAATCTTAGCATAAGACATCCCCCTGTTAAAATATTTTGCCAGTAGTTTTATGCTGGTGGTATATTTTCTCAAGACCTTTAAAACATGCCACACACAGTTTTCTGATAAATTCACAGTAAAACAACAACAACAACAACAACAACAACAACAACACCACAAAATACTTATTAAAAAAAAAGACATAAGTGCTTACTAGGCCAGGAGCGTTTGGTAAAGCATGACAACAGTCATTTATGTGACAATCAGTGTCCAAGGAAGAAACCCACTCCTTAGATTAATCTAAACATGGTTGCTTATGGATCCTCCTCATTTTTTCAACAAAATTGCATTTCCTTCTGCACATTCCAAACTGAGCATCATACGTTGTGTGAATCTGTAGAGGATATTCACAGAATTTCATAAAATAATTCAGTTTTACATGCACTCTCTATTTTTATTATTATTATATTTTATATCCAGCCAACCAGTTACCACCTGTTGCTTTACCAAGTCATGCATATGACAGTGAGGATAAAAAGCACTCCTTGTGTAAAAATGATGGAAATTATCAAAAATTGCATGTGCATACAGAATAAAATGAACCTTTCCATTTTTCCAGAGAGCTGGATTGAAAGGTGCCTGAATGAAAGTGAGAGCAAACCTTATTCCAGCCACACGTCCCTGGGGAACACGTCCACAGATGAAAGTAAGCCATGCCACTTCAGTACACCAACTGTTTATAACCTGTTTCCAAAGTGCCAGTGAGTGCACACTTTTGTTGTTTCAGTTTTAGAAAAGGAGATGAAGTGGAGACATTCAGTGATTTAAATAGATTCATTTAAAATATAAAATCATATTTTTAATTCCTGAATTTTTTTGTTTTTGGAATTTGTCAAAGATGAAGAGAAGGAAAATAACCGGGCATCTAAACGTCATTCGACACCTGCGACTTTACAGTGGTGAGTTTTGCTGCTTTACTCAGCTGATACTTCTGTATCATTATATCAATTTCATGTCCTGGACTACTAAAGCTTGGTTGGTTTATTATTAAGCATGCCACCTCATGTAAAACCAGAGAGCTTCATTCACAGCAAAAACACCTAGTGCTGATTTCATAAGCATAGCTGGACATAAATGGATACTTTTTCTGGAGTTTCTGGAGCTCTGAATTAGACTCTGGACATTTTGCTCGGTGCACAGGATTTATTTAGTTTACATTTTTCTTCAAAAATAGGTTAAGTTGTGCCAGTGACTATTTAAAACAATCAATCCCTATAGTATGTATCAGTTTTTGCTCAGAATTGTGAAGAGTACAGTGTAACATCAAGTTATTTATAATTTCAATATGTTGTGTGTTAGCTTTAAAAATTGCACTCAGAGATGTAAAAAAAATTAATAAATACATCCAGACCCACCAGCTTTCTTATAATTTCTCTAAATCAAAATGAAGGAGCTCTTGGTATTTATACTGTATATATACATCCATCCACCAAGCCCTGTTCACACTCTGATGTCTGTAATATTTGTCATTTTAACAGGTATATGAACTAGGTGTATGAACTATGAGATATAGGTGGGGTGTATGTGTGTGTATATATATATATATATATATATATATATATATATATATATATATATATATATATATATATATATATAATGTGACACGTACAATTCAGGAATTATGTGAACTGAAATTTGATTGGTTAGAAAACCCTTATTGAGAAATTATTTGGGTTTTTGGCCCATGAAGCTGAATAACTTATTAATTCATGATTTCTTAATAAGTAATATCATGTCACTAACATCATGTGTAATACGTATTTATATTTAAGTTTCTACATAGTAATCATACGTATTTGTAATATGACTTTTGTGTGGTCTAAGCTAGAAATGAAAAAGAGTCGATTAAATCTAATTATTAATTAGATACAAAAAGCTGTATAATAATATTTAATTAAGCAAATGTAATGTCAAGATGGCTGGGATTAGGTCTGTATTTTCTGCAGTGTTTTAATGCAGCATAATATCAATTAGACTAAAATTAAAATATTGAGTCAATAATATTTTGAAAAAATAAACTATGTATATGATTTACTAACAATGACAATTGGCTATTGTGTTAACAATGGCTTAGTACATGGAATTTCTTTCTTTATTGTTTTGATTTTATTGCAATTTTTTATGTTTCATCTGTTTTATAGTCAGAGATGTTTTACTGTTCAAAACCTATTAGAACTATCTTCAGGTGCAAATTTTACAGAGGCTTCTTGTATTTCTTAATTGAAAATGAATTATATAAATCCTATTTGAAACTTGTGTCAAAATAATTAGAAACTAGAGATCCATTGTGCTTACCTAATATCATTTTTTATTCTATTTTTTCTTTTATTTTTTATGCAGTACAATGTCAGTGTTTTTCTAAGCCCCTTAGAACTGTTATACAGCAGTGTTAATAAAATGTTTTTCACTAGGTTGGAGGAGAACTACGAGATTGCTGAGGGCGTTTGTGTCCCTCGCAGTGCACTTTACATGCACTATCTAGACTTCTGTGAAAAGCATGGCACTCAGCCTGTCAATGCTGCCAGTTTTGGGAAGGTAAGCTGTCACAAGATGGTTATTCTGAGCATGAAAGCTGAATTGTTTATAAGATGCATACAATACTTCCAATATGTTTAGATTCAGGCTTAAATACATTTATAATAGTACAGATGTATTACATGGTGAGATTGAGGTTGAGTTTGTGAGATTGTAGCTAAATGCATATTATATCGATGTGAAAATTAAGATCTTTGATCAAGCCCTTCCAGTCATTTGTACAAAATCACTTCCCCTTAGTAGAATAGTTGAATATCGGTGTCACTGGTCTTTTCCGCAAACTAACAATGTAAACCTATAGACATGCTTGCCCTTGTTCCCACAATCTGTCCAAGCACCTCCTTACGTCGGCACCACCTGACATCCCTGCCCCATTCCCCAGCTCCTGTCTGAGGATATTGAAAAAGAGAGGGGGCCTGGATTAATGTGTAATTAAAGGAAATTTGGAAGGGTGAGATGTTGCGGAATGTTAGATCAGTGGCTGAAGCAGCGTGGGGTGTCCTTTAGGAAGGCTTCATTGATTCGGGACAAAAAAGAGAGAGAGAGCTGGGGCTGCCTCCCTGTCTGCTCATTTATCAAGCCGAGTCTGACAGAAACTTCACAGCTTGGCCCCTTTTTTCATCCCACACAATGGAGTGCTCCACTGTTTGCTAAAGTTTCTGCACCGGGAGCTGGACCAAGGAGCCAATCTTATGGACAAAAACAGAACAGAGAGAGAGACAGACGCTCGGAGAGAGACATAAGAAAAGGGGAAAAAAATGGAAAGAAGAACTGTTGGATATGAATTTTGTGAATGTGTCAACTGGCAAGAACTTCAGTGGTCAGTCAGAGAGCCATCACTCATACGATACAACTTCTTTTATGTTGGGCATGTCCAGTAGATTTAAGTAAACAGTTTAAGCAGTGTGCAAAGGAAGAAAGTATATGTGACCTGCTGCAAATTATTTTTTGTGTCTTGTCCTGTACAGATAATAAGACAGCAGTTTCCTCAGTTAACGACAAGGAGGCTGGGAACCAGGGGCCAATCGAAGTAAGTGTTAGCTGACTGTAAATGTAAATATTTTTTTCTCATATTATGTGATAATTCTGTTAATCATTCAATTTAAAGTACTTAACCTGTGTCTGCAAAACTGCATTGGTTCTCTCTCTCTCTCTCTCTCTCTCTCTCTATTTCTCTGTCTCTTTCTCTCACTTCATCTCTCTTTCTCCCAGGTACCACTACTATGGCCTAGCAGTGAAGGAGAGCTCACAGTACTACGATGTGATGTACTCCAAGAAGGGTGGCGCCTGGGTAAACGAGACAGGCAAAAAAGAGGTTACCAAGCAGACAGTGGCGTATTCACCCCGCTCCAAACTAGGCACTCTGCTGCCAGAATTTCCAAATGTCAAAGACCTAAATCTGCCTGCCATTCTGCCAGAACAGAAGGTAAATAGAGCACTAAAAAACCCAGTGACTATGTTCCTCTTTAGCCAGCCTTAACCCCCACCACCACCACCACCACCCATCTCTTCTTATACAGCCACCCCTCCTGCTTCCCCTTTCATCTGCCCCCTGCACCTTCTCTGAGTCTGGATTTAAACAAGGGCCCAGAGGATTTATATGCTGGGTCCTAGCGAACTCTTAATCTTTCAAGTAGATAATAAGATCTCACACACAACAAAGTACAGACTCTAGCTGTCCTGCTTTTTTTTTTTTTTTTTTTTTTTAAAGGGAGCTGTAATTTGAAATGCTTAATGGCTTGCTGATCTCCAAAGCCTCTTTTATACACTGCGCTTGACTTCAATTTGTGGCCAGCATTATTGATGCAAGTGTTTCATGTGTCATTTAGTTTTTGAATAATTTCTTTTTGTAGAACGTTTATAACATGTATTAAGGAGGAATGAAAGTATGTGTGAATGGATATCAATGTAGAAATTATTGTAGTTTTTTTATTTCCTTGTCATTATTTAATAATTAATTTTATTCCCAGGTTTCGACATTTATCATGATGTATAGGACTCACTGCCAGAGAATACTAGACACCGTCATACGAGCCAATTTCGATGAGGTTTGTGTATTGTGTATTTAGAAGGGGTTTTTTTTATTTTTATTTTTTTTTATTGGACAAACTGATTAATGGTTTATGGCTTTTGGACATCTGAACTCACTATAGTCTTTAATTGTTTAAAATTTGTCCCCACAGTGTAGTTCAAGTATTAATAATTTCCTTACTGTGTCTGTGTCTGTGTATGTGTAGGTCCAGAGCTTCTTGTTGCATTTTTGGCAGGGCATGCCTCCACACATGCTGCCTGTCCTGGGCTCATCCACTGTAGTAAACATCGTAGGGGTGTGTGACTCTATTTTATACAAAGCCATTTCAGGAGTCCTAATGCCTACAGTCCTGCAGGCCTTGCCTGATAGGTGAGTGTTTGTTGTCCTGATACTGCTTGTATCTTTTTATGGCACAAGTTGGCTTCTTAGGTCTTTTTGTCATGTCAGTTTGGCTAAAAATGTTGAAAACAGTATAATGGTGTGTTTCTGTTCATATATTTTCATTAATCCACATTTATTTTCAAACCAGTTTAAAAGCACATACAGCTCATATAGATTATGAGGCTCATGCTTAATATGTCATCTTTTACCGCAGGAAGTTTGAGAATGATGATCGCCAAGCTCATTTGATAATTTAGAGTTAAATTAACTCACTTTCTAATTCTTACAAATCACTTTATAATCCTTTGAATTTTTTTTATATAATTTCCATTAATTCATTAGATCGTAAATCTAGAGGTAATTGAAGCGTCTGGTTTTTGAAATGAAAACAATGCATACATTTTTCTCACTTTTCCTGTTAATCACATTTTAAAATGATAAGAATGTACTTGTAATTTACATATGCACAGAAAGGAAGCAGATTTTAGTTTATTAATGAGGAGCACTCAGACGTATTTTAATTACAAATATTTCCTCAAAATGACCACAAAATGTATATTCAGAATGTGCCATTAGTTCAGGTATTTCTGTTTTGTAATCATTGTTTTAATTGGCCATGCAGCCTGACTCAGGTCATCAGGAAATTTGCTAAGCAGCTTGATGAGTGGTTGAGGGTGGCTCTGCATGATCTACCCGAGAACCTGCGCAACATCAAGTTTGAGTGTAAGTCTCATCTTAGAAATGTGGCTGTTGACTATGTATTGTGGTAAATCAAAGCAGTGTAAAAGAAATGTTCAATTTTTTTCAGTGTCAAGAAGATTCTCCCAAATCCTCAAGCGGCAAACATCATTAAATCATCTTTGTCAGGTGAGACATATTTTCCTTTTATGTTTTTATATTTTCTGATATAAATTGTCTTGTAAGTCTTGGCACATGTACAGCTACAGTTTATAAGTTTGTTATAAAACATTGATGCTTAATGAAACGTGGTTTGTCTTGAGTTACTGTTACAAAACTGATAAATAGTTTTTAGAGCAAACCATCGCCAGACTTTATCTGAAAAAGCAGGTGTAGGATATTTTGAGTTAAAACAAGAATAATTTAATAGTATAAGTAAATAATGGGGGGGAGTTAAATATTAATGAGAAGATCCATATGCTGATGATCAGAGGATATGGAACAGGAAAATTATTAGTGAATCACTTTATATCTTCTTAAGTTAAAAAGGAGCAAACAGTCAAATGGATATTATTTAAAATCTATCAGTATCCTATTATACACAGTTTTAACATTTGTGTTCATTTTAATAATAATAATAATAATAATAAGATGATGATATGATTGTGTTCTTCAAGTCCAAATTCTTGCTAGTAGCTAAATATTTGTATTAGGGATTTTAAAAAATTATAGTGTTTATAACGCGTTAACGCAAATTAATTTGAACAGCACTAATTTTATTAACATGCGATTAATGCATTTCTGTTTGACCAGTTTTATTAAAGATATAAATAAATAAATATAAAAGAGGCTAAATTAAAACCTTCAACCCAACACACACTTGTTCACAATGTCCTTCCTTTATTCAGATTAAAAAAAAAAAAAAAAAAAAACTTCACTGGAAAAATGTTTTTCATTATTAAATATTTGTTTTACTGATGCGCCAAGTCTCAGCACCAAAATCCACCATGATGCAACTATGGAAAGAGCAAAAGTTCTGTTTGATGGTCCTGATGATTTACAAAATTTAAAACACCATAATTACTTTAAAACATTTACAAGAGTAATTTGTCTTCATGATCTATGTTGAGTTTGGTTTTACTAATAATGAATGTACATTTGCATAAAGCATCCATTTTGTCTATGCCTATGTTGATCAGAGTATTAAAACCTAAAAAGTATTAATTTAAGGTACATTTAGAACAGATACAAATGCGTGATTAAGTTGCTACTGATCACGTGTTAACTCATGAAAATCATGCGATTGATCGTGATTAAATATCTTAATCGATTTGCAGCCCTAGTATTTGCATTTTTTTTCTGCACTTGTAGGCATCACGGACCGTAATCCACAGTGCAGATATCACCTTTCAGATGCTGGAAGACTGGAGGAATGTAGATCTAAACAGCATCACAAAGCAGACACTTTACACGATGGAGGACTCGAGGGAGGATCAGAGACGACTTATAATCCAATGTGAGTGTCAAACAATTTATAAAATAATAAAAAGAGCTGAGCAACTTTGTTCTTTTATTTAACTAAATTGTAAAAACAGGTTGTAGAGCTTTAAAAATGAAGTGTGCATTATAAAAGAGCAGCGAGGTAATAAAATAAACTAATTACAAAGGGTTTGGGCTAATTCCTCTTTATTTAAGTAATATTTAGATCTTTTATTGGTCTTCGACTTAACAAATTCTGTTCACATGTTCACACACTAACAGAACGTCTAAAAAGAAGTTGATGCTACGATTCACACTGAATTGCTAGTATCTGTAATAGTGTTGTGCTGTCAAAATTTACATCTTGATGTTTGGTGTCAGTCTGTCATTTAGCAGCTAGAGTAGCTATTTCAGAGCTGAATCCTTCCCACGGTTATCAGGGGCAGTCTTTAATAACAGCCACTGAGAGGTTAACCGGGCTTACCCTCACACTTTAACTCCCAGGGAGAATTTCAGACTCATTTCAGTGGCAAGCCACAAATGACTGATAAGATCAAAGTTCAAAAATTTGCTCTTGCCACTGCATTAAAGGCAGAAATGTGGTAATGAATTCATTAATCGCAACAGAATTTGATATGGATATAAAAAACATGATCTGTTTTTCTTTTTTTATTGGATTTTTGTGTTTTAGGAAGGGCATGTATGAGATTTTCTGTTCAATTTGTGGAAGCACTGCTATGGATCATTAATTATTATTGATGGATAATTTTGATAGATAAATTTCAAATTTGCCTTATGTTCAGTTTTTTGTCCTGTGTTTCCCTACTTAGTGTATCAGGAATTTGACCGGCTGCTGGAGGATCAGTCTCCCATTGAAGCATACATAGAGTGGCTGGACTCAATGGTGGACAGATGTGTTGTACGGGTCAGTTCAGTTTTATGTTTGTTCTTTTAGCAGAAACACCAGCTATTCACAAATTACAATAAACTGATTACCCAGTTCAAATTATATATTATATATATATCAAATTCTGCATATATAATTACAATTTTAAGGAAAAAACCCAGTATAAATTTAGCCTTTTTTCTTTTCTTTTGCTCCTAAAATAAGTATACTTCATGTGTCCATCTTAACAGCAGTGCTCCTGAAATGTGAGGCATCCATGTAAATGCCAACCCCATTATGACATGCTTATGCTGGGCCATTTGTGCTGCAATTCCCCAACTTAATGATGTCTTCATGGCCCCTTTTGCACCCATTATATTGCAGATATAGGGTTGTAAAAATTTGGTCGCCTTGGGAACGTCCACTACCCGGCAGACAATAGTTGAATGGAAAGGCGTGTCCCCAGGGGAAAATCAAATAGTTGACTTGTTGACATGTTTTTCGTTCCTGTGGGGTTAGACCCCAGCGTGGACTCTGAGTTTAAGGCCCTTGTGTGCCTCCACCAAAACCTTTCTCATGGTAATATTCCTTTAGGTGGCAGGGAAGAGACCTGGATCCCTGAAAAAGGTTGCTCAGCAGTTTCTTCTCATGTGGTCCTGTTTTGGGACAAGAGTAATCCGGGACATGACACTACACAGCGCCCCCAGCTTTGGTGAGTATGCAATAGCTGAGTCACATTTGGGTGCCACCCCCTACGTGATGTGATGTTTAAATATCAGTATTTCATGTGTTCGTCTCAGGATTCTTATTCACAATATACTCATACTGAACATGATCCTGTCAGCACAATTAATTTTGTATGTCATTAATCTTCTACACGGCTCTTTTTTGTGGGGGGTTTTTTTCTTGAGATTAATCCCAGGGAGTTTTTCTTGTCCCGGTCTTTTCTGGCTTGTCATTATATCTAAATCTACATTTAGATTTGTCACCTCTAATATAGAGTCCAACAAAAAGTGAACTAGTAATTTTAAAACAATATTTTCTGTTTTTCTTTGTTTTAATGTATTTACACAGCTTTAAACGAATTCAAATGTAGATTTCGATTTAATGACCAAGCCAGAAAGTTTTTCAGGGAGAAAAACTCCCTGAGATGAATCTCAAGAGATTTCTCATAGTCCAAATCCTAAAGCTTCATGCCAACATGGCTGCTGTGCTAGCTCTCAGCTAACAGCAGTTTCGTGTCTATAGCAAAGTAACTGAAAGAAGGACTATAAGAAGAGGCAAAGACCCCCTCCTCTTCAGCACAGCTCTGTCTGTGAATATCAAAGACACAGCTGGTTGCAGTGTTTTGATAATGCAGCTCTCGGTACAAAACAGCTAATTAACAAAAGCTAACCCCCCTCCGCAAGTGTTTCCTCCTGCTTCCCATTTTATGAGTGGGCAGTATTTGTGCCTGGTGCTCTGAATAGCCACATGGTTTATAATGCACACACTGACTGGACTTACTTGTACAATGTGAGGACTGTGTTGTGCTCTTTTAAAACTTTTCCCTCCCCCTTTTGTATTGTAGCAGGGCTTTTACATTATGTTCGCACCAACAACTTTAAAAAGTGTGTGATTTATGCCTAATCTGTAATCATCGTTCGTAATCGGTATTCATTAGTGGGTCTAAGAAATAACAAAGTGTACATTAAGTGTACAATAAGATGTGTATAAATCCTAAATTATAATCTTTTGTAATGTATGTGCAGGCTCATTCCACCTGATTCACCTGATGTTTGATGACTATGTGCTGTACCTGCTGGAGTCACTGCACTGCCAGGAAAAAGCCAATGAGCTGATGAGGGCCATGAAGGGAGAGGGAGTTACCGGTGAGTCAGAGGATATGGACAGTCAGATATTATGCCATACATTCCAGTACATCTTTAATAAGAAGCACATAGGCATGATATATTAACATAAAGCATGGTAGAGAATGTAAAATGCACACTATATATTGTAGATATGCAAAGATGAAACTGTAGAAATTAAATGTACCGAAAATGAACAATAGCAACAATAACATATAGTATAGAGCCAGTGCTGTCATGTGTTAGTCATCAAATGATGGCAGTGATTAACACTGTGTTCATCACAGTGGTGGAACAAATCAGTGCCTTCATATCTCAGTTATCAGTTGTTTATTTGTACTTGCTCAGTGGATGGATCAGGGAGAAAAAAGGGGGAAAAAAATACTCTTTTTGTGTTAAGGAACACATGATATTGTTTGAATGAACAGATTACACAGGATTACAAATTGAAGCATATTATGTATATATTTTAAGAATACCCATACAACTGCTCAAATATGCAATCGTCTAGTCAGCCATTTACATCATAGACAAGGTAACGTTTTTTCAATTTTCATCAGTCTAGTTTCATTAAGTCAGTCCCCACTGTAGCCTACGATTTCCCTTCTTGACTCACAGGATTGGTACCTGATATGGTCTTCAGATGTTGGATCCCATTTACCTCTAATTTCGGGGTGCTGTTTGTTCTAAGATCAGTTTAAAAAAGTGATGAATTGGCTTACCTTAGCCTTCCTGTTTGCTCAAATAATTCCCACCATTCTCTTTGTCTTCTTTCAACAATAAGAATTTTCACCACAAAACTGCCATTCAATGTTTTGTTTTTGTTTTTCGTTGAGCATTAAATTCACAGGAGATCATAACTTTCTAAAACTGTCCAAAATCGATGCCATTAGTAAAACACTTTCCCTATCCTGATATTGGGCCTGTATCTGCATGATATTATGCATTACACTACTGCCACATGATTGTCCAATTGCACAACTGCATGAAAGAACTGGGGTATGGGTATTCGTATTAACGTAGTGCGTAAATGTATGTTATGTATTGAGGTTTCCTCTATTGGTTTTCCTATAGCAGACAGTAGTGAGGATATGATGCTATCTGAAAGCACCTCGGTATCTCCTGAACCCTACTCTCCTGCAAAATCAGTGCCCTCAGTGGGAGCAGTATCCACAAGCACCCCAACATCAGCCCAGTCCCCAGAATACAGCAGTACGTCTGTAACCTCAGGTATGTTAAAAACATCCCATTACCATTCAATCCTGGTTATGTGAAAGGTTTCCTCTATCATTTATGTAATTTAAACGAGGCCCAAGGGAGAAACCTGTGTTTTGTATATGTGTGTATTGTACTAGGAGCCCTTCAGTCATATACATGGTCCCTTACATACACAGTGACCACGTCAGGAGGCAATCCCCCCGACGGAGGATCCCAACTTTCTTGCATGCGTAGCAGCGCCCCGGTGCAACCTACCTCATCTGCACACCGGATGCAAGTCTACCCCTACAGAGATGAGCATGGGTGAGTCATCACAAGAGAAACAGCAAAACGGTTTTAGAAATCTTGATGTTACAAGCTAATTTTTTTCCTGCTTTTTGCCTCAGCTACACGGGCAGCTACAACTACAGCAGCTACACGAACCAGCATCATCATGCCATCCAGAGCCAGTATCCGAGTCTGCCCCATGACTCAGGCCTCCCCACCCCACTGCACTATTCCTCTTACCACCGTTCCTCTGCACAGGTCTGTTGTCCATTAGCTCAGAAAAGCCAACAATATACAAGCTTTCTCTACTAACAGCAGTGTCTTAACATCTGTTGAGTTCAGGCTTTGTTTAGTCTAATATGCATTTTTTTGTGTGAACTATAATGACTTTCACTGTTTCATAATAGTTGCACAATAGTTGTGTATTCCCATTCATTGAAATGGAAAGGGTAATGGAAGTGTATTCCAGTCCTGCCTGTTGAATAGCATCTTACAAGCCCTGTAACTCAGACAGGAATGCTGATATGAATAAGAATGGTGAATGACACACTGTGGTCATTAGCATGTCAAACGCTGAATTGTGTGTGATGCGGAGAGGGCCACAGTAATGGATCACTTAGCCTGTGCATGAACTTGCTGTCATTTCACTCCAGCTTAATGTATGGTACTGCATTTAGGAATGTTTCTGAGAAAAAAACCGATTAGAAATAATGTTTAAAATGAACTTATAAATCTATGCTTTCTCCAACTCCTTTCATTAAAACACATGCATCCAAAAAACAACAACTGATAAATGTATTTTTTGTATTAATTCGTGCAGAAATGGGCCACGAATTACTGTACATATGCAAAAATTGAAAAACAAACTAAAAATGGCTTACACTGGGACAGAAAGAAGAGAGACCACTAGGTTGGTGGCATCATATATTGTAAGCCAAAGCAGACATAATCGTACTGGTAATTTCCTGTCAAGAGATCTTTGACCCAGGCTCAGTGTTGCCGAAGCAGCCGGGGGTGAATCGCTCTCTCTAGAGCGGATGCAGACACTGACAGGTGGCCTGGTCACAGCGCTGACAGCCCCCCACTCAACGCTCCTCTACGCAACACTCAATAGCTTCCTCACAGAGCCCTAGCCAGCAAGCGGCAAACCAGGCCGAGCACGCCTTTATTAAAATATTGTTATTCAATGGCCTCTTTTCTCTGCACGAACAAGAGGTCACTAAGCCTCATATCTTGGTCTCTGACCCCGGCTGACTTTCTTTTTCCATGCAGCAGCACTTCATAATGGTATTGACTGTCGACTGTTTCTATTTAGAGAGGAGAGAAAATTTTATTTCCACTTTTCCTCTGTGTGTGTAAAACAGGCACAATGTCTGATCTTTGTCTAAGTGGATGCACTCGGTAGGAAGTGATTTAGATGACACAAATGGAACACTATGCTGGTTTACTATTTGAAGACAGAAAAGGATGTTTGAGAAGCACACATGTTGACATGTGTGATTTGGTTTTGTTGATGAGCACTTGAGTTACCCATGGCAACAAAGATTTCATGTAGAGTTCCTAAATAGTGTTAAACCCTGCTCACACAGTGTTTCCTTTAGGCCAACTTATAATGTTTTTGCAATATGTAAGAAATAAAACACTTCAGGATATGCTGTAGTTGCGAAACATATTTAAACAAAATATATTTGACATATTTAAGCACAAGTGACGTGTCAGCAATTACTTTTTCATTTTAATTGATTTCAGTTGCAAAACAAGGCACTGTTAGCATATATAGCATATCTAAACAATCATTAGATTACTTTCTTCTCCCTGATTGTCTTACTTTTGATATTAGTAAAAAATAACCCATTAAGCTGTCTGTCTTGAAGACCTTCCCATGCCGGACATGCTACATTATTATTTTCTCATGAAAACACCCCATATCATTAATTACACAGAATGATTGTTGGTCTCAAATTGAATATTTCTTCTTTTTCTTTCGACTGCTTTCATTAGGGGTCGCCAACTACCTATATGTTTTCTTTCACCACATCCATAAACCTCCTCCTTGGCCTTCCTCTTTTCCTCCTTCCTGGTGGCTCCATCCTCAGTATTCTTCTACCGATACACCCTATGTCCCTCCTCTGCACATGTTCAAATGACCTCAATTGTGCCTCTCTCACTTTGTCCCCAAAACGACCTAGATGTGATGTCCCTCTAATGAACTCATTTCTAATCCTGTCCATCCTCATCACTCCCAACGAAAACCTCAACAACTTCAGCTCTGCTACCTCCAGCTCCACCTCCTGTCTTTTACTCAATGCCACTGACTCTAAAACATAAAACATCGCAGGTCTCACCACAGTCCTATAAACTTTCCCTTTCACTGTAACTTCACTAACACACTCTACATTACTTTGCACTGTTGAACCTAAGTACTTAAACTCCTCCACCTTCACCACCTCGTCTCCCTGCAACTGCACCATTCCACTGCCCTCCCTTTCATGTACTCTGGCTTACTCCTACTGACTTTCATTCCTCTTCTCCCCAGCCCGTACCTCCACCTCTCCAGGCTTATCTCAACCTGCTCCCTACTCTCACCACAAATCACAATATCATTCGCAAACATCATAGTCCATGGCGACTCCTGTCTGACCTCGTCCGTCAACCTGTTTATCACCACTGCAAAGAGGAAAGGGCTCAGAGCCGATTCTTGATGCAGTCCAACCTCCACCTTGAACCAGTCTGTCATTCCTACTGCATACTTAACTGCTGTCACACTGTCCTCATGCATGTGCTGCACCACCCTCACATACTTCTTTGACACACCCGACTTCCTCATTCAATTCCACAACTCCTCTCTCGGCATCCTGTCGTACGATTTCTCTAAATCTACAAACACACAATGCAATTCCTTCTCACCTTCTCTATACTTCTCCATCAACATTCTTAAAGCATATAATGCGTCTGTGGTGCTCTTCCTTGGCATGAAACCATACTGTTGCTCACAGATGGTCACCTCTTCTTTCAGCCTGGCTTCCACTACTCTTTTTCATAACTTCATGGTGTGACTGATCTACTTTATTCCCCTGTAGTTACTGCAGGTCTGCACATCTCCCTTATTCTTAAAATAAGAATATTAATAAGATAAACCTTGCAGCAAAAATAGTATCTGGGCCAATCTTATAGAATATTATTTAAAATGCTCTGCCCATTAATAATTGAGCATTCAATTAAGTAGATTTTATGTACATTCTATTTTATACTGGTTTGAATATTGTGTTGCTATTTTATTCATTCTTAAAGCTTATATACCTATTTGTGAGTCCTGATTGTGACAAAATGAATTGGTTTGTGATACTACAGGTATAATGTTACTTGTCTAAGTTGTTTTGCAGTCAAATAACTCAACTATAGTACATTTCAGTAACCAGGAAATGCTTACAATAATTATGACATTACACACACTAGATATATAACAGACATTGTTAAGCCTGATGGCTAGTCAGTAATAGTGTGTATTTGAATTTTTTTGGTGTTTTTTTTTTTATAACTACAGCACACACACACACACACACACACATACCCTGACTGCTTTTCTTTTTACTCTCACTTCTTTAGTACTCATTAAACAGCCCAATGTCCCGCATGGAGCCATGTCTAATGGGTGGTACTCCTCGGCTGCATGCAACTCCGATGACCCCCCGCTGGCCAGATGTTCCCTCAGCAAACAGCTACTCCAGCACTCCTATGCACTCAACACGCTATGCCTCTACAGGGGACATGTACTCCTCTTTAACACCGCGCAGGAACTCTGAATACGAGCACGCACAACACTTTCCTGGCTTTGCCTATATTAGTGGAGAAGCTACTACAGGGTGGGCCAAATAGAAATATCCATAGAGACATGGGGAAAACATTGGCATATGTGTGAAAGAAAGGAAGACCTCCAGCAAGACCAAGGAACACCCAGTTTCATCCTCCGAGTGCAAGTGGCAGTGGAGGACTGAGAGGGGTTTCAGAAAGCAAGCGTGTGTGTGAGAGGGTATCTACTGCGAGAGCTGTCAATCTGACTCTTTCTCATCAAGCAGAATCATTGTGGCGTGATGACAGTGCAGCTCTAGCCTAAGTGTGCCTTTTAATCATCTTTAAATTCATCCCTTCCGCAAGCATCTTGCAAAAAATCTTGGATCGTGGCCTATATATCTTCTGGGAGTATGCATTTAACATGCTTATGTTCTGCTGCTTGACGTCAAAGCAGCTATTTAACAACACTAAATATTTCATTATCCCACTGTATATCTGCATTACCCCTTTCCCTTCCAACATATTCTGGCTCAAGGTTTGCAGTAACCAAAACAGTAAGCATAAAACTCCGTCAGACCTCTTGGCACATTGCCATAATATGTACGTCAAAGGAAGGGAGTTTACAGCTGAATTGAATTACTATCTATTATCTGCTTGCCAGTTAAATGTGTGAAGATGGAGGTCTGACGATTTCACAGTGAAATGTTTTGAATGCTGTGCGTCAGAAGTTTTGCGTTGTTTTTTTTGTGTGTTACAGGCTCTGCTGCTGTCACTGTAGGAGAGCTTAACTCTAAACCTTTTCCTAAGTAACATTGTGTCCTTTGGCTTATTGTTTATATATGTTTGTATAAAAAAAATACATTTTTTTTAGGAAAGTGTTAACTTAGATTTGTGTGTTTTTAAATGCACTCAAAGGTACAGTGGACCTATTACCCTATGGGTAGAAATAAAAAAAAAGGAAAGAATATCAAAATGTAACATTTATTATTAGCCACTTTCACTTGTAAATAAAAGCACTCAATAACTTCTGTGGTGACAGCCGTTGCCGTGTAAATGATATATGTGGAATTATTTGTTGCCACATAAATGATTTTTAAAACCCAATATGTGTGATTATTTGCCTATTTAAATAATGAGTATTTTCCAAGTTGTATTTTGCAAATATACTTTTGTTTGTGATTAAACTATCCTTTTTCCAGAGGAGTTACTGATCCTGCTAATCCAATTCACGTAACTGATAACTCTTTAAACTTCAAGTGGTTTACGGTTCTCCCAAATGATTTGAGGGAAAGTTGTCATGCTGGTGCATTTTTCTTCCTTGTTTTTTGCAAGTTTCCTATGAGAAAATTCTCAGGCCTTTTTAATTTCTCTAAACAGCTTCGCCCTACTCCTGTTTTCTGAGATATAAGCTCAAACATATTGTGGAATATGAAAAAAGTCACAGGAAGCTTACTTGATTTTTCAGGGGTTTGTAGTATTACCAATCTTTATACTCTGAGATTAATAAACTACAGTGCAACCTTAAAACTCGTGGGGGTTAAATTCTATGAACCCTCACAAGTAACAAATGTTTTGACTCTCTCCTTTTGATGGTTCATTTTTTAAGGGGAATTGTACATGACCTGTACTGTAAACTCAACTCAAAAATTTTAAATTACTTCTCATAGATGTTTTATTTACTACTTTAAATGGATAATACAATAATAAATAGTTTTTTTTAAACATTTTTATGTAATTCATTAAGTATAAACTCTGTTTAGAAATCTCTCACCGCGGCTTCTCGCACACTATCAGATTTTTCGCGAGTTACTCTTATTCCGGTTCCAAATGAAAAAATCGCCAACTATCGAGGTCGCAAGTATCGAGGTTTCACTGTATACACTTAGCCACTCTAGTTTTCTAATAAGCTCTAGTTTAGAATATTTACTGGACTCCATCTCCACTAATTTACTCTTAATGGTACACATTGTGAAGATGCAATAAAATAATTAAAAATTTTCCTACAGTGATCCAACTACTTATTTTAAAGCATACAGCAAAACATTGGACAAACATGAATGATCTGTTAACATTGTACATAAATAGATCTAGAGTAGGATCAGCTGCATATGTTTTAAGATAATGGGATGGTCACATGCATATGCTATGTGGCATGTTGAAACTCATTGTCTTGTATTGTCAAGCTTAACTTATGTACACATAGGTCAGGAGAATAAAAGAAATGTAAGTGCACATGTAACACACATTTAATAAAATAAATCAGAATGTACTGCTTGTGCAGAGGGAAATCTGAAATAAATAAAAACGATTTTATAATCTTTGTTAACGCTGCCTTTCTTGAATATCCTTACTTTTTAGATTACTATATTAAATTAATGTCCACAATTATGCATTCATACAATCATGTGGCAACAATGCGGAAAATCATGCTAATATACATAATTTATGGGACTTTCCATGGGTGTGCCAGACAGGCTGGTCTTCTGGGATTTTTTTATTATACAAGCCAAGCTGGGCAAACTGGGTAAGACCATGCTGACGAGAAACAATTTCTGAATCTGAATTTACCTCACAGAAAGGTAAATTTTAGGAAGACAAACTAATTAGTAAAAAATTCCAAACATTAATTATTATTCAATTCAGTCAATTAAGAAGCTGGAAAATTATTTATGTGGTGCCAAAGATGGTTTACTATTTTCACCATTGGTGTGGAAGTTGGCCAGGCCAGGTTCGAATCCTATGTATACTTTTGTATTATTAAAGCAGTCAAAGCATTATATAGCATGTGTATACTAATGCTTCATTTTTATTGACATTATTTTTTGCTGCAGTCATTTATTATGTAGTCACTTATTTTTCATTTTAAAGCATACAGCATGAATTTGGACAACATACATTAATCTAGAGAAGTAGCAGCTGAATATTTGATAATATAATCAGATGATCAATATGTTGAAACTCATTGCCTTGTCCAGCTTTACCTATGTACACATAGACCAGGGGATTAAAAGCAATGAAAGTGTGCTTATAACACGTTTAAAAATAAAGCATAATGTCCTGTATGTGCAGTACTGTTTTTATCTTCTTAAACCAACCTGTCTGTTGTCTAAAAATGCATTAAGTCAGAAGCTGTTTTCTTGTCAGCATGGTCTACCAGTTTAACCAGCTTGGCTTGTGTCAGTGAAAAGCCCAGAACAATAACAATTTCTAAAATACATAAACCAGCCCACAAACCATGCACACTAATGCAAAGTCCGAGAAATGATGTACATCAGCACTTGCATATTCATGCAAAAAGTGTTTCTAGCAAATAAGACATTGGGTGTACATGCTTACAAAGAAATGTAGTGAGTTTAATGCAGATTTTTACACTGAATTGCATATAAATTAATAGATTATTTGTACTTTACTTCCTACATCTCGGTTTTCTCCACAGCTCTGGAAAGTGAGGGTGTCCAAAAAAGGCAGTCTTTTACAAATATTAGTCTTTTTTTTATTATTATTTATTTCAGATTTCCTTCTGCACATACAGGACATTATGATTTCTTTTTAAATGTGTGTCATATGTGCACTTACTTTGCTTTCAATCTCCTGATTTATGTGTACATAGGTGAAGCTTGACAAGACAATGGGTTTCAAAATACATTGCATAGTATATGATCACTCCATTATCTTATCACATATAAAGCTAATTATATTCTATATTTAATCATGTAAAATGCAAACAGATAATTCATGTGTATGTTGTCCAAAAATGTGTTGTCACATGCTGCGCAGTCCCTTTAATAAACTCATTTCTAATCCTGTCCATCCTCGTCAATCAGCTCCGCCTCCTGTCTTTTAGTCAATGCCACTCTCTCTAAACCATACAACATCGCGGGTCTCAACACAGTCCTATCAACTTTCCCTTTCACTCTTACTTTACTAACACACTCTACATTAATTTGCACTGTTGAACCTAAGTACTTAAACTCCTCCACCTTCACCACCTCTTCTCCCTGCAACTGCAACACTCCATTCTCCTCCTTCTCATGTACTCTGTCTTGCTCCTACTGACTTTCATTCCTCTTCTCTTCAGCATGTACCTCCACCTCTCCAGGCTCTTCTCCACCTGCTCCCTACTCTCACCATAAAACACAATATCATCCGCAAACATCATAGTCTTCTGTCTGGCCTCATTCGTCAACCTGTCCATCACCACCTCAAGTCAAGTTTATTTTTATAGTGCAGCTTTACAGAATTAAAAAATGAAAGTGGTTGAATTAGGTGTATTTATCTCTAAAGAGCAGCCTGGGGCGACTGTGGCAAGAAAAAAACTGCAAACAGGAAAGGACTCAGAGCCGACCTCGATGCAGTCCCACCCCCACCTTGACCCAGCCTATCATTTCTACTGCACACTTCACTGCTGTCACACTGTCCTCATACATGTCCTGCACCACCCTCACATACTTCTCTGACACGCCTGACATCCTCATTCAATACCACCACTCTTTTCCATAACTTGATGGTGTCACTGATCAACTTTATTCCCCTGTAGTTACAGCAGGTCTGCACATCCCCCTTATTCTCAAAAATTGGTACTGGCACACTCCTTCTCCATTCCTCAGGCATCCTCTCAAAAATCTTCCAAAATCTTGTTAAACAATCTGGTTTAAAAACTCCACTGCCAGCTCTTCTCTTTACTAATCCTATCCACTTCCTGCTTCACATGGTGAGAGTGTATGCTGATGTTTATTTGTAGTCAGTTATTGTTAGATTTTTTATCATGCCCAAACAAAACAATTCTTTGAGATTTTTCCCATGCGATCTACGATGTCTGTTGTGACTTTTCAGATCAGGGAAGAATCACACAGCACACAGATTGGCACATATGTTCTTCAAATATATATATATATATACACACATACACTGGAAACAACCTGAGCTTAAACTGTTCCTGATTGGGTTAGAAGACATAGTAACTAGAGATGTGTGAGCTGAGAAAAGACTTTCCGTGTACCTCACATACTCATATCGTAAAGATCTTATAAACACTGAACAGACAACACAAGAATGTGTTTAGAGAACTAGTGTGAGGCCCATCTTAATAACAATACCAGTTAACATGCTTTTAAAGGCTTGGGGGATTAGAAATAAATATTTAGACTATAATGCGTTTTTATCACTTTATTCTGACTAAGAAGCCAGAATATAACAGGTCAGGACACATTATTTAGTACGCTAGGGTACCACTATAATGTTAGTGCCAAGCCGGAAGTCGGCGGTCACGTGACTCTTTGCGAGGTGACGTTTCTCAATGAAAAGTTGAAAAGCGAGGTTTGGGAAGGCAGAACCAAAACAACATCATCTGCTGTTAGCTTGTGTGCAAGATTTCATTTCCTGCTCTGGAGATCAGAGTTGTCAATTATCCAGCCATGGATCTGAGTGGAATTCTGGTGCAGATTGAAAACGGGAACGACGAGGAAATTGAAAAGCGCTTGCAGCAGTACAACGCAGAGGTAGGTCTCTGGAATGTGCTAGTAGCATGCTAGCTCAGGGAAGTACTGCTAGCTGGATGACAGCAGTGACTAGCACTGCGAATAAACACAATATTCATCAAAGCATATGCATGATTTCACTCCTAATGAACCTTAGATGAAGTCCAGGAAACGATCAGCAATTAATTCTAGACGTGTTCAGCTTCATCAGGCTAGCTTCATGGCATTGACAAGTTGCAATGACGGCCCATTATTATTATTAGGTTAATAATATTAGAAAGATTGTCTGTGTAACGTCAAATGAAACCTAATGTGTTTTGTAATTGGAAAGTTCTGGGGGAAAATAATAAAGAAAGGATATATTACTGTATGCATTAAAATAGTGGTCATTGTTTACATCTTTACTGAGGTATATTACTTATATATAGTACATAGTTAAACTTTGCCAGTTATAATCGAAATATGATATTACTTCATGGGCTGGATATAATGAATCAGTAGGCTGGAAGTGTTTTTGGGTCTTTGCATTTGACATGTCTGATCTACATATTAGTTTACATTGTATGCAGCTTTACGATTTTTAGATATATGCCGTCTGTGGGTCAGTAGAAAGGGGCCACCACTAACATTGCCAGTCCACTCGGTTTACACTAACAGCTCAGGCCCTTTACTTTTTGCTCAGTTTCTGGCAAGAGTGTCATCTTTAAAAAAAAAAAAAAAAAAAAATTTAATGCCGGGTCACTTAATACACCTCATACGCCCAACAGGTATATATTGTTTTTTCCTTTAATCGGTTGATCATCTGAATAACAGCAGATCAACAAAGATCTCATGTTACTGTGATGGAAAAAGTTCATGCAAAGTTGTATACAGAAGATAAAAATAGTCAGTGAGTATTTATCTGTTACTTGATAATGTGTGGGAAGATTTACTGTAATGTACTTATTTATACTTTGTATGCAATGCTTTTTTCACAATGTTGCTTCTATTAAATATGTTTTACACCTTGATCCTAATGTGTTCTCTGAAGTGTGTTTTAACAGTAAATAGTGTCCGTTAGATGTGCTTAAGTATTTCATATTGTCTGGCATGCTTTATTTCTTTCAGAACTGTAAGACATTTGCTTTTGACTGCAAGCAAGAGGAGGCCCGAATAGTAAGTATATGAGACTAAGTTGTAGGTAACCTGCTTACATGTTACAAGGTTCTTATTTACTCATTTATTTAGACACATTTGGTTTTGCACCTGACAAGGTTCGTCCACAGACCTTGAAAACAGGACATATATGCTGATAGTGGGAAACGCCCTGGAAAGTATTTTTTAATATGGCTAAAAGAAAATGCAGGCAATAATAAATGACAGAATTTAACCAAGACTGTTAATTTATTAAAAATTAAACATTTGTCATTTATAAATATATTTAAATTTGTGCAAACTGCATGCAGTACATGCTGCAGGATGGTGCAGCAGTTTGTGTGCTTACTTTCATTACTGTTTAACATGTTTAGCATGTTTTATTTCCCTCAATGTTCTCTTGTGGTTCTCTGGTGTCCTACCACCTCCTAAAAACATGGCTACAATAAGTTATCTGGAAGGTTTACATCACAGCCTAAATAATCACAATAAATGTAGTCTGTAAATGTGTCAGTATTCCGCTGCTGATCCGTGTTTCTCCTGTGCAGAAGCTGTGTCATGGTATACTCGCAGTGCTCGGTCAGCCTGTTCAGCCCCAATGTCAGAGCACCTGTCTGGCGACCATGCGCATCCTGTCTCGTGATAAACGTGTCCTCGGGCCTGTAGCCACTCGCGACGGCATGGTCACTCTTGTCCGGCTGGCGCGCATCCCGCTGCCTGACGTCGACGTAGAACCGCTGGCTAAATCAGAGTCAGCTGCTGAGATACAGGTAGTGGTGGAGGCGCTCAAGTGCCTGTGTAATGTGGTGTTTAACAGCATGGCAGCACAGCAAGTGGGTGCAGACGTGCAGCTGGCGCAGGGTTTGTGTGCCCGTCTGCGCTTGGCCAACTCCCTTCACCATGATGTGGAGCTTTTCTCTCTCCGGCTGCTCTTTCTGCTTTCTGCCCTGAGATCAGACATCCGGAGAGGACTGCGCCAGGAGTCAGACGCTGTGGAACTGCTCACTGGTGTACTCGAGCGCACCTTGGATGTGCGTTGGACAGGGCCATACGAAATTGCGTGTCCTGACTCGCAGGTCCCGTCTATTTCTCTAGAGAAGAACGAGAGGGCAATGGAGTCGCTCAAAGCTCTCTTTAACATCACCATGTCTGACTCCAATGATCAGGTGAGAAGTAAATTGTAAATGATTTAGTATTCATTTGTGGAATTTGTATTTATTGCTTCCTGTGCTTTTTGGACTGAAATATTGAGGTTATAAATTATGGTACCATATTTTCCGGACTATAAGCCGCTACTTTTTTCCCATGCTTTGAACCCCATGGCTTAAACAACGAAGCGGCTAATTTATGGATTTTTCCTGGGTTTCTCCCGGTTTCACAAACTTCAAGCCAAAAAACTGAGCTCCATAACATTAGACCAATGAAATTGCCGAACGGGTTCAGGTGAACCAATGAAACTCTTTATATTAAATCAGATGCACTCCCACTGAATCGGGCCGCACCACATCATAAATATGGATGATGTTCCTCTGACGTTTGATCTGCCGCTCACTCGGACTGTCTACAGGAAATGCGAATCATTTAACACGCTGAAAACAACCGGGCATGAAAAAAACGCACTTCACCTGTGTTCTGAGCTGCACGGCATCGGGAGAAAAGCTTTACCGATGGTGATTTTTAAACGCACGACGATGCCAAAAGAAAAACTCCCGAGAGAAATTGTTGTGAAAGGAAGGAGGAAGACAGTGAACAATGACTTTCTTGGTAGGCTACTGTTTAGATACAAGCCGTGTAACAGGCATTGTCTTTCATTAAAGACTGTGTAAAGTTCATTAGTTTCAATGTAGACACCTGCGGCTTATAGACAGGTGCGGCGTATTTTTTCAAAATAAAAATCTTTGTAAAATTAAGTGGGTGCGGCTTATATTTGGGTGCGCTTAATAGTCTGGAAATTACGGTAATAAGACAACACCACATTGCACTACTTTAATTGGAGTTAAAAGCCCTCTTTGTTTCATCAGCATCAGGACGGTGTGCAGGTTAACGTTTTTTTTTTCTCTGAAGCCACGCTACGCTTCCATTGCGAGTCATACTTTCTCCAGACAAAATCGAACAGTCTACTCATTAACTGGTTGTAAATGTACCTTGTGGCCTTTGGACAAGCACAGTCTCACATTTAAGTTCTCATATGGCATCATAAATGCAGCATCCATAAACACTTGTGTCCACTTTTCAAAGGAACACTTACAGTATACACCCAAAAGTCATTCATGTCATTCAGCACAATGCATACAATTATGCAGATAGATGCACTGAAGGGCTTGAGTTAATGTTCACTTCAAACAAATGGAATGGAGCAAAATGTGATCTCGGGTGCTTTTGATCACGGCATGATAGTTGGTACCAGTTGGGCTGGTTTATGGATTTTTAGAAAGGTTTTACACAGAATGGTGTGATAAACAACAAAAACATCCGGTGAACACCAGCCATGCAGGCTAAAAGACCTTGTTCATGAACGAATTACAAGTTTGGCACTGATAGGAATTAATTGTTTACCACTGTTTACAACCACAGTGAGCAGAAAAGCATCTCAGAAAACACAATAAGTCAGACTTTGCATTGGAAACCACATGATGCTCTTGGCCTGCATCTGTTTTTTATGAATTGTATGAATGATTATCTAAATGCTATGCTATGCTCTATGAATATAATTTCACTTAAAGGTTAAGTACAATATATGTAAAAAATAATGTGACCTTTTCAGCCATATGTGATTCATCCTTAACCTGTGATCACAAAGTTTGAGTTAGACAATTGATTTAAATGTCTTGAAGTGTGGTAGCATTACATATTCTCTACACTTGAAATAGAGGACCCTAATAAGCTCCCAGCTCATTCTACATGAGTTTACTCACACCTTTGTGGCTGAATGAGCACAAGCACACTCCAAACGAAGTGAAACAATTTTCCCAGAAGTCTGGTTACCATAACATATAACATAACAAATGAAGACTAAATGTAGAATAAGATGTTCAGAAAGCATATATGATTTTGAAAGTCAGGTGTCCACAATCTTTATTCTATATAATGTACAAGATCCTTCCTTTTTTCCCCTTTTTATTGTGTATATATTGTGTACCTCAAAGCAAAGCAGAACACTGTAGGAAACCTGTAGGTGCTCTTTTGACTAACAAATATACCAATCATATTCTACCCAAATTAGTGTTTTCCAATTTATGTATGTGTATCAGGATATAGCCAGATGTCTAACACTGTAGTGCAAATGTTGTGTGTAACATGATTTCATAAATGTTACACATTTATTTGGTAGGCAAACATTATTGTATCCCCAGTTTCTGTGTTTGTAATCAGTTACTTTTAATGTAAATGGACTCCCTCTGCTTTTGTCTCTATTTAAACAGAACAACGACCACCAGCTGAGGCGTACTGCAGCCATAATGCGGCATATTCTAATGCTGAGGGTTCAGACAGAGGAAAAAACAGAGGAAGTGCACAGGTGGGTGCTGATGAAGCATTGAACTCTCACACACATGGGTGCCCCTCATTTTCCGATACAGGCATTCTGATCGGACATATTTAAGATTAGTTTTAATTTGGATAACTTCTGATTACTGAGTGTGTGTGTGATTTACATTCTATAGGTAGGGTCATTACTGCTATATTGAAACCCTAACCAACACTAGCGTATATACAGCTAGATCAGTTTGCTTTAACTGCGAGTGAAGAGGTGTAATTTTTAAATGATTAATGGCGTCCCTCTTTGCCCTGTAGCGAGAAGCCTGTGAGTTCTGATTTCCCCCCTCACCCCGTTTGTGTGGGTTTGACTCATTGTGTGCCCCATAGCTCAGTCGCCAGCCTTTTCACGCCTCTGGAATGTCTTGGTTTCTTGATACAAACACAAAGCATTCTAGCACTCTCTGGCCTCGCTGACTATGTTCTGCATCTTTTTAAAGCAGATTGACTGTGCTGAAGCAGACTTGCCCACTAGTAGCTGGGCTTTTGTTATTCAAATAGGCTCAGGAGCTGACTTCTTTTCGCCTCTCATTTCTGGCTTTGCTAAATGCCCAGACGTGTACATGTTCGATAGCACTGCTAGCACGTCAGTGTAGTTCAGTATAGAGACTTCGAAGACTAAACTAAACAGTAAAGAGTTTAAATATTTATTTAATATTATTATTTATTCAAATATTTACCGGTTCTGTTTTTCTGAACTGGTGCAGTTACAGTGAATCAGTCAGGGTGAATAATAAAGAGATGGCCAAGAGCCAAATAATGACCCTAAAAGTTAAAACGTATTGAGGCAATCGTTAAACATTTGTGCAAATGTTTATCAGAGGGTCAGGATGATTCCTAATATCAGTATTTTTAAACTTTGCAACACTAAAGAAGAACCACCATTGTGGAGAATGTGAAATCTTAAACTTTGAAGAGAAATGAGTAATAATTTAAGGTGGTTTAAACATTTATTTAAAAAAAATCCTTGAATAATGCAGTTTTTCAGAATGAATGGCATCCTTATAGTAAATGTGCTGGATATAATAAGAACACATGGCCTGTTCTTTTACTGGCAAGTTGAGAAATGAATTGTAGAGGTATTTTAAAGAGGCCGCTCCTACGTGCATAACAATTCGATTTTTATTTGGTCGGTGCAGTTTAGACCATAGGGGTTCAATTAAAATGTTATGCAAGTTGTTCAGATTAACACTCAGCAATCTGTGGTTATTGGTATAAAATGGTGATGGATGGCTTATCCCGTGGTTCTTTTTGCCTATTCTGTTGAAGGGTGCCAAGAATTCTGGAACTGCCTGTAAAAATGTGTGCAGTATAATTACTTTTGTAATAATAGCAATCATCCATTACCCTGTCCATTAATCTCTTCCAGTCATGCCATAAATCTTCTAAGCAACCTTCCCGTGTCCTGTTTGGATGTCTTGATTGACGTGCCTGTACAAGGCGGACTTGAGGAATATGCTGGAAAGAACATGGATGTTGTGCAGGTGCTTCTGGACTTTATGGAGAAAAGAATAGACAAGGTACTGAAACGGAAAATATTGGCTAACAAGTGGTCTCTCTGATTTTCCTGCCATCCACGTGTAGAATATTCACAACTGCAATTGTGTTTTCTCAGGGATCAAACTACAAAGAAGGCTTGACTCCAGTGCTGAGCCTGATGACGGAAAGTTCCAGATACCACAGGGAGATTCGCAGATACCTCAAAGCTAAGGTTTAGTCTGCGCCATACTGCCTATAGTAGTCTGATGTTCAATGTACATTATTTATTTGTCATCTAGCACATATTATACCGGTTCTAATGGAAAGTATTTGATGCTCAGGTTTTGCCACCTCTTAAAGATGTGAAAGTCAGACCAGAAGTGGGCAGCATGGTACGCAACAAACTAGTACGCCTTATGACCCACATAGACATGGGAGTGAAACAGGGGGCTGCTGAGTTCCTTTTCGTCCTCTGTAAGGAAAGTGGTGAGTGTCGGAGTGTTGGCTCATTTCACATGGTGAACTAGGATAACATTTTTGTGTCCTAGGTGCTTTATGCTCTACTCAACATTTAATAATTGCTTATTAGATCAATGCTGGCTTATAATCTTTCCAATGGTTTGTACTGACTCAGCTTTTTTGCTTTGTTTTTCTTTTCTTATCATGCAGTGGACAACCTTTTGAAGTACACTGGCTATGGCAATGCTGCAGGACTGCTGGTGGCTCGGGGGCTGCTGGCAGGGGGCAGAGGAGACACCGAATACTCTCCTGATGAGGATTCAGACACTGAAGAGTACAAATCAGCCAAACCATTGTAGGTTATCAGACTTTATACCAACGGAATAAAATCTCATGTTAAAAAGGCCATGCTATGTTATAATGCATTATGTATGCATAATATCAATATTAAATGTATTTATTTATTTTTACAAATTGCAATGCTATATAGGCTGATTTGGTGATATTACGCTTTATGTCCAAAAAGTTGTGGACTCCAGTCCATCACACCTATGCGCAACATCTTTGTATGCTCTAGTGTATATTTGTATGCTCTAGTATTATAATTTCCTTTCACTTAGCTGAGCTGGGACCCAAACCTGATGCACACAAAGTCAATGCTGTGCTAAGGAAAACCTTGATGTGCCCAGCACAGAGCCCCAACATTAAATCCATAGAACATTACTTTGTTCTCCTCGCCCCGATATCATTGCCTGACCTCACTAATGCTCTTGTGGTTGAACGAGCACAAATTTCCACAACCACACTCTAAAATCTAGTGAAAGCCTTCCTAGAAGGGTGGGATGTATAGGAACTGAATCTGGAAAAGGATGTTTGGGTGTCTACATATATTTGGCCTTGTAATGTATCTTTAATTTGAATTCCAACCGAGTTTAATGCATTCTTAACTAAAATAATGGTGTGTATGATTCATTATGTGCATTTTTATATATTTTCAGTTCATTATAAATATTTTACAAACCTTGTGTGTTTTAGCATTAACCCGATTACAGGCCATATAGAGGAGCCAATGCCAAACCCTATCGAGGACATGACTGAGGAGCAGAAGGAATACGAAGCTCAGAAACTTGCAAACATGATTGGCGAGTTGTCAAGGTGGGATTTTAAATAGCAAAAGCAGTTTGCTCCGATTCTTCTTAGTAATTATTCACCAAGGAATATGGAAGTGATTGTGGCTGAGATTTAATGGAGAACTAGCTCCAGAGTTGCAATTTAAACTGTCTTCTATAAGCTGCCTAATCTTCATTCAGAGCAAAAATTATTGTTTGAGGAAAGAAGGTGCTGTGCTTCTCAAAACAGGGGGCGATTTGGTGTGTACTTCAAATCAGTAAACTAAAATAAAAACACGTGTGTAAATTCTGTCGCTTCGTTCAAATTCAATTTGAAATGTATCATGCATTTAACCAGAGACTGACACAAAGCAGGTTTGTGGAAATATTAAGAGTCAATAAAAGGAACTCCTCATCTTCTGGATGACCTGAGATAGTGGGATAATAATTTATAGTATACAGGTGGAGAATAGGATTTTATTGAATTATATTGTATGTCTTTTTCTAAGATGACTGAAAATGTGTGGACACTAAAACTGTTAGATGACCAAGTCAATGAGTTGATCTTACCAGTTCGTCTCTGGTGGTGTTTTCCAACCACTGCTGAAATTCATTATTTATTTATCATAATGTTTTCTGCACAACGTCTCTCAAATCCTTGCAACTGAGTGCATTTTTTAGCCAAGACAAGTGCATCATATTTCTCCTACTTTTATTCTCTCTAATTAGAGACTTTGATAAGAACAAACTGCCTTGTATTGACCTTTCTGTCAACGACAGGCAGCAAAGGCTAGCGAGGCTCCAGTATGAGGAGCTGTGGCGTTGCTCTGAGCACGTTCCTTACCAACCGCTTCATTAAAGCAAGAATCTCTCGCTGCGTCCTTCTGCCTCATTTACAGCTGGCCTTCCTCTAGACCGCAGCATTCAGTCGGAGTCAAAGCAAGCCGCTGTCGCACCGGCCGCCACATCAGACCTGCTGCATTAATTACCAGCTAATTGGCACACACAGTGAGCTTGTGGTCCTTTGCTCTCCACATTCAGATTTTTTTTTTCTCCCTTAAATACATATACGTGTCTCTTTTATACGCGGCTCTCTGTGTTCAATAGGCGTGTCAAACATTAACAGAGAATAAGAAGTGAAACAAGGGCTTTGGCTCAATTAAGGTTTTTTTTTCTGTGTACGTGTTTGTGTGTACATGTATTCAACTGTTTGTGAGGACGAAAAATTGTAAAATGCATTGATGGGATAGTGTAGGTCTTGCAGTGTTTAATAAAAAAAAGGACCGGATTACGATTTTCCGAAGCTGATATGGGATTGTGTAAACAGAAACCTTCTCGTGAGCTTGAACATGGACATTATTCTGTCCTTTAGCATGTTTTAAGTATTGTCATTACCACTACTTTTATTTATATAAGTGTTTCTAGCTGACCCATGAGATTCATGTTTCATCCTCTGGCATTCTTCTATTGATTGCTTTTAGACAAGCATCATAACAGTAGCTGCATCATATCAGAGGTCAGTTATCTGCTGTCTTTGGGCATAATGGCTCTGAATTTCCTCTAGCATTATCACATTACTCAATCGAAGACCATCAGTCTCAACAAAAGTATTCTTCTAGGGTCAGCTATTTTTGTCTCTGAAAACAAGAAGCTGTCTTAAAGGAAACAGATTTCCTTCTGATCACTGAGATTAAGGTTTTTACAAAGATAGAGAATCGTGTGTGTGTGTGTGTGTGTGTGTGTGTGTGTGTGTGTGTGTGTGTGTGTGTGTGTGTGTTAGCGAGGAGAAAGATATGTGGGGTGTTGAATAAGTTTGCAAACATAAGAGGACAGCATTGTATTTGTCCATCTATAGGGTGGTTGAGCCATAATGAGCAGCGTGTGCCCAAGAGAAGCAGATTCCTTTCTCGAAAGGATTCTCCTTTCTTCTTTCTCCTCACCTATTCTCTTCACTGTGGAGAAAAGGAGGTGATGTGGCGAGGGCAGAGGGACAGTCACCCGTTCCCCGAGACGGGCTGCTCAGGAGACAGCTCAGCACCCTGCAAGAATGTCCCCCTTCTCCTGCAGCTTGACTCGCTCCAATTAGCACTGACTCAGGCCCACCCCCAACACGCTCACTCATACTCATACTCCTGCTCACTGCTTCATCATCTGTTGGAACTAATTAGTGGGTTTGATTTTTATAGACAAGGGTGGCATCTTAGCTTGTTTTGACAAGCCAAAATTACTATCCAGTGTCTTAACTCGAATGAAAATACATTTGCTTCAGACAGATGGAATGGTGAGCGCGTAGCGAACGTGTAGAAATAACGTGTCCACGTTAAATACTCAAAAGTCCATAATTCGCTATAACTCTTTTCTTACCAAAAAGAAAATTGTTTAACAGAATAATTTGCAAAGCTGCAATTAGTCCTGACGTGTTTAATGTGTTCAGCTCAAAACATAACCGCAAATTAGCAACTAACCAGGAAAATTAATTAGTCCATCATTTATTTGCTTCACATCCCAAAAACTCAATGTAATTGAGCTGTTTTTTTTTTTTTAAGCTTTGATTGGATAATGTCATAATAATCTTAGGTTTTGCTTTGATTGGATAATGCTCTGGATGAATCATCTAAGGCCGTGCTAGTGACACATAGTGCAGATGTAATTGGATTAGCGTGAAGGAGCAGCCGCAGCTTTGAAGAGATTAGAATGAGTACTGATCCTGTAATTAAACTGCAAAGCGTGGGGGCGTGCACAGCTAAAGCGCTAGGTTCAGGGTGTGCGTTTGAAGGACTGTCTTTGGGGCAGTGATTCCAAGAGCTCTTATGTAGCCGGATGCGAAGGAAAAGAAAGATGTCCTACACATCAACAGGCCTCTTTAGAGGAAGGACCTCAATGGTATTACAATGGCCGACACAATGGGTTGCTTTCAAAGAGCAGGTGGATTGTAGTGACAAACTGGTGGCTTGAAAAACCGCATTCATGACGTGAGCGTAACAACTGCTAGTTACCTTTGTCTTAGTGATTGTACGGTATCAAACGATGTGCTCCATTTTAAGGAAAGATGTAAACAGGAAGTGCAAAATATGTCCATTGATGCACATCTATGGGCTGCACTGTGCATGTTTTGTATGCATTAGTTTTAGAATGTTAGCCATAAACTCATAATTATTGTTCATCTTGTGTGAATGATTGTTTACAGTCCATCTATGCAAATTACTGACCAGACTCTCCTCTCCTTGCAGGCAGCAACTGATCAGACCAATGGGAGTGAGGAAGGATGGCTCATTAGCTCCCCTAGAGGAGGCGATACACACATGCAACGTTCCAGACAGAAGTGACTCGGACTCGGATTAAAACGTTGTCACTTCCTCACTCACTGAACCTCCATGAAGTCACCTCTGATCTAAACGTTGTCCATAGCTTGTGTTTGAAACCAAATTGTTTGTGCCAGTGTGATTTTTTTTTTTGCAAATGAATGACCAAACGTGGAGTCACAGTGTAGAATCCAGGGGGCACGGACTAATGTCAAGCACAAACATATCAACAGTGATAAGATAATTGAGGCGCAATGCTCCGTCACTTCCCTCTCAATCGTACAATTTACAATAGATCATTGTTTTATCTTTATTTTAGAAACCAAACTAACAAGAATTTTTGCGGTACAAATACTTTTGATTCCGTTTTATTTATTTTTATTCTTTTCTCAGCTTTTGGCCTGTATTCATTAATGAGTTTCTCATTAATGCTCAGGACAAGGCCAGTGAAAGAACCTGATCAGTTTTAGACTAAAAAGATCCCATTTAGAAGCAGAAATAACATTTAATTTTCTTGTTTTTCTGTGCAATCCGTTTGGAATTTATTTATTACATTGCCTTGGTTATCATTCCTGACTTTATTCGAGGTGCACTTAACCGTTATCAGGCCGAACATGGATGGAAAAAATGTAGGACGGTAGACTGTTAATATTATCCTGTAAGTGTAAATAGAACAGCTAGCATGGGCTGCTTTTTCTGTCTCTTTATAGAAACTGAATGAGATGCAAAATCCACCATCAGGCATATTGTAGATAAATAGAAGAGACTAAAAGTAATCCCTGAATGTTTCTTTTCACAGGTGTGGCTTTTAAAGACCGGTCACACACTGGGCTAGTCTTTATCATTCGAGTAATATTTCACTGCTTCAATATTACATTTAGACAATCTTATTAATAATAATAATCTTAAAAGGGGAATTTTTTTTTTTTGTGGAAAATTTCAATGAATATTTAATAGATTAGTCTTATTAAATAAAGTGAATTTGTTATTATTGAATAGAATGCTGAAATTACATGATAATAGGGAATGGTTCATACATTTATGGCTTGTTTAAAAAAATTAAAAAAAGTGATAGATAAAAAAGATGACCTGTCATGTAATGTGTAACGTGTCTTTAGCATGTTACACAGGAGCTGTGGTGCACAAGAGCTGTGTTCAGATTTTCACTGACTTTTGAACATTTAGCCTTCTTTCTCTCGAAAGGGAAACCACAAGCTCTTACCTTTTGTGCTGAAAAACACTTGTACAAATCTTATTATAAAAAGTGTATTTATATGTCTATGGCCTTACAGTGAAATTTAATGTTTGTATTAAAGTCCATTATTCAGCACAAGTTAGAGCTTAGGACTTGTTTCTTTTTTTTTTTTTTCCCCCTGGTTAAATTTATTAAAATTTTTCTTTAGATAAATAGTAGTTAAAAAAGTTTTACAATCATTAAAATAAAGAGAAAAAAACTTTAGCCAGTTTTGTTTTACATGGTTTACTGAACATTTATCTATTCATACATCCACTACTTTTAACTGAAAACCAAACACCAAACCTCGCCTATTTTATGTATTTTTTGGGTGAACGCATGAACTTTCTGTAAATTTGTTTGTTATTCTGTGAACTGAAAAATCCTGGGATTTTTCTTTGTTATAAAGTGCTGGGAACACAAACACTTAAAATGCAGATTCAAGTCAATAATATTTTAAAGGTTTGCTTGCCTCAAGCAAGCATCCCATTTTTATTTCTCTCTTATAAACTAGCATGGATGGTGAATTGTAAATTAAGCAAAAAACAAATGACTAATTAAATCACATTTCACTACTTGTTTGTTTCCCAGTTTATCTGACACTCTGTCCCCGCATTCAGTCACAACTTTGAAAATCAGGTTTTTTTTTTTCTTTCCCCATGACTATACACCTGTATGATAAATATACACTCTGTAATCGGTCACTTTTTTATACTGTACTAAACGCTGTTTAAATGACAAATGTCAGTGTGTTCATTTGGTTGCATTGCTGTTATAAGTGCCTATAGATGAATATAGTTAAGGTGCAGAAATAGGCACCATACTAGGAAAATGGCTCTTATGGGTTTAAGGAGGAAGAAATGTATCTGAGGCTGATCATTTTGTAGAAAAATGCTGCTAAGAATGCAAACTACATAATAGATTCACTAACTACATAAATCTCTTTAATTTGGTAATTAGAAAAAAGAAGAAAGAAATCATGGTCTCTATTCAGAAGCAGAAGAGATTTTACTCCTCATTTTTAAAGCTCTTCATAATCTTGTACCCTCTGTATACCTCTCGGACTTGTTTCATACCTACACCCCAAAGTGCGCGCTCAGATCTTTCTCATCCACTTCCCTCGCCGTCCCTGCTGTCCGTTTAGTCACTGTGGGGTTTGGGGGAATTAGCTGGGCTGCTCCTCATCTCTGGAATTCTCTTCTGCAATCAATACGAGAAAGTGACTGACTGTCCACTTTTAAATCTTGCCTCAAAACTCCTCTTTTCAGATGAGCTTTTCTGACTAAATTAAATAAGTTAAATAGCTGTTTGTATGATTTTATTATTTCACTTTACTGTACAGTGTCTGAGTGTTTTGAAAGGCCCCTTTAAGGAAAATGTATTATTTAAGTCTGGATTGGGCAAAGTAGTGGAGAGCATTGATGATTTCACTAAAATGAAGAGGCAGGCAAAATTTTAATACAGAAAACAATAAACAGATACAATGCATGTCATTTAAAAAAAAAAAAGCAGCATTTGGGAATTCCAGGTTGCACCCAAAAAAAGTTCAGATCTAGAGTTTACACAACCAATAAGGGATGACACTAAAGTACTTTTAAAACCAAAATTCCATACGTAAATCTAAAACTGAACAAATCTGACTGACTGACTTATAAAAGCACCTAGAAGCAGATGTGAGTGGATACGATCAGAACAACAGCATTATTTCGTCGTCTGTGCAAAATGTAATGATCGCTTTCTCGTAATTACACACCGGCAAACAAAATGACCGTCCTCTCACTCACAACCCCTCTGGCCACCATTTACTCACACTGACACAAAGAAGCAAATACACATTCTCACACAAACACACACACACACACAGCAGCAGGATATTGGTTCTTTGTTGCCAAGCAGAGACATTTATTAGAGTTTTGGAGGGAGGCCCCGACCTGGAGACTGCAGTGCCTGTGAAAACACACACAGCGGGGCACTACACACTCAGGAGGTCACGCCTCCCATGCTAATTTAGCACTGTCCTCTCAGAGCTGGACCTGCTCCAAGTTCTACAGAGTACACTTTGACCCAACACGCATACAGGGACATGCCTATGCCGCTGGTTATGTCCAACAATCTCCTACTTTCTGTCTTGCATCAAGTTTAAAACTGTAAAACATACATAGGACAGAGAAGTTGTGAATGTGTAGATAATTAAATATTTTCTATTATTTATATTAATTAGTATTTTTTTAATATCCCAGGAAATTTTTACAGCGGTAGCGTAGTGCCTTTGACATGTCAAGAAAGACACCCACACATCACCTTCAATAAAAAGCAGGATAACGTGGCCGGTAGGAGAATAGTAAGCGTAGACGTCTGGAACAGCAGGTGACTGGAGTTTGTCGAGAGCTCAAGTGCTCTTGCTGTCCGTCTCTGACGAGTCGCTCTCTTCGCTGTTGCTGCAGGAGCAGACCCGGTGTTGCTGTTCGCTCTCCAAGTGAGAACCGGAGATCACCATGGGGATGCTCGGTAAAACCTAAGAAAGATTCAATTGAATATGAATATATAACATGTCTCGAAAAAAGTTCAAGCAAAAAAAACTATTTTACAAAGCAGAATGGCGTGTCCTCATTCAAATGTATTTGCTAATTTCACGCTCAGAATGCACCACCTACAGCTCATATATAGCACACTATTTTGGCAACAAATTTAGAATTTTGTGAGTTGTAATTGGAGTAAGATAACCTGTATAGCCACTAGACTGAAAGCTAGCTCATGTTAGCGTGTCCTTTAAATGTGCAGTTATAACAGCATCCACTATTCTGGAAAAATGTCCCACTGTTCCACTATGGAGAGTGGATGTGGAGATTTGTGTTCATTCAGCAACAATGGCATTAGTAAAATCAGATACTGATGTAGGAGGTCTGGAGTGCAGTCAGTGTTCCATTTCATCCTAAAGGTGTTTAATACAGTTGAGGTCTATAGCACACAAGATTTTTCTCTCTAACCCATATAAGATCATGGACCTCGCTTTGTGCATAAGGGCATTTTCATGTTGGAAAAGGTTTGGGTCTCCCAGTTCAAGTGAAGGGAAAGTTTTTATGCTACTAAACAACAGGACCATGGTTAGATTTATAATCCACTAAAGGACTTTCGAACTACTATATGTGCAACTAAGGAAACAAGCACAGACAGTTCACTGAGATTAGGACTGAACTATTATAAAACAAGCAGGTTACATACGTTTTTTTATTTACCTTATAAGAAACAAACTTAAAAGCACTGAATTAATTAACTTTATTTAATCTTAATCTCTAAAGCTGCTTTGGGACAGTGTAATTGCAGTTTTAAATCAATAGCATTCATACTAAATTCAATTTAGTTTGTATAGCGCTGTTAACAATGGACAGTTTGGCAGGATCAACTAAGCTTATATAAAACAATTTAACATATCACATGAACCTGGAATTATACTTAAAATAACATGCTAAACACCACTACATACCCCGTTCTCATTGCTTTTCATCAGGTGTTGAATCTCTGTGTGCCAGCCCACAATCTCAGAGAGCCTTTGGACCAAGTCCAACAGGTCTCCCAGCTCCACATAGTCTCCTCTCCTCAGGGGTTTCTGCTCAAACGGTCCCACTGCGTGTCGATTAAGCAGCAGACGTGGAACTCTGGGCTTTACCGTGTTCACCAGGCTGGCAAAGGGCTCAATCTACCCCCCCGCCAAAAAAACAGCTTTGTGTATACAACTACCATAATCAATTTAAATTCCTCCTGTAGATTTGATTGAGTCTGACCTTTAAAGAAGTGCCCATGATAATGAGCAGATCGGCTTTGGGGAAGTCCGTTTCATGTTGGAAATACGTTTCAGGCAGATCCTCGCCAAAAAACACGACGTTCGGCTTGACTGTGGCGGAACAAAACGAGCATGTGGGGACGCTGTCGCTCATAATGGCTTTCTGAGATAGAGGAAGGAAAAAAAACTTCATCAGCAGGAAAAGGAGTGTAGCACAAGTGACAGGAGGCTGTTGCAAAGTTTCCATGAGCTTCTACCAGTTTGTCATCGGGAATACCACACACTACGAAGAAAAGAGAGACTTTTTCCACTGCTGCATTTTGTAAAAAAGAAATATGGCTGTAAATCTATTAAAACTTTGTTTAACATACTTTTCTCCAAGCCGTCGATGTTCTGCGTGTACATTCGGAGCAGCAGACCTTTCTGGTGCAGCATGCGGATAAAGTAATGGATGTAATTGGGTCGATGTCTGCCAGGGTACAGCTCTTTGGCCAGCGAGAAGAAAGGACGAGGGTCATCGGAGAAGTAATCGATATTAAAGATGGCTTCAGGATAGGGAAGGTTGTACTTTTTCAGGTTGGCGTACAAGCCCGTGCCAGGTGTTCTGATGGAAGAAAGACCGCACAAAGAAATGGCTGTGACATAAATTACTGCTCGTGATAAAAACTTGAAAATGATCATGCTACAAAGAGACCTCAAGCACAAAGTCCTATATCCTGAAAGCTTTACTTATAATGGACAGCTTAAAAGAGCCACTAACTTTAAAACAGAATGAAATATTACTGTAAAAACGATTTCATGATTTCCTTCATGAACATCACCTAACAGCAAACCTGACATAAGCAAAAGCTATTAATTATTTGGTACTAAATAGTTTTTTATATGGTTAAATTATGGGCTCTTATCATACAAGTGTTAGGAAGGGCATCCAGCGTAAAACGTGCCAAATCAAATATGTGGATCACAAACAAGAAATTCATAATCGGTTGAGGCCCGGATTACCAACGACCACCACAGGTATCGTTAGCCAACAGGGTACCGGTGGAAATTGAGCTACATTTGGCCTAAGGAGGAGAAGGAGAGAAGGAAAGTGGAGGTTTGGGTTGGTACTATGACTGGTAAAGGGAGAGCGGTAGCTGATATGATGGAAAGGAGAAAGGTAGATATGTTATGGTGTGGATGGAAAGAGAAATGGTGTAGGGGTGATCCTGAAGGAAGAGTACAGTAAGAGTGTGGTGGAGGTGAAGAGAATTTCTGATAGTGTGATAAACGTGAAGCTGGAAGTTAAAGGGGTGTTGATAAATGTCATCAGTGCCTATGCTCCACAAGTGGGTTGCGAGATGAAGGAGAAGAAAAAAATTCTGAAATGACTTGGATGAAGTGGTAGAAGGTGTACCTAGGAATGAAAGATTGGTGATTGGGGAAGACTTTAATGGGTATGTAGGTGAAGAGGACAGAGGTGATGAGGAGGTGATGGTTAGGTATGGCTTTAAAGAGAGGAATGTGGAAGGGCAGATGTTGGTAGATTTTGCTAAAAGGATGGAAATAGCAGCGGTGAATACGTATTTTAAGAAGTAGGATCATAGGGTGACGTATAAGAGTGGAGGAAGGTGCACACAGGTGGATTATGTTCTATGTAGGAGATGCAACCAGAAGGAGATTGGAGACTGTAATGTGCGGGCAGGAAACAGCATCAGATTGTGGTCTGTAGGATGGTTTTGAAGGTGAAGAAGTCAACGAGGAGAGTGAGGACTGAAAAAGATTAAGATGGTGGAAACAAAAGGAGGAAAACGAAAGGTGGTGGGGGTGGTGAAGAGGTGCTGGATGATTGGGCAACTACTGCAGAAGTGATAGAGTATTTTGAGCAGCTGATGAACGAGGAAAATCAGAGAGAGAAAAGGTTAGATGATGTGGAGAAGGTGAAGCAGGAAGTGGATAGGATTAGTAAGGAGGAAGTGAGAGTAGCGATTAAGAGGAAGAGGAGTGGAAAGTCGGTTGGACCAGATGAAATACCAGTAGAAGCATGGAGATATTTAGGAGAGATGGCAGTAGAGTTTTTAAACAAGATTGTTTAGCAAGATTTTGGAAGGTGAGAGGATGCCTGAGGAATGGAGAAGGAGTTTGCTGGTACCGATCTTTAAGCATAAGGGAGATGTGCAGACCTGCAGTAAATACAGGGAAATAAAGTTGATCAGTCACACCATGAAGTTATAGAGAACAGTAGTAAAAGGCAGGCTGAGAGAAGAAGTGACCATTTGTGAGCAACAGTATGGTTTCATGCCAAGGAAGAGCACCACAGATGCAATAGACTAATCCCCGAATCTGACACCCCTGGTTTATCGCGGAATTTCATTTGCCACATAACTAATTTGTTTCGCTGATTTTCCCCCGGATAGCATGATAGACAAAAAAACCTTATAGGGAATTGTTTTTATGAAGTTATATGTTGAAATAATGAAATTCATAATTATATTTTGAATAATAATAAAGTACTGTATACATAAAATAGCATTTTTGGGGTGGCGTCCTTTTATCGCAGACGGTTTTGGAACATAACCACTGCGCTAAAAGGGGGAATACTGTATTTGATTTGAGAATGTTGATGGAGAAGTATAATGAAGGTCAGAACTAGTTGCTTTGTTTGTTTGTGGATTTAGAGTAAGCGTACGACAGGGTGCCGAGAAAGGAGTTGTGGTATTGTATAGGGGGATCAGGTGTGTCAGAGAAGTATGTGAGGGTGGTGCAAGACATGTATGAGGACAGTGTGACAGAAGTGATGTGTGTAGTAAGAATGGCAGACTGGTTCAAGGTGGAGGTTGAACTGCATCAAGGATCGGCTCTGAACCCTTTCCTGTTTGCAGTGGTGATGGACAGGTTGACGGACGAGGTCAGACAGGAGTCTCCGTGGACTATGATATTTGCGGATGATATTGTGATTTGTGGTGAGAGTAGGGAGCAGGTTGAGAAGAGCCTGGAGAGGTGGAGGTATGTGCTGGAGAGAAGGGGAATGAAAGTCAGTAGAAGTAAAACAGAGTACATTTGTGTGAATGAGAGGAAGGGCAGTGGAGTGGTGTGGTTGCAGGGAGAAGAGGTGGTGAAGGTGGAGGGGTTCAGGTACCTGGGGTCAACAGTGCAAAGTAATGGAGAGTGTGTTAAAGAAGTGAGGAAAAAGAGTGCAGGCAGGGTGGAGTGGGTGGAGAAGAGTGATAGTAGGAGTGATTTGTGATAGAAGAGTATCTGCAAGAGTGAACGGAAAAGTTTATAGGACTGTGGTGAGACCTGTGATGTTGTATGGTATAGAAACAGTGGCATTGTGTAAAAGACAGGAGGTAGAGCTGGAGGTAGCAGAGCATGTAGGATGTTTTGGAGACTAGGTGAGGGAGGCAGAATTGAGATGGTTTGGACATGTGCAGAGGATGAACATGGGGTATATCAGTAGAAGAATGCTGAGGATGGAGCCACTAGGAAGGAGGAAAAGAGGAAGGCCAAGAAGGAGGTTTATGGATATGGTGAAGGAAAACATGCAGGTAGTTGGAATGAAAGAGGCAGATGTAGAGGACAGAGTAGTGTGGAGACAGATGATCTGCTGTGGCGACTTCTAACAGGAGCAGCCGTAAGAAGAATCAATACCTTCTGACCAATCAGATTAGAGAATTGTTGTGTAGCA
Source organism: Silurus meridionalis (assembly GCF_014805685.1). Taxonomy (NCBI): domain Eukaryota; kingdom Metazoa; phylum Chordata; class Actinopteri; order Siluriformes; family Siluridae; genus Silurus; species Silurus meridionalis. Next base: position 10,895,554 of record NC_060896.1, on the reverse strand, counting down.
GTGCAATGCTTCGGAATGCTTACCTAAAATCTGGTATGCCACTGGCTGTGCTGATTCCAGCACCAGCCACCACTACCACGTTACGCACACGACCGAGCTTTATTAGACGGCCCACAGTCTCAAGAGCTCCCAGTGGGACGGAGCGACCTGACGTGCTTTTACTGACATCAGTGCCTGCTTTTGATAGCTTCCCTTTCCTAGAAAGATAGTAGAACTCGTCATATTGTACAATACAGATTGATTAGTGCAATTGAGAAAGCCAGCGCAGTATCTCACCGTGCTAATGAGGCCTGCAGCTCGCTTACTCTCATGAGGCTCAGGTCATCAAGTAGAACGGAGTCTGAGGGTTTGGTTTGCTGCGAAGATGATGAAGCGGATTCCTGAAAGCTGATGGAGCTGCGGGTCACTCTACTGAATCCAGGCTGGTTGTTCCGTCTGTCCCGGTTTATCTTTGCTTTGCTCATGACTGCAGCTGCAGAAGTGCATGCGGTGCTGTATTATGTAATGCAATAGCACAGTAAAAAAGCTTTTACATCTGATTGGTCTGAAGATTTGTATTAATTTTCCTTAAACAGGCATTATTTCACTTTCGATATTAAAAGCTTATTTACTGAGTTTGTATATTAAAAGATTTTTTTTAAATAATTGTTTATCAAACTTTCTTCAAGAAGATTTTTTTCCCATGTATTAAGTCTCCAGGGTCAGTGTTTAGAAGTAAAGCCATGTTGAATTAACTAAACAAAATTTACATTAACAGTTTACATATTAACAGAATAACTGATCACAAATATTACATAAGATATTAATAGAAGAATAACCAATATGATGGGCTGAAATATGGCTTTTGGGGGAAAACAATGTGCCACAAGCAAGAAATGTGACATTTTAATAGAACATTTATCAAAATATAATGAACTAATCCTCAATGAACAAAACCAAAATACTGCTTCAAAATGAGACTATAGACAAAATCTGTAAAACAAGAGAATTACACAAATCAGCCACAAGATGCCTGAGAAAGACTGAAAGGACTTTTTTCCCTCCCAACCAACTAAAAAAGCCACAATTTACCCAGTCAAATGTTCATTCCATTTAATCTGTTTTAATGTAGGCACTTTATCATCAAGGTGTTTTTAGGCTATTTATTAATCATCTTTATTTGAGCAACAGGTCCCTCAGTCTCGTATCCAGAAGCTTCTGAGGCTATATTTAAACGGCAGTTAAAACCAAAATCACAGTGCGGCTCTTTTGTCTTCTCTTGCTTTGGATAGTGAAAGGCTTCAATGTTTTAAAACTGTCACCTCACAAACAAAAGCTAATGGCTGTAATATATTTAGTGTTCCCCCTCTGTTGGGCAGCTATGCTAATACAGCTCACAGCTGTGGCAGCTTTACTGCCCAGAGAAGCTGGAAAGAGAAGGAAAAAAAAGGGAGATGTGGGTGAGGTGGGGTGTTGGGGTCCAGGATTGACCGTGTGTCAACAAACCCAGCTGGAACAGAAAGGAGGAAACCCCTTAGAAGGCCCCTCGAACACAGCAAAAGGAGGGAAAATGAACAGAGATAGATGATTCATGGATAAATTTCAATAAAGATAGAACAGACGAGGAGGTGGGAGTGCGTTGACAAAGCTAGCAAAATATTCGGTTAAATGAGTACATTACTCAGTACAATACTGCACAAGTGTGCTGGAGCTTGTATCAGTTTACCTCATAAGTGATGGCACTTGTAGCTTTAAACATCACTAAAACACAGGCTTTCAACTGCTTTTACGTTTTGTACCAAACCAGTGAAGGCACAGACTGCATACGTGATGTGGAGTGAAAAAATACCATCAAATCACATGTTTTTGGTAATTATTATTAAATTATTATTACCCTAACACACATGACTGAAATGAACTAGTTAACTAGCAAAATTAACTTAGCAACAAAGCTTTAAAAAGTAAGCAGCATTAAAAAAAAGAAGCGAAAAAATGAAATGAAAAATACATTTAAAAAAAGCATTAAGGTAACATTAAAAAGTTAGCATTTGAAAATGAAATTTAACAGTGTGGTAAAATATTATTTTTTTCAATTAAAATTAGTATTAAAACAATAGAGCACTGTGTAACACAGATGACTACAGTATGTAGAAATAATAAAAGCAGCTGGCTCTTCAATAGACACTTTATCCTGGTCAGGGCTGCAGTGGATCCGAGGCCCATTCCAGGAACACCCCCCGACGGGACACACATACATGTACAGTTGATCCACTGACTGACATTTTTTGAGAAGTGGGAAAAACTGGAGAATCCAAAATATATATGAGAAACATACAAAACCCTATACAGACAGTAACTAAATTTCAACACAAAAGAAGCTGCAAGGTGGCAGCATTAACTCTGTTCCACTTTTAATTACCCAACCACCCAAACTCGCAAAAAAACAAAAAAAAAAAAAAGTGTGTAAAAAGGGTTAGGATCTTGTGCTGGAATTTTGGGGCAGTTTTATAGTGATCGAGAACTCTTTTAAATCACGATTTTAAGACAAAAGAAACGCATCCAATAAAATGCAGCCTGCGTCATGGCATACGAATGAGAAAAGTCAGTCTTTTTACTGAGAAAACATTAAACTTATCACAGGCTAGAGAGGCTCCATAATCACATTCAGCAGGACAAAAAGCCTCGTTCCACTGGAGTGATAAATCCATCTACTACGAGCGCTTGGAGAGCATCTGCCAAAACTGTCTAAAGTTGGCAGTATGGAAGTAAAAAAACTAGCAAAACAAAACAACACACCGATGAATATTTGAACATGACTAATGTGACAGACCAGCTGCAACTGGGATTGAAAGCAGATTCAACCTCCATTCCCCCCCCTTCAATCTTTTTAAAAGCATTCAGGCTTACTCCTTATGAGATTAAACTTCCCTATCTTCATTACTTTAATACCCATTTTTGGGGAGCTATTAAAAACTACAGGTGGCAAGAGATCATTGCTTTGTGTCCTGTCCACCCATAGAGATACTACTGAGCAGGGCCAATATATCACAGTAGATCTTAATACGACTCCACAAAGAGCATCCTAGTACATCTTTCCCTAAAAAGGAAAACACCAAGATATAAATGCAGATAAAATCAAATGAGCTGGGAAACAGCTGGGAAAGGACAGCAGGAATTTCCCAAAAACTCACATCACATCAGCATAATCAGACACAAAATAAACAGAATATGAAGATGATCTGACAAGATTATGTGGAAAAAAAACAAAACAAAACAAAACCATTTCCAGCTCATTATAATGAATGAAGAAATAAAGCATTGAAGAAGTAATGGCTGATTTATTTATGCTCTTGCACTAGCCAGTATGGAGCCAGCAGTGGAAAGAGGGCAGACATGTAGCTGTCTATTTTAGTTTTGGTTTTACTTGATCATGAGCATATGAACAGAGAACTGGACTGTGCAGAGTCTAGCAAAGCTCGAGCGTAAAATATAAACACATAATAAAATACAGATTTTCCCGCACAAGTCAGAAAGCAGCAGCAAAAACTGCTACAAATCACTAGCATTTTGCGTCAAAATTTTACATAAAGGTCACTATGAGTTTAAGACAATAAATATAGGAACGCAAAGAACATTGTCTTCAACCTCATGACTGACACAGACATCACATTTCCCATTACAGCAATGTCCATTAGCAACTAATTATCAACGATCAACACTAGCCATCAATTAGGAGAGGAAAGGGCATGCATTTAAAATGGCTTGGAAACCAGAAAAAAATGACAAATTCCATTTATAAATATAAATCCTATAAAATAAAATAAAAACACCAGTAAATCAGAGGGGCCAGAAAACATACAGGCCACAAACACAAAAACCAAACAATATATCTCAACTCAACTCTGTGGATAATAAATAAAACAAATGAAATCCAAGCCAATTTCTGAGAAAACAGCACACCATATGCAATATTTTTATTCCTTTAAAAAAATCTAATATTTAGATATGAGACAACAGTTCTGGATCTCACTTGAGAGATTCATGCAATCCTCACATTACAAATCCTCTGTTAAATGGGGTCTCTCCATACTACTTCACTATGATAGTCAAATTAATATGTTGCCATAGTAACCTGTTATCACTTTAGATCTCCTGCGAAAACCCCTACTGGAGTGTTACTTCATCCCCCCCTTATTTCTTACTAATTTGTAAGTTAATTTCTAAGTCTGATATTTGCTCCACCTCAAAGTGCTACAGTTGTAAGCTTCTCTACGACGTCTGCTGCCCACCCCATTCAAGTTGTGGCCTCACAGTCCTGGTCACCACGGTGATCACTTCAACACCAAAAGGTCTCCTCTTCTCTTTATTCTCCGTTGCGCTAATGACAGGTCACTTTGGGTTGGCTCTTTGTTCAATCCTCATATGATACAATACAACTAATTTGGGCTCAATGTACTATTTGTTCAGGGTGTGTGCAAATGACTACATAAGAAAGAGCAAACAAGTGGTTAAGACGTTCAGTGCATCGGAATTAAATCAAATTACTGAGAAAAGCGCATACTGTATGGGTGGGTGCCGTCATCATCTGGAATTATAGTATAGAATTATATGTATTACAGTACAGTGAATTCGACACTGGAGCACAAAAGCTCAGAATCCACAATTAACAAACATGGTGTACAGTGTACAGACCAATGTGGAATTAAAGAAATAATCTTCTGCAAAGAACACATTTGTTGTATGGTGCCGAATGAAAAATTTTGATGCAATGATTTTTTTCTCTATTGATATTTTTTAATTAATTAAAGAAAGATGATCAAATGTGTTTCTAAAAAAAAGGGAATATCCTCGTGTGGAAAATCTGGTAAAGACTGACATCTAGTGGTGCATATGAACACAGCAGCAAGAGAACATTGCCTGCCTTTTCTTGAAGGGGGCACTTTAGGAAATGGGGATTTGTTAGTGTTGGATGGGTTGGTCCTGTAAGCAGCAGTTATAAATGCAGAAAATACTTTGTTGAAATGCGCAAACTAAAACTGAACTTACACTACAGCAACTCTAGCAAATTCTCCAAACAAAAAAAAAAAAAAAAACACGAAATGTAAAAGACACCTTGAGGTGGCAGAAGACCAGCTACAGCTGCCGTACAGAAGGTTCACAGAAACTAGATCGTTAAACGTTTGACTCTGCACAGATGGCAGGGAGGAAAGTTGGCCTCTATGCACCTTACCTGCCTTGAGTCAACAGTTTAGGTTGATGGTCGTGATGTTATGATGTGAAGAATATTTTTGAGGTTAATGTTCCTAATGAAGTGGGTAGTAAGTGTCTGTTCACTGGAAAACATACAACAGTAATTTCAAGTTTGATGTAAATGTCATGAAAAACAACAATGGCCTCTGCTGTCTTAAATACAATTTTTGATTGCTTTCTTCTACTCTGACCTTCCACTTTGCCCAGCATGATGTCACTTTCCATTGACATTTTGCTTTCTGTATGATGTGATTGAATTAAGAGTCAAAGCAATGTCATCTGATCAATGTCATGTTTGGTTTAATCTGCAGCAACATGTCTGTTTTCTTAAAAAGCACCAATACTCTAAATTGTTCTCCCTGTTCAACTGATACAACCATACAAAATTAGCAAGACAATACATTGAACCGGCTGAGCTTTTGCATACAGTGTCGCATCTGTGCACTTGAGAATTTTGTCTCTGACCTTAATGGGGATTTTGTCCAGAGTAATTTGATGCTGGATTGATTGCGTCCTTGAACTCTTAGACTGAAGTTATCTTACTATTTCTATTTCATCTTCTCAAACTAGAGATTTTCCAGTTTGGTGGTTTTAAATCAAGTACCTCTCTTAAAAATATATGACACTCATAACTTGCATGAAATTGGATGTATATTTCCAAAATGTGTACATTCAAACTTTGCCTCAGTCCTTTATAGTACTGGAGACTACCCATGGAAATTGCAATCCATGCTGCACATATAGTTTTATAACAAGACTGATATTAAAGCATCCAGAACACTTGAAAGTCTGCAATAAATGACATGATTATATATCATCATCGCTTGAACCTGGAAATAATAACTTGTTTTCCTTTTCCCGGGGAAGGCTTTAATGTGTGCACATTTCTAATATTAGCAAAATCATTAACCCGAAACTAGAACAGTGCATCTACAACTACATCTTCATGGCTGTACCACTTCACCACTGCCTCCTCATTGAGATTTCAGCAGCTGTGATTGCTGTTAGCTTGTTCTTCTGTTTGCTAGTTCACTGCCTAAATTCGCCATTCACTCTACGTGATACTGCGAACCGCACTTCCGGTTTGTGTTTCATACACTTTAAAGCACGCTGTAGAAGTAACGCTGGTCATTGTGTGGTCAAACCGACCTCCTACCTCCGGTTTGATGATCAGCAAGCAGGGAAATGTGCAAGGATGAGAGCCCAAAAACCACAACCCCAGCAGCTCAGTGTTCTCCTCTCCTAAAGCACCGCGCTGAGATTCACGCCGTGCATCACACCGAGAAACGCGAGAAAATTAAACTTTAACAACGGTTTTACAGCTCAACCGGACAACATCACATGGACAGGAAATACGTCACTCGAAATAAACGCGGGAAAGCTACGCGGGTGCGTTCAAACATCAATCCGAGAAGCTGCCGTGCCACGCCCCTGGAGGAGAAGCGAAAATAAGGGGAAGTAGACCCTTGAAAAAAAAGAGCTTACTACTTGTCACATGTACATTACAGCACAGTGAAATTCTTCCTTTACACATTCTGGATTGTTAGGAAGCTGGGTTTACTATGATGTAGTGCTCCTGGAGCGGAAAGAGTGGTAGCTAGGTGATGCTTGAACCTCTGACCTTCCAACCAGTAACCCAGAGCCTTAATCATGGAGCTTTATTCTACCACTTCCCTACCAGATCTCTATTGGTTTACTATAAAACAGAGAGTAAAACTGTTTTTTAGGAATTCGTTTGTCAGTGGTCCCAAAGCATAAGTGTTTTACGATTTCATCCCTTTTTAAATATGGAATATTTTACTTTAAACCCTGTCACAAAATGATAAATTAGATTATTCAGCTAAATGGAGTTTGCAGATTGGGTGTTTTTTTTAGACTAGCATTTTCAGAAGGTTTTATCATATCCATCTCCTTGTGTAGTACTTTACTTTTGCAAACCCCGTGCCCTGGATTTGGAAATACCTGCCTGAAAGAGCTGGATTGAAGTGTTGAATATGCATGTCTTCTGTGCACTACAATACACAATATGCTGTTTTAGGCAGTACAGCTCAGGCCTGGGTTACTGATAAAAAAAAAATTATAATAATAAAAGCAATGCCAAGCAGCCACTTTTAAGTTCTTAACCAAGGCCCATAACCTTCTCTGCTCCAGGGGTGCTGCATTATGGCTGAACCTGGACTCTGACCCCAGTTTTGTAATAAATTGGGAGAAGAATATGTTCAATAAATAAAGTGTAAAATTATCAGTAGGTCAGTGTGCAAAATATTTACCCTTTCAGAAAGACATCTATTGCAGAAATCTCCAGCTCCTCATTTACTTCCTCCTTCTCTTCCTATCAGTAGTAAGTCTAATGTATATAGTGCATTTAAGGTTGCTTTACAATTTTGTAAGAGATATATAGACAGAAAATTTGATAAAACAATAAAATAATGATTTCTTGCCTTTTAATCATATATCAGGCCTTGTTAAACTAGATTTATTTAGGATACATCAAAGCTATAGAATCAATATATGCCATTCTGCTGTCTGCATTTGCTGCTCTGATCTTTATTAGGAATCAGATTAAAAAGACTTACTTGAAAATCTGTTGAAATCACAGTCGTTGATTTCCTAATGACTTTTTTCCTGCTTAATATGAAACAGGAAAAAATGACAGAAATATAACAAGACCAGTCTCTCTCGTGTTTATCTGCTGAACTTTGCCTGAGATTGAAAAGTGACTGACACTTATTCAAGACAAAAGGAAAAAACTCTAAACTAAGTTCTAAATGAATAATGTAAGTTAATGGGTTAGAACAAACATTTAACACAACCCCATTTTGGGGATTTGTAAGCTGTAATTTGCACATCCTGGGATGGGGGCGGGGAGGGGTCCAGTTAGTCAAATTGCTAACCAAGCAGAGAAATACAGACCAAATATAATTTAAAAGCCAATAACAGCAATAGCAAAAGTATTTTGGTGACAAATGGTTCAGTATTAATCAAACATATTGAATATGGGTGAACATCTAGAGAAGCACCAGTGCCATTTGGATCTGACTTCATGTAGAGTTTGGACATTGAATCTCTTAAAATTTTTAAAGGCTCTGGCATGGGGGAGTTGGTGTTGGATCTATGATGATCTCATATGTTGAGCTATTTTATGAGTCCCTCAGTAGCTCCTGGTTTCACAACGTCAACTGACTGTATAAGACTGTAGAACGGACATTACTCATAATCACACACTCCGGTATTCATGGCAGTTCTCACTCTCCGGTGTTTGTATTGTTTTAAGATTTATAATCACCCACTGGATATCACCCAAATAAGGACGGGTTCCCCTTTTGAGTCTGGTTCCCCTCAAGGTTTCTTCCTCGTTCCTCTAGGGAGTTTTTCCTTGCCACATTCGGCCCAGGCTGCTCATCAGGGAGAAATACACATAATTCACTTTAATTCTTAAATTCTGTAACGCTGCTTTGAGACAATGTCCATTGTAAAAAGTGCTATAGAAATAAACATGAACTTGAACCTGAATTTGAACAGCATTGGAAACACATGGAATGGGGTTCTACTTTGTTTTGGGCCTGGGCATGGCACCAGGCAGGCCAACTTGAATCTTTTGCTATGTGTATGTGATGCAATCTTGTTTTCACATGCTTCATAGGAGGGATTCTTAACTCTACTATTGCTCTAATTTTCACAGGTCAGAAAATTGCACAGAATCACATGATTACAATACACCCAATACAACGCATATATAAACAGCTGCCAATAACAGCGGTGGCAAATAAAAGCATATGCAGGTCAGGAGCTTCAGTTAATGCTCATATCAAACATCAGAGTGAAGGAAAAGTGTGATTTTACTAACTTTAATCATGACATTATTGTTGGTACCAGATAGTATAAACTGCTGACCTCCTATGATTTACACATCACTCTAAAGTTTACACATAATGGTATGAAAAGTAAATAAACATTGAGGAGTCATGGGTTCTCTGAGTGGAAACATTTTGTTGATAAGAGAAATCCAAAGAAGTTTATCAGATTGGTTTGAGCTACCAGGAAATATATAGAACCTCAGCATGCACAAAATATTGAACCTTGAGGAAGATTCATTCATTTAAATACATACCATCATATTTTTGAGAGGCATGAAGAAGCCCAGGGAATCCTGAGGAAACCCACATAGATGCACACCAATAAAATTCACTCAGATTAGAAGAATATTACAGAAAACGTTATATTTTTATATAGAAATGCTGTTTTCATGAATACACAATAAATAAATTATATCCAAGCCCACTTTTCTGTAAATGTCTGTCTGCTGAAGTAAAATATTTCATGATGAGATAAATATTAGTTATAATTTTATCATTTTCTTTATTATGTTAAGAACAGCAAAAGATAATTTGTTGGTTTTATTAATTATGTATTTATATACATATTTATTTACATTTAGCTCAATTTGAATACAAAATTTCACAATGGGGAAAGTTTCAGTCCAAAAATCACAGAATGATTTTTTCCCCGTTTACATGTACTAATGCTGAGTTCAGCTCTGAAATATGATTATTTGCACATGATTGCTATCTGCACATCTGCATTTACTCTATTCTGCCTTATGTGTATACTGCATCACATCGAGGCATCATGTTGCTTATCGCTACCTCAACTTATTGAACACATCATTCAAATGTATTTCATTTAATTTCCCATTGCATACTATGCATAGTATGCATAATACTGTTTACCTTCACTTGTAAAACAATCTTGAATATTGCACAGTAACGCTACTTGTTTCATTTTATTTTTTATTTGTTATTTGCATTACAGGGTGGATGCTACATTTATTTCAGTATTTGTGTGCCTGTACTTTGACAGTGACAATAAAGTTAAAACTAATCTAAACAACATCAGCAATAAGATAAGGATGGATATGTGTGGACATTTAACTGTGAGATTCATATGTTTTTTTAAATATTCCATTTCACATTTAGTCCAGATTGTATAGTTGGTAATAAGCAATTAACTTTTTTTTTTTCACAAGCTTAAAATATTTGGCCTATCTAATGAGTGATGTTTCAACTCAATGACACAATCAGATCATGCCATCCATAAACAGCTGCCAATAACAGCTGTAGCAAATAAAAGCATATGCAGGTCAAGAGCTTCAGTTAATGCTCATATCAAACATCAGAGTGAAGGAAAAGTGTGAAGTGTGATTTTACTAACATTAATCATGACATAGTTGTTGGTACCAGATAGTATAAACTGCTGATCTCCTATGATTTACACATCATCTAAAGTTTACACATAATGGTATGAAAAGTAAAAAAAAACACTGAGTAAGCATGAGTTCTCTTGGTGGAAACATTTTCTTGATAAGAGAAATGGGATTTTCACCTCACCTACATCTGTACCTGACTTAACACTCTTATGGCTCCATGAACACAAATCCCAAAATTTAGAGGAGCATCTTCCCAGAAGAGTGGAGGAAATTATTACAGAAAATTTGGACACTGTGGAATGGTGATGTTTAAAAAAGGCACATATGAACCTAAGCTAAGCATATTTATCCCAAAGGTGTTCAATAGGGTTGAGGTCAGAGTTAAGGGTAAAATTTAATGCTGCCACATTACACTAAAACACAACACACTAAAACATCATTCATGGCTGGAAAAGTCCCAATACTTTTGTCCATGTAGTGTCTTATTTCGGCTTCTCCCATTAGCGGTCACCACAGCAGATCATCCGTCTCCACACCCGCCTGTCCACTGCATCCGCCTCTTTCAACCCAACTACCTGCATGTCTTCCCTCACCACATCAATAAACCTCCTCCTTAGCCTTCCTCTTTTCCTCCTTCCTGGTGGCTCCATCCTCAGCATTCTTCTACCGATATACCCCATGTCCCTCCTCTGCACATGTCCAAACCATCTCAATCTCGCCTCCCTCACCTTGTCTCCAAAATGTCCTACATACGCTGTCCCTCTAATAAACTCTATTCTAATCCTGTCCATCCTCATCACTCCCAACGAAAACCTCATCATCTTCAGCTCTGCTACCTCCTGCTCCACCTCCTGCCTTTTACGCAATGCCACTGTCTCTAAACCATACAACATTGCAGGTCTCTCCACAGTCCTATAAACTTTCCCTTTCACTCTTGCAGATACTCTTCTATCACAAATCATTCCTGCCACCCTTCTCCACCCACTCCACCCTGCCTGCACTCTTTTCTTTACTTCTCTAACACACTCTCCATTACTTTGCACTGTTGACCCCAGTTACCTAAATTCCTCTACGTTCTTCACCTCTTCTCCCTGCAACCGCACCACTCCACTGCCCTCCCTTTTATTCACACACATGTACTCTGTTTTACTCCTACTGACTTTAATTCCCCTTCTCTCCAGCACGTACCTCCACCTCTCCAGGCTCTTCTCAACCTGCCCACTACTCTCACCACAAATAACAATATCATCATCAAACATCATAGTTTATGGAGATTCCTGTCTGATCTTGTCCATCAACCTGTCCATCACCACTGCAAACAGGAAAGGGCTCAGAGCCGATCCTTGATGCAGTCCAACCTCCACCTTGAACCAGTTTGTCATTCCTTCTGCACACTTTACTGCTGTCACACTGCCCTCATACATGTCATGTACCACCCTCACATACTTCTCTGACACACCTGACTTCCTCATGCAATACCACAACTCCTCTCTCTGCATCCTGTCGTACACTTTCTCTAAATCCACAAACACACAATGCAACTCCTTCTGACCTTCTCTATACTTCTCCATCAACAATCTTAAAGCAAATAATGCATCTGTGGTGCTCTTCCTCGGCATAAAACCATACTGTTGCTCACAGATGGTCACTTCTTCTCTCAGCCTGGCTTCCACTACTCTTTCCCATAACTTCATGGTGTGACTGATCAACTTAATTCCCTTGTAGTTACTGCAGGTCTGCACATCTCCCTTTTTCTTAAAGATCAGTACCAGCACACTCCTTCTCCATTCCTCAGGCATCTTCTCACCTTCCAAAATCCTGTTAAAAAAGTCTTGTTAAAAAAACTCCACTGCCATCTCTTCTAAACATTTCCATACCTTCTACCGGTATGTCACCTGGACCAACTGACTTTCCGCTCTTCATCCTCTTAATCACTGCTCTTACTTCCTCCTTACTAATCCTATCCACTTCCTGCTTCACAATCTCCACACCATCCAACCTTCTCTCTCTCATTTTCCAAGTTCACCAGCTGCTCAAAATACTCCCTCCATCTTCTCAACACACTCTCCTCACTAGTCAACACATTTCCATCTCCATCCTTTATTGCTCTAACTTGTAGCACATCCTTTCCAGCTCGGTCCCTCTGCCTGACCGAATGGTATAAATCATTTTTTCCCTCCTTAGGGTCCAACTTCTCATACAGCTTCTCATATGCCTTTTCCTTGGCCTGCCTACTTTTCACATCACTCACTCATCATCCCAATTCTGTTTTATCAACCTCTTTCTGCTTATGCTCTCCTGCACTTCCTCGTTCCACCACCACATCTCTTTGTCTTCCTTTCTATTTCTAGCTGTCTCCCTTATCACTTTTGCAGTAGTTGCCCAATCATCCGGCACCTCTTCACCACCACCTGTCTAACCTCCTCCCTGAACCTCATACTACAGTCTTCCTCCTTATTTCAGTCCTCACTCTCCTTCTCTTCTTCTTCACCTCCAAAACCATCCTACAGGCCACCATCCGTTGCTGTCTAGCTACACTGTCACCTGCCAGCACCTTACAGTCTCCAATCTCCTTCAGGTTGCATCTCCTACACAGAACATAGTCCACCTGTGTGCACCTTCCTCCACTCTTATACGTCACCTTATTATCATCCTTCTTCTTAAAATACGTATTCACCACTGCCATTTCCATCCTTTTAGCAAAATCTACCATCTGCCCTTCCACATTCCTCTCTTTAAAGCCATACCTACCCTCATCACCTCTGTTCCTTTTACCAACATGCCCATTGAAATCTGCCCCAATCACCAATCTTTCATTCCTAGGTACACCTTCTACCACTTCATCTAACTCACTCCAGAATTTTTTCTTCTCCTCTATCTCACAACCCACTTGTGGAGCATAGGCACTGATGACATTTATCATCACCCATCCAACTTCCAGCTTCACATTCATCACCCTATCAGAAACTCTCTTCACCTCCACTACACTCTTACTGTACTCTTCCTTCAGAATCACCCCTACACCATTTCTCTTTCCATCCACACCATGATAGAACAGTTTAAACCCACCTCCAATGTTCCTGGTCTTACACTTTTGTCCATGTAGTGTATTTGTTATAATTTCGTTTGTCATACAGAGAACACATTGTGACTTGAACATGGTTTGGTGCTTATGTTCTCGCTCTGCCACCTTTTTTTTTTTTTACCACATATATTTCGTCGCGTGGAGCGTGTAACGTCACTTCCTGATTCATGTCTCCATACTGGAGCAAAGTAGAGCGCCACGTCCACGTCACGCAAAGTCTGTGTGTGAGACAGAAAGACTGAGGGTTCCGCGAGCTTCAGCTTTTCTTCCTTCGCTGAGTGAAATTGTAAAAAGAACAAAAAAGCTCCAGACTGTCGTAAGGCGACGAGAAGAAGCAGGAGAGTAGGAGAGAAGAAGAACAGAAGAGAAAGCAGCCCCAGGTGAAAGCTCTAACTGTGAGTAACACGTCGCAGCTTTAGCTTTAAGTTCAGAAAACTTTTCTTCTTTTTCTGTCTGGAGGCAGATTTCAGACCTGGGAGGAACCAGCTCGAATAACAAGCTGGTGCAGGAGTTGTATTTGCCTTAACCACATGGTTTTGTTTAATCTTTGATATTTGTGGTCGGTGTATATATATTTGTGTGGTATATTTATGTGTAAGTGTTGGTGTTGTGTTGGCCCATTTTGAGCTACAGGACAACTTACCTGGTAGCTTTTCACAGAAGTGCTGGATGATGTCCTATACCATTAGATTTATCGATTTCTTGTTTCCTAATGTGAATTTCAATCCCTTATTATTATCTATTAACAGTGTATTTGTAGGCAAGATGAACTTTAATGCCTCATTAGCATTTTAGCTTTTGTTAATGTAACAAGCAATGGGTTTAGATTTATATACAAAACGCATTCGTTTTATTTTCTGGTTCAAATAAATGTATCCTGAGAATTATTTATGGATATTAAAGTTTCCCCTGTCTGATGGAGTAAAGCTCTGAAGAGAGGCTTATTGCTCTATCATTCATGCCTACGTGTAACTGCACTCAGTGGATGACTTGTACACCCCCAACACACACACACACACACACACACACACACACACACACACACACACACACACAAAACGGTTCAAACTGATTTTAAAAGATTACATTTTTTTTAAATCTTTAAAATGTAAAAACTGTTTGTTTTTGTTTTGAAATTTTGTTGTTGTGGTTTCATGCGGTGGTCTGTTTTCACCACCTGCTGATCGAGGTGGCAGTGGGATCCAGGTGGGCTTCATTTCTAACTAAAATGAGTGATGCAGCAGTGCTTTAGTCCTTTTAGTATGTATCTTTCAACTTCTCATCTATTCACACTGCTCAAACAGGTCAGGTTTTTTTTTTTTTGGGCCAATCCTGCTCCTCATTGTAGCACTCTTTCCTTTTACTTATATTATATAGCAGAGATGCACAAACTTGGGTTCGTAGGCCAAAGTTGGTGTATGGTGACTTTAGATTTGGCCATAATGGCATATTTAAGAAGACTGGGATAAAATGGTGCAAATCTTTATTTCCAATTAAGCTGCAAACAATTGACTTTGCAATATGTGAATTTCACTTTTATTAATTGTACATGTACACATTCTTCATTCAAGTGGGATGATGAGAACATTTACTTCAGTGCAGCATTTACTTTTGACTCACGGCCCTTAAACTAGTTAGATTTCTTTGCTCTTCGTAAGAAACATTTTGGGGACCCCTCTTATATAGCCAGGCAGAAAAACTGTAGTAAAACTGTATGGCATTCAGGCCATTTACTGTCTTCTCTACTTTCCTGATGGATTTCACATTGTCAGTGAACATTAGTAATATGTGGAGTGAGTGATTTTTCCTCCTTATTTTAAAAAAGTATTGTAACTGGATATCATTTGTCCTTTTTCTTTTAGCTCAGCATTTAACATACTTGTTAAGTTTAAACTAAATAACTAAAAAGCTAAACACTCAAAATATATATTCAATATATAATATATTCAGGCTGGACTATTCCTTTAAGTTTACTACTGTTACAATTCTGTGTGTCACATATCAGGATATTTTCCTGCTTGCTTTTCCATTACACACAGCCATTTGCAGTCATATGTCATCTCTATCAACTTTAAAAAATAACAGAAGAGTTACGAATGTGTATACAGTTCTGTTTGGATGTGTAGAGTAAACACAATCCTGATTGTGAACTGGTTGGCCTTGTTCTGTGTTGGTGAAGGCAGCACACTTTAGCTCCTTGTTAGTTCTTTGAGCCCTTTCACTAGTGTACATTAAGAATCATGTAAACCTTCTGATTTTCTTTTTCTTTCCACAGAACCACAATGAGCAAAATAGATGGGTCACAGCATGATGAGCCTGCATACTTAAAGAATGAACCTCCAGCAGGTAATTGGTTTCTTTGAGTTTCTTTGGCATGAGCAAATCAGGCGTGTATGAAAGTAGTACCACTCTGAATTCACACGGTGGAGCTCTTGTGCCGTTCAGTCCTCCATCTTCCAAACACTCCCTCTTTCGTCTCTCTGTGTACAGAAGAATGGAACATCAAACTTTTATTTTTTATACTTTCTTAAGTAATTGCTGTATGTGTTACATCACTGTTCTTCGCCTTATTTGCATTTAGTTTCAGGGCAATGTAGCTATTTAAGGCTGTGTCCGTATTTTCCAGATTTTACTCAAACTCAAATGCAAATTTGAAAATGGTATTTGCAGTTGCATTTCTTTTGTTAGCATGTTTCCACTTGGGTTCATAGAAAATAAGATGCTTTAATAAAAAATTGAGAGATGTTTAAAGATGCAGGTTTTTTTGTTTTCTTTTTTTACCTATAATGATTATATTTACAATAACGCCATGCGGTGAAATATCACACATTTCCTTGCTTTAGGCTTTTGTTTACTTTTCTGGCCTTGAAAGAAGCTCTGCCCTAACCAAAGCAGGGCTGCTGTGCTTTGACTGTTTAGTTTTTGCAGAGGGGTAATGTGTCCTGGGGGGAGGGAAAGGCTTGTCTGTGTTTTCATTGCAAATGCTATTTGCCTCACCGGTAGTATAGTACAGGTAGTAAAGGTTATCATAGTTTTAAGAATTTTTACATGCAGGTTTAAGTATATATCATTACAAACATTTTTTGGTAAAGTTCAATGAATGCAGACCTACAAACCTTGACAGTCAGAGTATATTAGAATGTGATATTACTCGTGAATATATTGCCAACTCGATAGCTGTTTTTAACTCTCCTGTAGTAACTGAGATTCTCTGGTAGCCCCGCCTTATTCACTTATGTCACATGTGTATCCCTTATGAAAGATACACCTGAATCAAAAGTTCATTAATGTTCATTAAAATTGCTCGGTAGGTATTTGATGTAGCTAATGTTACACAATATATAGTTAATATCAGTTATATTTATTATTGATAGCACAGAAATTCATTGCATTAAAATGGTCAAAATAATCTCTTTTCTCTTTTAACTCGAAGGGACTTGAACAGAAGGGTTAATGTTTTGAGAAGCAGCAAAAAAAGTATTTTTTTGGAAAAAAAGAATTTAGTGCGGTGGATTTTTGTGGTGTATGACAATAAATGACAACTTTCTTAATATATTATAGTACTTGATTCTAGTTAGATAATAATTATAGCTATTCTTTATAGGTTAATTATTGCTGATTTCAAATATGTAATTTTTTTTTTTTATCTTACAGATACAAATAAAGACCACCCGCAGGCTCAGCCAGGCATGTTTTCCAGAGTGACGGGAGGTCTCTTCAGTGTCACCAAGGGGGCTGTTGGGGCCACTGTTGGTGGGGTGGCCTGGATTGGAGGAAAGGGCTTGGACCTCACTAAGACAGCGGTCACATCTGTTGCTGCTGTTCCTGGCATGGGAGTAGGATTGGTGAAAGGGGGCGTGTCCGCGGTGGCCGGCGGAGTAACCGCAGTTGGTTCAGCAGTTGCTAATAAAGTTCCCATTGGAGGGGCCAAGAAGAAGGACAAGTCTGATTGAGACGTCTGAAATGCTGGGGGAGATGCTGTCATCAGTGACTTTATTATATAGACTCTTCAGTGGGATGACTGTTGGTTTGATATTCTGCAGAATGATTTGTTGAGATCAGATTTATACACCAGATCTGTTCTATGAATGAGCGACTTCAGTGTACTCAGAGCTTCCATCTGCTTCTAAGAAGAAGGTGTTTTTGTGTCCTAAATGGTATATTCTGGACCATGACAAGGTATGAATGTTTTGATCCGAGTAAGGGCAACATATTTTAATTCCTGAAGTATTAGTTGTGAACGTTTGGAGACTTGGGTGTTTAGTGAGGGACCACTGTAAATTTGTCATGTTTCACTAAGCCACATTGCACCGGGTTTTGTGTCTTTTACCTTAAATTAGGGAATGAGAATATCTTTGAACCATGAGCCATAAGTTAAATTAAGAACATCATTTGGGTATCCCTCAGTGTACTACAGCAGAAATTTTTGAGACTAGATTGGCTTGATTGAAATGCTTTATCTATCGATTTGGTTTTGTTTGAGGGATTTCTTTTGGAGTCCAGGCTGAGCCATGCTGCCCTCTCATACAGCTTTACTCATCAGTCTCTCTCTTTTCCACCTGCAATGCGTAGAAGCCCTGAGTCTTCAGCCACAAGCTAATGTGTTTACTGTGCACCAAAAACACAGCTACGGAGGTATTCATGTGAAAATCTGAATACTGGTAGCAAACATTCCTAAGCAAAACGGTTTAATATTATTAAGTGAAATGGCTGTGTAGGTTAGATTATAATATTAAAAAAGCCCATTTCACTTCTCTAGCCATGCAATAAACATTGTTTATACGGGATACGTTCGACTATGTGTTTTATTTATCCTACAGTGGCTTTCAAATTTTGTCTTGTCCATTTCATAAAAAGAAGCATTTTCCCAGGTTGATACTGCATTACATTTTTATAGTTTGATAAAGTATAAATGAGCAGAGACAGTATTTTCTCTAAGATATGTGTAAAATCTGTATTTACCTACAACCAAAGAATGCAAAAAGGTCTTTTCTGTAATAAGTGATGTTTTCTTTTCCCTTTTTTTCTTTCTTTCTTTCTTTCTTTCTTTGTTTGTTTTTTTTTGTTGTTTTTTTGTTTTGTTTAGATTTTATTAATGTAAGTGTTCATTTTACACATAAGCGTTACTCTGTGCTTGAATATATAATGTGAATTAAATAAAGAAATAGGATTCAACATTGCATTGCCTTTTCCTCTCATAGTGGGTGATTGTGTAAACATATTTTAGATATTTTATACTCAGTGAGTGTTCTATCTTTTTAACAGTCCTACTTTAAAGGTCATTATCAATCTTAAGATTGAGATGTGTTTAGGTTATAGCAACTGGGACATTTTATGCCCCTTCACCTTTGGCAAGTATTCATTCCTCACAATCCTAATAGTTTAGTAAGTTCATGAGAATGTTGCTCATGGCTCTGCAGATTCTTGGAAACTGGGAACATATGTCCAGGGTTAGTAACGGTTATGAAAGAGTTGGGAAAAATCTTCTTCTGGTTAGGTGCTGAGAGATTTCTTTAATATATAATCTTTATACTAATATATTTACATTTATAATTTTATTTTTAGCAGCAGGAATATGTGTATATATTATGTATATAATATACTTTAAGGAAATTTAGACAATAACCCTACCAGCATGGTTGTTTTTTGGAGGTAGGAGGAAACCGAAGAACCCAGAGGAAACCCATCTGCACATGGGCACAACTGGATCAACCTGAAAACCCTGAAGCTGTAAGAGGGCAGTGCTACCTGTTTTGCCACTGTACCAATTAGATATAGATAATAATGCAGATTTATTGGTATATCCTAAGAAGAAAATCAGAATCAGTGGAGCAATTTCCCTTTCTTCTTCTTCTTTTTCTTCTTCTTTCGGGCTTCTCCCATTAGGGTTCGCCACAGCGGATCATCCTTCCTGATTCCTGATCCGCGTATTTGATTTCAATTCAAACGATTGGTAAAATTATGTTGAAAAGGTCACTGTGTTCCTATTAAATAAATTTGAGTACAGTGAACTCAGTCATGTTCGAGAAACCATGATGATTCGCGCTTTATGACATGGTGCGTTATCCTGCTGAATGTACCCATCAGAAGATGGATACACTGTGGTCATAAAGGGATGGACATGGTCAGCAACAAAGGTAGGCTGTGGCGTTGACACGATGCTCAGTTGGTACTAATGGGCCCAAAGTGTGCCAAGAAAATATCCCCCACACCATTACACCACCACCAACAGCCTGAACCGTTGATACAAGGCAGGATGGATCCATGCTTTCATGTTGTTGACGCCAAATTCTGACCCTACCATCCAAATGTCGCAGCAGAAATTGAGACTCATCAGACCAGGCAACGTTTTTCCAATTATCTATTGCCAATTTTGGTGAGCCTGTGCAAATTGTAGCCTCAGTTTCCTGTTCTTAGCTGTCAGGAGTGGCACCCGGTGTGGTCTTCTGCTGCTGTAGCCCATCCGCCTCAAGGTCCAACGTGTTGTGCTTTCAGAGATGCTCTTCTGCATACCTTGGTTGAACGAGTGGTTATTTGAGTTACTGTTGCCTTTCTACCAGCTCGAACCAGTCTGGCCATTCTCCTCTGACCTCTAGCATCAACAAGGCATTTGCGCCCACAGAACTGCCGCTCACTGGATATTTTCTCTTTTTCGGACCATTCTCTGTAAACCCTAGAGATGGTTGTGCATGAAAATCCCAGTAGATCAGCAGTTTCTGAAATACTCAGACCAGCCTGTCTGGCACCAACAACCATGCCACGTTCAAAGTCACTTAAATCACCTTTCTTCCCCATTCTGACGCTCGGTTTAAACTGCAGCAGATCGTCTTGACCATGTCTACATGCCTAAATCAGAATCAGAATCAGAATCAGAATCAGGTTTATTGACCAAGTGTGTTGACACACACAAGGAATTTGGTTCCAGCTGTTTGTTACTCTCAAAAGTACAGACATAAATAAAAACCTATACAAGACAAAACAGACAATACAGACAATATGAGACAGTATAGACAGTGTGGGTAATAAATAGGGATACAGACCAGTAATGTACATAAAGTGTGGGAGTGCATGGTAGTGCAAATGACAGTATTGTGTGCCAGGTATGATGAGAGAGTTTACTATAAAACTTTGTACAGTATATAGAAGCAATAGTGTGTGCAACATATACAGATACTGTGATGAGTGAGAGTTTTGTGCAGTACTCATAGGTGTGAGCAGGGAATATAATTATGGTCAGTTGTTAGTGAGGGTGCATTGAGTTGCATTGAGTTGCTGCCATGTGATTGGCTGATTAGAAATTTGCGTTGACAAGCAGTTTGACAGGTGTACCTAATAAAGTGGCGATCAAAATTAGAGAACAAGTTATAAACAATTGAACAATTCTGAAATAATGTCATCTTCACTGCTCAACAGTTGAAGGAGTTTTTGTCCTGTCTATACCATGCTACCAGAACAACTTTTCCACAAAATAACTAAGGCATTTTTAAAAAAAACATTATTTTGCAGAAAACACACTGATCAAAATTAGAGAACAATGACTGTAGCATGGAAAAAGATTACAACAATTTTTTCTGAAGGTTACAACAGTCAGCAATTAGTAGGAAGTGTAGAAGGCCTCTGCTCTGAATGACTTCAGCACATCTGCGGCCACAGGACAGCACTGGTCTCTCACACTGCTCTGGTGTGATTTTGGTCCACTCTTCTTCCAGTCTCCTCCACAGTTCGGTGACTGTAGTGGGTTTCTTGGCCATAACTTTGTCGCCAAGGATTTTCCAGAGGTTCTCTATTGGGTTGAGATCAGGACTCTGGGCAGGCCATGTCATTATTTCAATGTTTTCAGTTTCGAGGAACTGCTTTACCCGTTTTGCTGTATGACATGGAGCGTTGTCCTGCATGAACACTGCGGGCTGATTGGGTGATGAACGCAGGAACATAATGTTTCCTATCGGACCCAAATAAATAAAACTTACTTTCATCACTGAAGTGAACTTTGGACCAGTTCTCCTCTGTCCACACAACATGCTTAGTTTAGCCTTTTGATTCTTTTTTTGCTAATGAGAGGTTTGGTCTCTGCAGAGTGGGCTTTCAGTCCAAATGCCCTTAAACGTCGAGACACTGTATGACGAGACAGATCCTTACCCTGTTCAGCGCTGAACTGGTGAGCAATTCCAGCTGCAGTGTGGAAACGATTGCCCATTGAGATCCTCCGCAGTATCCTGTCCTCTCTTGTATTTGTCTTCCGTGGACAACCAGCCTTCTTGGCGGACTTCAATGAGTTTGTGATGTTGTAAAGATTCAATATTCTTGAAATCACAGATTTGGAACGACCAACTTGTCTTGCCCTCTGCAACTGGATCGTGGACTTCCTGACTGGGAGACCTCAGTCAGTCCGGATTGGAAATAGCATCTATCTAATGATATTTTTATTACTGTGTCTAAAAAATAACTTGCACCAATAACTTGCATAAAAAAATGGTAGTTTCATATCCTTCATTTTCTTTGTCTGCTGATTTTTTACCTTTGTTTGGTATTGAAAACAGATTCTCTCTGATTGCCACAGGCCCATCGAAGTCTATAAAAAAGCCTCCATCTCATAAAATATAGAAACTGTTTGTGATTATTTCTGATTGTAAAATGGCTAATTACTCATTATAGAGTCAAAACATTTTAGCATTCACATTCCATCTGTCAGCTCTCAGCCAGCTGGCAAATACAATTCCCAGCAATCATCACAGCCATCACAGGTGGCCAAACGACAACTCCCAAACCACACACAGGCTGGTCTGAAATCGCTCACTCGTTCACTCATTCACTAATAAACCCTATAAAGTGCATGCTAGTCAAGTTCACTATATAGGAAGACAGAAATTAAAATGTGTTGGTGAATTCAGACCTAACATATATATTATGCGCCAGAAAGGAGAAAGATACTCCTTCCCTGATTCACATCTGTGATCTCTAATAAAGCAATAGGCAATTTCTGTCATGTTTACTTACAAGTATGTTTATTATATGAAACTAAATGAATTATGAATTAAATATAAACATAAAAAATCTAAATTATTTAATACATTACTGTACACTACACATTTATTTTATTTATTTTAAAGCATAAAATTAAAACTAACAAGAATAAACAAGTATATAAAGATATTTTATGTGTAAACATTGTCACAGGGGTTCCTGTTAATGTCATTGAACCAGCTTCAGAGCTAAACCCTATAAAATCTTCTAGGTCATTGCTCATTTTGGTTTTGGCAAAATTTATTTTCCTGGGAAGATTTTCTTTTGTTCCATGCCGAGTTGCAGTATGAAAATCAGAGTGAATTGTGGGTACATATGAGTGAACAAAAGTAAGGAATAAAGTTGAAAATGGCAGACACACAATATAGTGCACTATATAGAAGAAAGGGAGCAGTTTAAAATGCAGCAACACCTAAGTTTTCAAGCTACTGCTTGAGCAGAGATGTGCTTAATTGCCCACACAATCACATACACTTTAAAAGAATAGCAAAGTCCACTAAAGGTGGTAGAGCATTCTCACATTTAGCTCCTAAACTTTGAAACAGTCTTCCTGACAGTGTTCGGGGCTCAGACACACTCTCCAAGTTTAAGTACAGATTAAAAATGTATCTTTTTAGCAAAGCCTACACATAACATACATCTCACATCATACCCTTGTGCTCCAGAACATCTGATCACATGCACATTTTCAACTTGTGCTGTTAATATCATGAACAGCAGCTACGCTAATTTCTCTCCACTGCTTCTCTTTCTCTCCCCATCCCGAGGCATCCTGAGGTTGGCCAGCTCCAGTCACGTCCCACCTCATGAAGATTATGGACCCTTGAAGAAGTAAATACCGAACTCACAAACATCCCGAACCATCTAGGGACGTACCAATGCCAAGTTGGTATGCAGTTACAGAACTACATGCCTTTGTAATAAGGATAAATCCAACTGATAAGTTGAATCTAATGTCTCAAACAGTAGCACAACTTGGTTGTTAGTTTAAATAAGATGATTTTTAAATCATTTTTGAGAGACACATGCATGCTCCTTTAGTTTTTCTTTTATTTTGTTATTTTTTGTCATAAAACAGGTGAAAGGGATTATTGCTTTTCAAATGCATACATCTTATATGGTATATGCAACAAACTAAGTAATTAAATTGTATGAAGCTTTACTTTTATTAAACAAATATATACATTTTAAATGTTACATGTTATTTTCATTAAATAACAACTTTACACACAATTGGAATTCAGACAGTTAGTTTTTCCAAACATTCGGCTAAAATACTTTTTCCTGTCTATTCTAAAACTTCAGAGGTGTGCCTTGCTAGTTGAATATTTCATTCTGACCTTTAATGGAGTTCATCCCAGACCAGTTCAATAGGATTTAATCCAGTGTCTGGGCAAGCCCATCCTTGATAGATAACACCCCAGCAGACTGCTCTCTAAATAATGCTCACATAGCTTGGATGTATGCTTCAGGTCATTGTATTCTTGCATAGTGAAGTTTATTCCAATGTATGGAATGGTAGCCATTCCAGTATTCCTTTCCCTCTGCTCTAAAACAACCCTAAATGATTAAGCTTTCACCTTTTTGTTTGACTGTGGGTGTGAGGCAGTCTGATATCATCTCTCCTGTTATTTGTCTTACATAAGTTTTTCTGTTAGAGCGTCGTTTGGACTCACCTGTCCACAGAACTTTCTTCCAGTCATTCACTGTCTAATTCCTGTGTGTTCCTTTTAGTCTTTTACCCTGTTTATTCCATTAACAAAACTGGGAAGTAGGAAATGAAAAAAATATAGTTTTGGCCTTGAATCAGTGCTAAGATTAATCCTGGTAAGTGAAAGTGTTGGTGCAACTGTGGGCACCAAAGAAATAGAGTTTTTAAACTTTGTACTTTTTTAGTACTTGTCAGCTAAGAAAACTATATTTTTACTGTCAGTTGGTCCTGTGTGATGGACAGTGTTTATAACTAATATATTTGAGATTTTGTGATTGTATTCTATTTCATTTGGCTCACTAAATGCCCACAGCCACAGTAATTAAAAATCATGTAAACTAACTGCAAATTGGCAGCTGAATAAGCAGCAGTTCAATATCATTTAGCTCTTTCTTTATTTTGATGCACATTGATTAAATATATGTTTATCATTATTGTTAACAGCAGCGCTTATCTGGCAGTCCCTTTCATAATCTCATTATTACCCTTTTGGCAGACAGGTGGTAAGCAAAGAATGTGGTTGGAGCTCCGAAGGAAGACAGGAGCTATCAGGTGATCGTGAGGCTCTGGTTGCATGCAGGTCTCTGGGAAAATGAAGGCAGGGATAGGCAGTATTTATGATGCATGTATTTTAAATACGAATACGTATATTAAATAGGATTTTGTAATTTGTATTTGATAGGATCGATAAAAATGGCTTCATATATTTTATCACAATACTTTACTGTTTTGAATTTTTGTAGTTTTAAAATACTGTAAAATACTTTGTAAGAAGTCTATATGATGACATCATAAAAATGCAGAACCTGATTGGTGCCTACTCAGTAGTTTGCCCAGACCCATTTGAGATCAGAACACAAAACAGAAATACAGTGGTTTATTTTAATACATGATGTTGTTGCTAAAGGTTAAAATTAAGGTATTTGGTATTTATTTTTAAATACATTTTGATGTATCTTTGGTCAACCCTGTATGAAGGTTACAAGTCAATAGGCTGAAGAGGAGGATCTTATCAGCCACCTGCACAACAAGTTCATGGACTTCCAGAGACACAGGCTGCTGTTGAATAATATCTGTTGGGCATGGTAACATTTTAAGTACAGCTGGCCAGCAAAGAAGGAACTGCTGAGGGTTTGTGAAAAAAGTTGGAAGTGTTTCTGAGTAAGGGCAGTGGTATATTTTGTGGATAAAGAGTTTTAAGCAGTTATCTGGAAATTAAAAGAGCAGACATTTAGATTATATGCTTAGAAACAATATACCCAATTATTCTAGTTTTCTGCAGTTTGAGAGCATAAAGAACTATTCCAATAATCCGTGATTTTTGTGTGAAAAACATTTACTAGCAGCAAGACATTTATTGAGAGAAATGAGGCAGAACTCACTGTGGAGCACAATTGTTGTAAACATATCAGCTAAGAGTCAGACATTTGTGTGTTTAAAATCTTAAATGAATAACTTCTAAATACATCACAGAAAATATATATTTCAAATGAGGGAAATGTTAAAATGCACATTTCACACGAGTTCGAAGGTCTTTAAGGGTTTTAAATTTGCAGAGCATATATATTTGCATAGGACACACCTATTCACCAGTACTCTTTTTGTGTACCTTTTTTGCTTGTATAGGATTTGTATCCACTGCAACCCTGACCAGGAAAATTAGTTTCTGAAGATGAGTAAATGAATGACTCACTAATTATACAACTGAAAAAATCCAACATTTTCATGCATGAGCTGCGAATAATACAACTGCCATGTATGTCCCCAGCAGCAGTGAGCTTTTATGCACAGCTCTATTCATATCGTAACCTACATGTCAAACTTATCCTCTAAAACTATAACAATGAAGGTGCTGTGACTCACCTTTCTTAGGGCATTTTAGGCATTGGCTGGAATCCTGATATGGTCTAGAGAACAAATCCTGAATAGATTAAAAAGCCATACCAGCTACACACTTGCAGTATAATAATTTCAAAGGAGAGAGTATATGGACAACTAATACATTTATAATAATAAACAAGTAGTCTATTTAAGCAGGTAGCATGATGAGTTAATGCTAATTAATTAATTTATAATTATAGTTAACTTAAGTGTCATATAAATAGGGAGGTGGTAGCTCAGTGGTAAGGGCATTGGGCTTTGGATCAGAAGATCACAGGTTCAAATCCCACCACCACCAAGCTGCCATTGCTGGGCCCTTTAGCAAAGCCCTAAAACCCTCCCCTGCTCAGTTGTAAGTTGCTCTGGATAAGGGCGTCTGCCAAATGCCATGAATGTAAATAAATAAAAATAAAATGATACATCATTATTTATCATGTTCAATGTCACTTTTTTTTAACTTGTTTCACAAGCCACTTTTAAGTTTAAATTGGATCCTACTTTTTATGGAAAGTACATTTAAAATAATTTTTGGAGTTTAGGGTCTTGGATTTCCCCCAAATGGACAACCTTAATATTGACTAATTTTTGTATGAATATGAACATCAGATCTTACAAGACATATGCAGTTGGCTTGGGACAAATAAAACAGTAATCACTGGCATTCTTCATAAATATGAAAGTGGAAAAGACATTGCAAAAATGTCTGCACATGCAATAGTAAAACTTTGGATGTTTGCTTTAATAATAGTTTTTGGTTTTAAATTCCCATGTTAATGAGAATTCTAAATTTCCATATGAATATATTTATTCACAGTCAAGTTTGAAAAAAGTTGAACACAAAAAGAAAGGGATGGCTGTTTAAATAATAATTGAAATAATAAACTTTTAAATTTGTCATATTAATGTACAATCAACACACAAATCGGTTGCCACACCCACTGTATAATACGATGTTGGATCGTGTATTTGGGAGTTTATGACAGCTGGAACTCTAGTGACACTTGTGAAGATTGATTTCATTGTGAATGTTGCCAAGTACTATAACATTTTAGCCCAAAACCAAACATTTTGGCTCTAAATTGTTCCAAACAAAACATAAAAAATCCCAGATAAATCTCTAAATCAACACTAATGGTTGTGGGATAGAAAACTGTGTTTTGCAATAACCTTTTCAGTCTTTAAAACCTTTAAAAAAACCTGTGTTTAGTTCACATGAAAAAATGTAATAATAGAAAATTATATTGATATTGTTCTGAAATTCTCCTATCTAAGCTATAAGAGATGTAGATTGTTGATAATGATGAATCAGTGTTCTGGAGACAAAATAAACCTAGAGACAAACTTTCTTTGTAATGTAGTTCAGGATACATTAAAAGTAAATTAACCATTGCTTAGTTTCATAAGATTTCTTGAGAATAAAGATGAATGTCAGTGTGTTAAATTTTATAGCAGTAGGCACTCTGGTTAATAAATCATATATGAAACCTTCGCAAAAAATATCCATTTTAGACTGACCAACTACCATTTTTGTCTAAGTTACTTAAAAAAGTATTAGTAAATTAATTGCTAGCCTGCTGAAAAAAAAAATAACAACAGAAACTAGGAACTAGCTAGGAACATGACAGAAATTCTAATATTTTTTAACTACAAATACATTATTTTGCATTACAAACATCACATAATCACTCTGTTTTCATTTCAAAGTGTATTTAATTGACTCACTACTGTAAAAATAGTCTGAAACTAACTACTTCTATATTAACAAATTAAGCACAGAACACACATTATATCTTTATAAAATGCATCAAGATTTTAAATTCAATAAATTCTATTTTTTTTACAGAGTTGTTGTATGGCTATAAAGTATGATGAAGTAGATCATAAGTGACTTTAATTAAAATATGTGAAAATAAAGAGAAATCCTTCACTTTACTCTATTTAGCTATGGCATAGTCTGGAAAATAATAATGAAGATATTCTACTATATTGAACAGCTGTGTTTAAGTAGAAACATTTATTGTATGAAAGTAAAAGTACTAAAATATAGAGAGTTAGGACACGTACTCCAGACTATACTGGTTTGTATTTAGTTTTTCAATGTCAATATTGACATAAAATAAGTCAACAGGGATAGATTAAGGAACTCCTGCAATGTTGGAACAGACTTCATTGGAATATTTCTTATTTCAATCAAACATAATAAGGTGATGATATGATTTTATTATTTTCAATCAATATACATTATATATATGTATTTCTGTATGTAAAAATCCCAAATATAAATTCTCTATGTAAATTTTGTAATATAATACAAAATCAAACGTTTCAAAAACATTATAAAATGTAACTATATTACTAGATATCTGAAAGTCTATAGAAAACGGTATCTATCTTGTTAAATTACAAGGATCAACGGCCAGAATATTCACTGGCAACCAGTAAAGCTGAGAACATATGATTACTCTGATCAAATAAAAGCATAATGTATGCACAAACAAACACAATTTGAGGAAAATAATATATATATTTTTAAAAATGCATATTGTCATTGCATGTAATGAAATCACAGAAGTTGTGCTGTGCCGTAGTTATGTTGCCAAAGTGTTGTTTTTATTTTATTTTTTTTCATAAACAGCCAAAGAAATTCCCTAAAATTCTCAATTAAGGCTATTTTAACAATTTCTCAACTTTGACACAATTTTTTAATATAGGCATTGTTTAAGATGCTTTTTTACTTACTTTGACAGATCTTTTTGCCCGCTGCTTCAGTCTCTAGGTTTTTCCTGCTATCATATTGCCCTTTTTTTGCATCTGAAATCTTTTGATCGCTTTTGTTTGTAATACAAATATAATAGGCGATATGGCTACACTCAACGAATAGCCACACCCACTCAAGGACATCATGGGAAAATAGAGTTGCTATTTCAGGATATTCTAAAATGTAGACAACTTTATACAGCAAAACATCATGAAAGACTCCATACATAAAACATACATACATTAAATGATTAATTGTATTCATTTAGCTATCTTTAGTAACTGCTTTATCCTGGTCATTGTTATGGTGGATTTGGAGCCCGTCTGAACCCATGGTGAGGACACACCCAGGATTGGAGCCCCACATGCAGGCCCACTGATTAATACCTTAGAGAAATTAAGACTAATAATAGCTGATGGTTACAGAAAATGTACATACACATGTTAACTAACTACATTCCTGAACATCAGCATTAATAGGCTAGTAACAAAGTTATTGTTATAACTATATGATTATGAGTGTCATTTTGCTTTCATATAACAATTAATAGTGAGTTTGTGACATTTTGAACACAATATACACAAAAGTTGTTTATATTCACTCCACTAGTGAAAATAGAGCTTAAAGAACTCACTCTCACTTTATAACGTCCACTGGATCACTTACAAGAACTTGTACACTTGAACATGTTTTTGGTAAAACTAAACATTTTACTTCCCTTTCTTTTCATCTTTAACTGAGTCTTTCATATTTTAAGTCAAAATATATTCCTGAAAAGAGCCGTTTGCCATGTCCACTAACTGATTATATATATATACATATACGAACTAACTGTTATATATAAATATGTGGACCAGTTAACTTTTATTTAAAAATAAATTAAATATTCCAGCATTGACAAATTTTTATTTAATGCATGACTACAAACTATTTCAGAAAAAACAGCAAACTTGACTGGTAAACATTACTTTCTGAGCTATGGCCTCCAGGTACAAAAACAGAAACTTGCTTCAGCCTTCAGTCTTTTTCAAATTTAGAATGTTTGATTATTTTTGGTAATTATGGGAAAATTTATTCAAGAATGAAATAATGTAACTTTGTGATTTAATTTTGTTCATTGACTAATTACTGTAACTCATTTTGGGTAACTTCACTTAGTGAGTAATTTAAACTTTTTTCGGTTAGCAATGTATTTTTTAATTGTAGTGCATTGCTACTAAGGCTGTATAAATGCTTGTTTACTTAAACAAATACATGAAAGTATGTCAGATATGTGAACCGTGACGTAAAGTGTTACTAGTGTAGCCAATTCACCTACAGGCAGTAACCTGAATTCAGGATCAGACCACAAACCTAGAAGCTGTGTAAATTCTACTTGCTGTTCCTCCAGCTATTCATTTTAGTATCAGAATACATAATTAAAATGGCATGTATGTGGTATCGGTAATTTGTGAAATTCCCCTAATAGATACATAATGCAAAAAAAAGATGCACAAAACAAATGTGAAATCCACAAGTCCCTTATGTATTCGTCAAATAAAACTATTAGTAAGTGTTAAAATGAGCTTTACAGAATGCTTTTGCAGTTGGCCTTTAAGGAATTAGATCTATTTGATATGCACACATGGAGATGAATGATAGATAACATTGAAGCAAACCACTTACTCCTATGAGAATGCCACTTTGTCCCAAGAGCTGTTTTGCATTTTGCACTCATTCCTAATTACATGTTCAAAACTAGGCTAAACTTTCCCCAGCACCTCTATTCATTGTCTGCAGTGTAAACTGAGAATTCATATCACATTTTTAGAGTACACCTGTCAACATACATGAATGCTTTCCAACTTCAGTCTGAGACCTGCTTGTTTCTTGTTTTGCTTGTTCTAAGAATGTGCTGCAAGCAGGAAACACTAGTCATATTAAAACAAGGATTTCAGATTATTCACTGAATGTCCTTAAGATTTATACTTGGTAAATACTGAAATACTAAAAATATAGTACTCTGTTGAAAAGTAAATATGTTTACAAATCTGCATTTCTTTTGTCAATATCAACAGGCATAGGCAAGTAAAAGAGGAGCCAGGTGTGATATATAAGAAATGACATTTAGCACAAAGCACACACATTTACTACATTGACTAATTTACATTAGTGGAGCGGACGCAGTTCGGTTTTCCTTTTGCTGTGCTGTAGACTGAGTTCTATTCGAGTCCGAGGCTTTTCTCTTAGCTCTCATCTTTGCCACAACCACAAATATGATCAACCCTAGTATCACTATGCCAAACACACATCCAATTACAGCATAAGTAACTGGGCTAGTCTCAGAATCGGATTTAGTGGTTTCAATTCTGGATTGATTGGATTGAATGTTCAGGTTGGTCACTCTCTTAATGATGCATTTTTCTCCATTTTCTTCGTCAGATACCCAATAATCAATCGGCTCAACACTGTCCTGTTCCTCGTCTTCATAATCCTCAGAATCATCAGCTTCCTCTTCCACACTGTCCAGCAACACTACACACCAGTATTTTCCACTGTCCTTCTCGTCAAGTTCAGTAAGGATCAGTGAGCCATTTGAGTCTAAAATTTGTGTTCTGCTTATCATATCATGAGGAATGTCTATAGAAGGATCCTCTGAGTCATAGATCAGTTCAGTTTCCATACCTATCTGTCTGTACCACAGGATGTTATGGGACTCATTTTTGGTCAACAGACAAGGTAGGTTAATTTTCCCACCACTGTACAACTGGACATTATCTGACATGATATTAGAGCAAACAGTAATGTAGTATTCTACTAGTTTTGATTTCCACAGACATATATACTCCCCAGAGTGTCTCTCTTCAATTGAGGGTATAACTAGTAAATAATCTCTAGTCTCTTGACTCTTTAATGCATACATATTGTCTTGTAAACTGCTTTCATTAACATTTCCTAAAGGTGTTTTCCAGTAAAGTTGCTGCTGTTTTAAATCTTCTGACTGACATGAAAAAACTGCCTTCTCTCCCACACCATAATAAATATAATGCGCATCAGGCTTATGGTCTGCCAGCTGTATGTATTTAAAGCTCTTGCACTGTCCTTTCTCCATAACAAGGCAGTAGAAATTATGGTTGTACTCCAGGCCAGCTTCTGAGATACAAAGTGAAAAACCTTTATGTTGCACTTGAAGAAAACTGTTCAGCTTCCCATCCAAAAGTTCTTCTGACCTTGCGGTGTCTAAAATCAAAGATGTTTTGTATCCGGGGTACACTTCTCGGAACCATGTGACACTTGCGCCTTCACGTTCAGAGTAACTGGTGTCGCAATCTAAAACAATACTTCCATTTTGTGAGGAAAGTTCCTGAGGTTCCATCTCTTCATAACAGATGTACAAATAGTATGAATGCCGGTTAGTAGGTTTTCCTCCAAGCCAGCATTCTCGCAGGTATTCTCCCGAATCTGATACATCAAGATCCATAAGTTGAAAACCAAGTAGTCCAGGTGAACTGCTGGAAATATGAAACCGGTTCTTGTAAGCATCAGGAAGCGAGGCTGAGTCTGAAGAGTTCCACAACAATTGCTTTTCCCCCTCGTAAATTTTGTATGCTATAAGATAGTCCACTCCAAAGCAAAAGCCCAACTCCAGTGTTTTTCCTACTGCTTTAAAAAGGGGGCCTGGGTTCTCCTGGGCAAAAGACTTGGCCAGCAGCAAAAGCAGTATTAAATCAAATTTAGGCATCATGTCCAACACAGGTTGTCCTTGAAACTCCAAAGCTGTCTGAAACACTGTCTCTTCACACTGTCGGAGCAAGTTCTGAGTAATTTGTTTGGTATTAAGATCCGCCCATCTAGTACTTATTTCCTTTTTTCATCTGTATATTATAATGCTTTCTCTTAATTATTTCTGTTGCTCTTATGTTTTCTTGTTCCAAAAATATTTTATCAATTATGTTGTAGTCATAGCATTAACCTTTCATGTGTTTCAGATTTCTAACTTTGTATTTTAAAAATAAAAAAATTACACAGATTGCATGTCAATTTGTGGTTGGACAGGTTTAGTTTTTATCCACCCGTTGCATACATGTGTGCATCTAAATGTGTGTGTGTGTGTGTGCGTGTGCACAGGGGACATGCTGGAATGCTCAAGGAAGTCTGTATAAGAAAAAATACACAACCGCCTACCCACTGAATCACACATTGTGCGTGATAAGTGCATTCTGTTTGGAATAAATTATTCTCTGGAATGCTGAACAGGAGATTTAACAAAAAATCACAGTCTACTCAATATATCTTCCACATCTTAGCAGACATTAAGAGCAAGACATTTTCCATGTTTGGTTTTTCAAGGATTAAAAGTAATAATAATTTATGTTTTATATTGCTGTACTACATATTCTCTGACTGAATTAGGGTTTGATATTATTCTTAGATGTTGACTTTTTTTACTAGCTTGGAGATATTTGATCTTTGCTGGATAAGCACTCCTGGATAAGGGTGTCTGCCAAATGCTGTAAAATGTATCTAATACTAATTATGCATTATGCAAAAACTTTTGCTTACAATCGCAGTTGTCAGCTGTGATTCTAAACTTGCACCTGATTTTGTTATTTTGCCTAATATAAAGCAGATGTTATAAGATTTGCCTGACCTTTGCTTGTGAAATATTGTTGTACAAAGCAGAGGTGGAAAACAACAAATTACATATACAGTCTAGTACATTGCTTAAACGAATAGTTCGTTGTAACCATATTTTTGGAGTAGAATTAAATCGACAGGTTGATATGATTGATAATATATAGTATAGTACTTTGTAATACTTTTTATAAACATTACAGTGTAAAAAAATAAAATGTGTTGAACTGTAAATGTGAAGAATGTATGTCAATAAGACAGCATGTGCACATTTTAACCATGTTATTTTAAAAACCTAACTAAAATAAAGCAGTTTCCTGTTACAAAGGAAAAATGTAGCTGTATAAAATGTTTGATATAGACATGTAAAATAATGACTTCTTTCGATTCTTAAGTAATTTCTGTGAATGTATATTTCTACTCAAGTGAAGTATTACTCTAATCATTAGTGTGTTTTGTATACTTTTCACCACAGGTAAGAAATGTTTAAAGAATTTCCTTTAACATTACAGTCATCACATTTACGTGTGCCTGCTATAATAATCTCCACATCTCAGGGCAGACTTTTCACTAGATTTTAAGATTGTGTATATTTCAACAAGTAGAAAAGTAATGTAATGTAAAGTATGGTAGTTGGTGTCCACCTGGTTTGAAGTCAGGGCTTTGTGTTGGACAATTAAGTTCTTCCACACCGTGAACATCTTTTTGTCATGATGGAAACGTTTTTGGATCTTTATATCCAGGAAAATCAATGTACAGCATGCAAAGATCTTTCAGAACATTCTGTGCTTCCAGATTTGTGGCTGCAATTTAGGGAAGGCTAACATCTGGGTGTGGTGGTCATGAGCCCATGTGTCTACAAACCTTTTACACCAAATAGTGTATTTGAAACGGTCTCAGTAATCCAAAAGAACTGAAAATAATTAAAATAAGCAGAAATATGCTTTTTTAAAATTATTTATTTATTAAGTAATCGTTTCCGCGTGAAGGAATTTCAGCGTATTCACCTCCTATCCTGAAGGGGGCAGAAGTGCACCATTATAGCATAGCGGTCACTAAAACGTGAAAAGTAGAACAACAATGTTTCTTTGGCCAAGGACATGGCTTAAATATTTTTCTAAAATCTAACATCGTGTAGCTTTTATTAATAACACAAAAGGACACTGTATTTTGGATCGTCGTTGTATTTTGTGGAGATTTGGATTAGTGTTTATGGATCATTTAGCGTGTGAACGAGGCGGATAGTAAGTGAAGCAAATCACCATCATGTAGTGCATTTCTGAGCCCGATATGACTCATTGTTTTGGATATTTTTTTATAGCCACACCAAGAATTTCCAAATCAAAATAGTCAATAAACTAGTCACGACCTGTTTCAAATTGTGGACCCACCTTTAGCTTTATACACCCATGCCTTATGGTGTGTATGTCTAACAGACCTGAATAACATCCTAGTGTTTGGTCTAATGTTTGCATTGTCCACAGGTAACCGTTACACATCTGTGACAGGTGCAGACATGCTGCGATCTCTCACGTCCCTGATGTTTTGCCGGAGGGTCCAACAGCTCCACGGCTTTCACTGTTCCTCTCTCAGTCTGGCTGAGAACACAGCCGCTGTAGCTGCACTCGAAAACCTGTCAGTCAACATCTCGAAGATCCGAAAGCTCAAAGGCTGGGTGTTGAACCAAAGCCCGGTTTATGTGACTGAGACGGTGGCAATGCTGCGAACCCTAGGCGCCGGGGACCTGCTGATTTCTCAAGTGCTTCAACAGCACCCAGAGGCAATTCTCTGCCCTCCTAAACATTTAGAGGCTCAGAAGGATTTGTGGATGTCCCTCTGTGCCAGCCACAGCGATCTTGTTAGGATCATTGAAAAGTTCCCAGCTTCATTTTTCACCTTGGCATTTCATATAGACCACCAAAAAAACAACATCTTGTTCTTCCAGAACCTGGGCCTTAATAAACGCGTCGTTGCTAAGCTCATGGCGAGCGCCCCGCAGAATTTCAGTAGATCTGTTGAGCAGAATGAGGAGATGGTCCAGGCCCTTCAGAAAATGTACTTGGAACTAGGAGGAAATGAGACCAATATGAAAGTTTGGCTGCATAAGCTGCTCAGCCAGAACCCATACGTGCTTATGAAGTCTCCAGAAATGATGAGGGATACCTTCAGCTTTCTGCATAAACAGGGTTTCAGCAGCAGTGAGCTCCTTCAGCTTCTATCCAGACTTAAAGCCTTTGTAACGGAGCTTCACCCACAATCTATGGCTCTGACTTTGAGTTACTCGCAGCAAACTCTGGCCTGCAGTGACCCTGAGCTTCGACAGATTGTGCTGCAGTGCCCAGCATTGCTGTACTACTCTGTGGACGTTTTGACAGACAGATTCAAATGTCTCCTCAGTGCTGGAATTAGCCTGCCGCAGATCATGCAGACACCAACAGTCCTGGAACTGACCACACAGATTGTTCAGTATCGCATTCAAAAGCTGCATTCTTATGGTCATGATATAAGGACAGGGAGTCTGGAGCTTATCAATGGCACCAAGAAAGACTTTGAAATGAGCTGTGGGAAACTGCTTTTGAGGCGAGAGCGTCCTTTCTTTAACCCAGTGGCACCTGTAAGGACAGATGAGTAAGATTTCCTGATGTGAAAAAGAGCTACGAGCTTCTAATAAGCAGATTATGTAAATAAATGCAACATCTGTATACATTGCCGTGATTACAGCAGTGTTGTGTTGTATATGGAAGTAATATGATAATATTTTAGGCTGGGAGGTGTAAAAGTTGCGTAACAACTTTTTAATGCATGTTAAAATTTTAAACTTTTTTTCTGGGGCAGACATCACACTACCCCATTCCTGCTCTTTTTGACAAGTGGCAAGATCCTGTTTTATAGCAAATAATCAGAACTAAATCTAAAATTTTTCTACAAACAGATGCAAAGCATAAATGCAGGCACTGTGTTTATGATGTAAATATCATGTTTGTTTTGATCAGGAGGAGGGGACAGGATCATTACGGCATAAATACTGTCCCTAAATCAGGGAATTCAACATTTTCCCCCTTTTCTACTGCATTAATTTCTGGGGCTAGGTTTAGGCCTTTTCAGGATGGGAAGAACATCTGTTATAATAAACACAGTTCTCGAAAACAAGCTGTGAGACAATATGCCGGATGCCTGTAATGTAAAAATATGACAGTAATTTACTAGCAACACAGCTGCCAATAAAGTAGTAATGATTGTACTGAAAACAAATGCAAACATATTTGCAATAAACAAATGTAATATCTTACATAATATAATATAACACATCATCTACTAGCTTTGCTAATTTGTCTGATGACTTGATAAAAAAATTATTTAACAACTGAACTAAAGGATTAGGATCTTGCTCATGGAGACAATCACAACAGTATAACAATGCATTTGAAAACAATATTCAGATCTATAACTTAAAGCATTAAGGATGAAAAATGTGTGACTCTTCTCTCCACCTATTCTTGTATCAGTCTCTTGTTTTGCATGCTTTAAACTCTCTGTCCATGCAGGCTGAAAGTCACCAGCATTCTCTCAGCTGATGTCCGAGAAGGATATTCAAAAGCACACACGTTTAATCGGACGGTGGTATTACTTTTTTATTTAAAACATATCACTTGGTCTTACTGACAAATGTTTGGCATCATGGGGGATTACACAAGCAGAATATGAATGCAGATGACAAGTGAAATATCTCATTTCCTGCCTTGGACACAGAATGATAGAATATTATTTAGTTGGTAAATATCCCATGTGTGGAATAATACAGTACAGGCATAAAAGATGACAGAAGTGCTTAGTGCTTTCATTTTCCATCGGATATCAAAAAGTGGCAAACCTGAATATAAAAGATTATAGAAAAATATTTAAAAAAAGTTTTAGCAGATTGCTAATCGATTAAATTAATTAGTATAAAAAACTGTTTTATCACACATTATTCTTTAAATAAATATTAAGTGCGTCTTCAAACGTTTACACTGATCAAAGTCTCCATCTAGTGGAAAAATCATTGTATGTTTTAGCAACCCGTGTGCTGTGTTGATTTTCTACTTAGATTCTACTTGCAGACTTGCAAATATTATTTTAGAATATTTAACCAATAAGAACACAGTTGTTTTGAATGTCAGATATTTGCTTATTCAGCAATTACATTAATGTAGGTAGGTAAAGTAAAAGCGGAGATATAATCTTTGGTGTATAAAATCAGTCGGATGATACCCTTTTCTAAAATATCAGTAAAATCATATAACATATACACTCACTGTCCACCTTATTAGAAACAACTGTACAAGTTTCATAATTTAAATAGTTCATCATTTGGGAGAAGCACAAAGCCAACAAACCATGCTGATACATCTCAAGAGCTTCATCCAGACTTCACTGATCATCAGAATGAAGAATGTGTGATGACGTGTCACTTTGTAGCCTGGTCAGTTTTGATTTGATGATTTTGAAGGCCATTCTGTGTAAACCTTTTGCAAACATCCATATTCACACCCATCTTCACTCCTTTTGGGCAGCTTAGAGTAGTCAAACCGCCTACTGGAAAGGTTTTTTTAGAGGTGGGATTACGGCTAGGAGCATTTAGAACTGCACACACACGAGAAGATTGAGTTGATGCTCAAGAATGAACTGGGGTCAAACCCTCTGCTCCAGCCTGCCCTATAATTTAAATAGAGAATATTTGATTTGTTTTGAAAAGCACTCAATTTCCATGAATCTTTAAAAATCTGTCACACATAACAGTATAAGATAAAGAAAGTGGGTCATTCTATTCAGAGGAAATTGACTTTTAGTTGTCTAATCAAATTCAATTTACCTTGTCCATAATATAAAATATTATATTAAGAACAAAATTCAGTTTTGTGAAAATAAAGAATGACAGAGCTTCTAACTTCATGTGGCAAATGAAATATTAATGCATCTCGTGCATGTAGGATGGAGAAGCTTAATGTTTTTAGTCCCTTCAATAAATTTCAATTCTATTGACAGCATATTGTGATGCAATGAGATAATGAGCCTGGTGAGTCGCTGCAAACCGGTTTACATTGGATTCGAACACTGGGAGAGACGAGATTACTTTTTCGGCACTTATTTCTGCTTGACCATCTGCTCCTTCTTTTTATATGTAGCATTGCACTTGTGAGTTTCAGGATCACAAGTATTAAATTGTTAAAAGCATATTCTCTATATGGTTCTGTATTCTATGTTTGAGCTTTTTTTTAATATTTATATCTCGTGGACTATTTCACATTATTTCAGGTTACAACCTGGAATGAAAGTAGCTTTTATTCAAATTGAACCTACATAATACTGAAGTTAAAATTATTATCTATACAGTGTGTTAGATTATTTACCAATAAGCACTAAGGGTTTAAAGGCAAATATTCTTATAAATATAGAAATGACAACCAGCCACAAGTGACTGGGGAAAGTGGGTATTAGTCAGAGGTCAAGGGTAGAAATTGACTTCATGCTATCACCACTGTGTTACATTGTGGGGATCACATTCTCAACGAATTATTTGTGCCAAGACCAGAAAGTTCCATTTCAATGTTAGAATGTGTAAGTTTTAATCTCCAGTATGCTTTTTAGGTAAACTTCAAAACAAGATTATGGCCTTTAGTCCACCTTTCCTTTATGAAACCCAGGCTGTAAAATTACAAAATAAATATAGAGAAGTTCATAGAGATAAATACTTAAACAATACTTATGTTGTTTAATGTTTGTATATGAACATGTGTTTGTCTGGTGGAAAATAACATTTAAGTAATTTTGAAGTAATTGGACCATATGTGATTTTCTGGGGAGTTCACAAAATACAATATTTGATTTAAAATAGAAGATAAAAATAGTTTTTATTTTTCAGTCATATCTTATAGAAATAAAACTGCTTTCCTCTTATTGTAGTTAATTGGTCAGCTTTCCTTCCTGAAGACTTGGAATCGAAATTTGATGCCATTTTCTTCTTGAATCTCATTTGGCACACCAGGGTAACTGCATAAAAATACAAACCATGACTTCAGAGTTCAGCAGGGATAAGCTTTAAACAAAGCACACTATTTATGGAGAAATGTGTAGGGCTTGTTGTGGGAGTACAGATAAAAATAAGAACAGTTCATTAGATACAACTATTTAAAACATGGTCAGTTTTCAAAAATACAAAGATATCTCACTTGTTTTGTTTCTTATAAATATTTTGGTCAAAACTTGGGAAAAAAACATCACAGTCAAAGTCAGCCATGATGTCAGTGAGGTAGATGAGGTCACACCAAGGGTGCTCCAGAGCTTCCTGTGAAAAATGAAGTATTTCAATAGATTGTTGTTT
The DNA here is from genome assembly GCF_014805685.1 of Silurus meridionalis. Lineage (NCBI taxonomy): Eukaryota > Metazoa > Chordata > Actinopteri > Siluriformes > Siluridae > Silurus > Silurus meridionalis. The sequence goes on along the minus strand of NC_060896.1, from coordinate 10,855,685 downwards.
TGTATCAAAGTGTGGAAATGATAGTTGAACAAAATACTGTGTTTATTATATGATGATTATGCCACAGAACGATAATCCCTTTATGATTAAATTTTTGTGGACACCTGACCATCTCACTCATATGCTCATACTTCTTCTACCAAACTGTTCCCACAAAGCTGAAAACACATAATTGTGTGCTATAACATTATAATTTTCCCTCTCTGGAACTAAGAGGCCCAAACATGTTCATGCATAAGCAAAACCTCAGTAGTGGTACAAACCATATCTATAAAAAAAGATCCTAAAGTTGAAGTAGCAGAACCCAAGTGTCCTCCACAGATCCCTCAGCTCAACTCGACTGAACATCTCTGACATGAAGGTCTGACATGTCAAAAGCCTTGGCACTGGTTTATTTCCGAATGTGTGCAAAATGTCAATTTTTTTTAAATGTCTGTATAACGCACATTAATTAGCATCACAAGTCTAAAAATTGAAAGCAATAACAATTCAAACACCTTAATTACTTTGTTTACTGTATTTATGCAATAACTATTTATATTTCCTTTTTAGAGTTATATTACAGGTGTGTATTTTGTCAGTAATCGATCTCTTGCTTCTACAAGGAACAAATAAATTGAATAGCATATGTAATAAGCACTGTTTAAAGAACAAAGCCAAGATTATGATAAATGGTGGGTGGTGCTTTTTTGAGCCAGAAATTTGCACTACAGTGCAGCTGAGGCCAAGAGTTCTGAGCATGACACAAATATTAATTTTCACAAGGCTGCTGCTTCAGTGTTTTGTAGATCTTTTTGTCAGATGTTATTATGGTATACTGAAGTATAATTATTAGCATTTCATAAGTGTCAAAGGCTTTTATTGATAATTACATTTAGTTTATGCAAAGAATCAATATTTGCAGTGTTGAGCCTTCTTTTTTTGGCCCCTGGAATGCTGTCAGTCAACTTCTGGGCTACATCCTGACAAATGGCAGTCTATTCTTGCATAATCAATTCTTGGAGATTGTCAGAATTTGTGGGGTTTGGTTTGTCCCCCCACCTTTCGAGGACTGACCAAGTGCGCAGTGGGATTGAGGTCAGGGGTCTGAGTTATTTTTTCCTTATGCAAGGTGCTCCATCATGCTGGAAAAGACATTGATTGTCACAAAACTGTTCTTCGATGGTTTTGTGAAGTTGCTCTCTGAGAATGTTTTTGTACCATTCTTTATTCATGGTGGTGTTCTTGGCATAACTGCGATTGAGGCCACTCCCTTGGCTGAGAAGCAACCCCACACATGAATGGTCTCGGGATGTTTTACTGTTGGCATGACACAGGACAGATGGTAGCGGTCACCTTTTTTTTTCCGGATAAGCTTTTTCTGAATGCTCCAAACAATCGGAAAGGGGATTCATCAGAGAAAATTACTTCACCCCAGTCCTCAGCAATACAATCACTGTACCTTTTGCAGAATATCAATCTGATGTTTTTCTTTTCTGCCCTTCTTGACACCAGGCGATCCTCCAAAATTCTCTACCTCACTGTGCGTGCAGAAGCCAAGCTCTGCACTAGTGGTGCCCTAATCCCGACTTTTTTGGGTGCCCTAAAGCTTTCTTCACAACAATTGAACCTCTCTCCTTGAAGTTCTTGATAATCCGATAAATAATTGATTTAGGTGCAATCATACTATCAGCAATATCCTTGCCTGTGAATCCCTTTTTGTGCAATGCACATTTTCATGTTTACACGGTTACAGAGGAAGAACAATGATTTCAAGCACCACCCACCTTTTAAAGCTTCCTGTCTGTTATTCTAACTCAATCAGCATGACAGAATGATCTCCTGCCTTGTGCTCCTTAACACTCTCACCTGTGTTAATGAGATCACTGACATGTCAGCTGATCCTTTTGTGACAGGGCTGAAATGGAATGGAAATAATTTTATTTTTTTTGTTGGGGGGATTAAGTTAATTTTAAAGGTAAAGAGGGACTTTGCAATTAATTGCAATTCATCTGATCACTCTTCATAACATTCCGGAATATGTGCAAATTCCCATCATAAAAAACTGAAGCAGCAGACTTGGTGAAAATTAATATTTGTGTCATTTTTAAAACTTTTGGCCACCGCTGTACACACAGTGATGCACTGTCCTTAATCCTATAGAGAAATTTGAAACCAAAAGTTGAAAACTAAAATATAACAGTTTTTGAAAATGAGGTTAGCTCATGTGGATGTTTTATAGGAAGCAATTTTAGATGTTATTACCCTATTAACACTCTGTACCTTTTTTTTTTCTTCAAAATGGACAAGTCTTATTATTTAACTCTTAAATTCTTTGCATGGGTTGTACCCAGTATCATCTGTAAGTCACTATAAATTAAAAACATCTACAAATATTAACCTGAACAAACAATATTTTGTGATTTTAAAACTCACCTTGTACACTCGAGTCCCTCCTAAGATCCAGATGGTCTCTATATGATCACTAAGAGGAAGACGAGAAGCCAATTTAACTGCACTGGCAAACTCCTCACACAGGTAGTGTGCATGCTTTGGGACAGACCTGTGAACAAAGTGATGAAAAAATAAATCAAACTGATAAATAATTTCGAGTATATGACATGTCTTTTGTATGCATTCTGTAAAAGCAATAATGTAAAATAGAAAATTAATTGCTTTAGTTCAGACACATTTGTTGTATTTGCCAACATAATGAACTGACTTACATTAACTTTTTGCTTAGAACCACATTGAGGCTGTTGGCCAGGGGGAAAACACTCTCTGGGCAGGTGAACCAGCTGTGTTTACCCCATATGATCAGGTTCTTTTTTCCTAAAATAGAGTAGAAAGGCATGTGTATTTACATTTATTGCATGTGTATTTTTAACCTTAGTACTGAACATCATCACCCTGCACACTGTAGTGTTTTCGTATTCTCCTAACACACCAAATTCAACCATTTTAACAAATGTAACATGTACTGACTCAACAAGTACACTCGATAATCCAGTTTAACAACAAAAGTGGAGGTTACAGCAAAAATATTATAACAGATTTGCAACCCTGGTCTTAGAGAACCCCCTCTCCTGTAGAATTTAGTGTTTTATTGTTCAAACACCCACTTTAACTCACATTTGCAATGATCTTGTTTATCGTAGCAGGCAAGGGTTAGGGCCCAACAGCTTGGTGGTGCTGTTGGGTCCTAGAGCAACGCCCTTAACCCTTGGCTGCTCAGTGATTAGATAAGATCATTGCTAATTGCTCTGGATATGGGCGTCTGCCAAATGCCATAAATATAAATGTAAGCAAATGGTGACCGAATGTGGAACAGGATGTTCAGAAAGTGCATACGGATCTTATGGGCAGGTATCCATTCATCTATCTATCCATTCATCTATCTATAGTTCTTCCTGAGTGTGTGTGTTTGAACTATAAAAACAGGAGAGGGGGTTCTCCAAGACCAGGGTTGTAAACCTTCGATCTATGTCAATAGGCACTTAGTATATACCTAAAGAAATACTATCAAGCAGGTAAAATAAAGCTTGTATTCAAAGGTTGTACAGGTAAAATTTCTCACACCTAAAAGTTTCCAAAGTAGGTTAATGAATAAATTACCAATGGAATGAGGAAGCTTTTGACAAATGACTCAAAAGTACAGAGAACACACTTGTCACAGACTGATCACCACTTAAGTTGCAATAGGGCATACAGGCATCAGGCAAGTGTGTGTGTGTGTGTGTGTGTGTGTGTGTGTGTGTGTGCATAATACTTACCAGGTTTAAACACAGCTGTGATGGTATTCAAAAAGTACTGAAACTCCATCCTGAAAATTACAGAAAGAGATTGTAGTATAGTTTTCACTCTTTATATGCAAACATCAAGTTTATTTCAAATGCTGCCTTATTTACCCCTAAATTAGTAGTAGGCTGTCAAACACATTTAGGTAGCATTTATACCAATAAACTGTTGCCGAAATCTTTGAAGTTTTTTTTGCTGAAAGGTGTAGAACGGGATGTTTTCTTCTGTTCTGCTGTTGTAGTATGAAATGTTAATCTTCTGGAGATCCTTTTTGCTTACCATGTTTGTAAAAAGTAGTTATTTTAGTTAACAGAGTTGTCCAATCAACTCAAACCAGTCTACCTATTGTTCTCTGACTGGTATTTCTGTGTGTATTTTCTTCTCACTAAATGTTTTATGTATTTTCCATCCATACCAAGTTCAAAGCATTAGTAAAAATGCTTTTACTTTAATTGTTTCTCTAATATAATAAAATATTTTTCACTAGAAAAGTGAAATCTTTGTATTTCAGAGTTCGGAGTATATCTCTCAAACACATGCTTTATTAGAAGTAATGAAGATTTGCTTACTTTTAAACGGGGACCTAAAAAATACTGAATAATCTTAATTAAAACTTTTGATTTACTTTCTTTGTTTTAAATACTAAAACAGTTCTAAAATTTTCGGTTTATTTACAATTTTAGATGAAAAACAATATTTTCCATATTTTTTATGTGGTCTGAGGGACCTTTGTACCCTACTGTGTACACACACCCCCACACACACACACCCACACACCACTCCCCCAACAACACACCCACACAGAAGGAACATATCAAAAGGCAACATACATGTTTGATAATCTGTTTAGAAAGAAACATGTTTCCTGTCTACCAGGTTTTTTTTTTTTTTTTTTTACATTTTGAGCTGTTGTAATTGGCTTCACCCAAAGCTTGTACAATTGGATTGATCATGGCTTGCTTTTCTACCACTCAAGTGACAGCTGTCTGGTCTTTATGTTGATATACCCACTTAATGGATAAACTATGAGAAAGCCAGGGCTCAAATAATTTTTCATTTTTTATTCATTTTTCAATCACTCAGTGCATATATATATATATATATATATATATATATATATATATAATATATATATATATATACATTATGATTCATGCAGGTGGATCATAACCAGGTTGAAAGAACTGCTTCAAAATGTCAAAAGAAATAAAAGGCACAGGAGTCCAAAAACCAGAGATTGACAATTTGTTGAAAACTGCATTTAAACTCAAACAGGCTGTTCATCAGCTGATCAAAAGTTTAAGACCATTTCCCAAAAATCCCCACAACAGAACTAAAAGTGTCCAAAAAAGACTCCATAGTAAGAAGCCCCACTGTTTTTGTTGTTAACCTCAAACACTCGTTTCGACATGCTTGATGCAGTTGTTTCCAGGAGGCTGGTGGGAACGTTGCTCCATGTGGTGAAGATGGCTTCACTAAGGGCATCCACAGTCTGGAACTGACGTCCGTTTTTGTAAACTTCCCTCGCCATCCATCCCCAAACATACTTAAGGGGATTTACATCAGGGGAACATGCAGGATGGTCCAGAAGTGTAACGTTATTGTCCTGGAAAAAGTGCCTTGTCAGGCAGGCATTGTGAACTGCAGCGTTGTCCTGTTGAAAGACCCAGTCTTGACCACACAGACGAGGGCCCTCAGTCAGGAGGGATGCCTCCTGCAAGCCCCCGTTTGAAGCTCCTGCACAACCTGAAGCTCCATTTTCCCATTGAAGGAAAAAGCACCCCAGATCATGATGGAGCCTCCTCTACTGTGCCATGTAGAAAACATCTTCCGTAGGATCTCCTTGTCCAGCCAGTATCGTTGGAATGGCCAACCAGGTAAAACATTTTCTCATACGAAAATAAAACTTTCCTCCATGTTTCAATGTCCCAGGTTTGGTGCCCCCTTGCAAATTCCAAACAGGCAAGTTTGTGGTGTGGGAGGAGACGTGGCTTTAAAAGACGTTTTTTGTTCTTTAAGTCCTTCTCTCGCAGATGGGTCTTATGGTTATTGGGCTGCAGTCAGCATCAGTAAGGGCCTTCACGGACAGCCTGGCGGATCCTCCGGCTCAGTGCAGGTGATGTTTTTTTGAGTCTACGACTTGATATTTTGTCCCATAACTCTCAGGATCTTTTAAGAAATTTTAAATCGACTGTCTTACTCTGTCCAACCTCGGCAGCAATGGCGTGTTGCAAGAGCCCTTGCTTGTGTAGCTCAACAATTCTGCCATTTTCCAAAACAGAAAGCCTTTTGCTTTTTTGCCATCAGGCAATCATGACATTGTCACTGTTTAAAGGACAATGACATTAAAGCCATATTTTTGCACAGATTTTATTTTTTTAAGGCTATGGTCTTAAACCCCGAAGCCCCTATGGTACCTTGGAGAATTCATCTAGACATTTGTTGGTGAAAATATAGTTTAAAATGTTATTCCTAACGTTCCTGAACATTCGGTCACGCTGCGGATTCCCGCGAATTTTAAGATGATCTGCAACTTGCTGTTTGTTTGGTTCCAAATGAGAACCCATAAATTATCTGGGGTTCACTGTATGTGGGTTGAGTTGTGTGTTATAAACATTATGCCCAGTCTCTTCACAACATCTATTAGTAGATTTTGTGCTTTTTGAAAAAAGAAATATATATATATATATATATATATATATATATATATATATATATATATATATATATATATATATATATATATATATATAATATAATATAATATATATATATATATATATATATATATATATATATATATATATATATATATATATATCTCAAGAGCAGTACTTTACATATATTACCATATATTATATACTTTAGTCAGAACCCCTTCATGATTTCTTACGGTAGATTCCACGGAAGGCGACCATCATTGCCTATGCCCATGTTTCTGCACGCTGCCGCTATTAACCGAATTGGCTTCTGAATCTCATCATTCGGCTTCATGTTCTTCACACGGACACCACACACAACACGGATGTTCTTCAGGTTCTCAGTTGTGGATCGCACGATGACTAACCGCTGCAACACTTCATTACTCCATTCTCCTGTTGAGTCGCCGCTGGCAACATCTGGAGTTCCGCCAGAGGTGCCAGATCGGAATAAATAATTGAAATGATACGTTCAGTAAAAATTCTGATTAATCTATTCTTTAAAAAAATCCACAATTGGATACGCCACCATATTTGCCTATTCAAATGAATATGATAAATTGATGGGTAATTCATCAATCTGGCAACACTGAATTCTCGAGAGAACGGCTAGGTCTCAAACCTCCCTCCTCTCTGTAAAGGAGCACTAGTCTGTTCAGTAATCCCTCCTGCGCCCTAATCGGAGCACTCGGGGTTTAATCACAAGGCATTTGGAACATAACCCGTGATGTTGCGTGTTACTGGATAGACCTTAGCACAAGAACAGGACGGACCGGTCTGACCTGATTATTTCCAGGACTTTCTGCCTCTGAGGCTCTGGGCCACGCGGTGTTTCATGACTCTGGTATGTTTTGCCCTAAAGCGGATGATTTCTCAGTCTTCTGCACTGGAAAACAGGGCTCCTGGGTCTACCAGTGAAATGTTCACCAATTTATGGTGTAATGTCAATTAATAAAGAGCACAAAATGACGCAATGAAAATACAAAAACGGTTTTTCATATAAAAAAAATATATATAATCACTTCCGATGAGCCAAAAGGGTACATGCATATTTACAAAGCAGGCTGTACAAAAATAATACTAGTACTGGCTTAGGCCACATTTTTGAAAAGAGATTAATTAACCTTTTTTACACAAAAATACACACTATGGTCATTTCATCCACTTTAGCAGATGAGTTACATAAAACTCCTTTTGACGTTGTTTTAATCATTAAAGTAAATGCATTCATGGCTGGGTATAAATATATAATATGAACACTATGCAAAGTGTTAACATTGAACATCCTTATGGCACAGCATGAACACGTAAGAAAGAAAATCACATGCAAATATTTCCATGCCTATCTGAAATACCGATAAACAGACTGGTGCATGGTGACAAACATTGTTCATACTTTAAATGCATATAATACAAATATTTATATTTTTATATAAAAACTTATGAACTAGATTTACAGTCACATTTCATATAAATAAGCACTATAAGTTAGCACACGGGGCACAGAGAATCTCAATTCATACAGGCAGAGAAGCAGTGTTTAAAAAGCTCCAACAACCACCCTTTGGATCACATCCTGCTGGGAGCTGGAAGTGCGTGCTCTTGTCACTGAGTGTGTAGCTCATCACAGTTTCATAGTTTCTGAATCTTGCATCCAGTGCTTGATCCTGTATCTTCACCATGTCTCTTTAGAGTGGCTGCTCCTCTGTCTTTAAAAAAAAAAAAAAAATTCAGTCAGCTGACAGCACAAGCACACAGTGTTCCCTAGCATGGGTGTGACTGTGACCTGAGCTCGCTTTAACAGGAGATTAAATTCCTTCACCGCTTGCATAATTTGACAGACAGTATAATTAAGCGCTTGGCTTTAACATGGTCTTAGCTGCTTATCTGTTTATAAAGGATGGTGTTTGGCTCACCACTCTGTCTTTGCTTTATATCTTGTCTCCAGGATTTTAATCCATCTGGTCCTGAAACACATTTTAGGACAGCAAAATAAATGCACAATACTGTATGTAATAATCAGTGTTTACTGTTGAAAAAGAAAATACATTTACTATATAATGCAGATTTCACGGTACATACAAGTCCTGCTATTTATAAAGGACACCATATGGCAATTTCAAGGGTGACTGCACAGAGCAGCTTCAATACACACCAGTCAATGGCTGGGCACTAATGCTAGTTAGTTGGTCAGTATAAAACAGTGGACCTGCTGACAAATGTTCTTGAATTTTAGCTGGGATTAGTAGATAGAAATGCTTCGTTTTAAATAGTCATAATCAGATCACTATATAATTGGAATGATGTATAACAGCAGCCTGTCTGTCTCGTTTAAATTACACACCATTTTCAGTGTCAAAAGCAAAGCTATAAACATGAAAATGAATTCCCTGTATAGGAGTGTGGTGTATTCACAATCACACTAAACTTAAACTTGGTTTATAAACCTGTCATTAACCTCCAATGACATAATTCAGCTTCCAGAATCAGCTCCTGGAGCTCTGTTATTACTGGTAAAAGAGCTAAGCAGAACATGTGGAGTGAAATTACCTGCAGCATTGCTGTCCTGCGTGCTGTCTGCAGAGTTCAGACATGCTCCTGCACCGTCGCAGTTACCACTGGCATTAGATGGCACAGAGGCCAAAAGCCCTGAAATATATGAAGATTAATAATGAATATTCTATATAAACAAGCATTAATGCTGACCTGTGAGATTTTTTTCCCCTGTGCTATATTTAACCAATTCTCTTTCACTAGCTAATTTTTTCATAAATCGCACTACAGCTTCCAACCACAGTTCATGAAACTGTTCAGAATATGAACATTCTAACAGCCATCTTTTCAAACAGCTGCTTAATAATAATGGGGCATAATGCAAACAGCAGCTCAGTGATTCTACTAGACATGGGTGCCAATTGCATAGTCAGTGTATGTGGTCAGGATATGAATCATACTGTTCACAAGCAGTTCGTGAGCATAAGCATAATTAGCTAGTGATTTATATTGGGCAATGAAATTGTAAACCTAGAGTTCAGACTTTCTTCCAGTTCTTCAGAATCAAACACTAAGAAAAACACTGCCTTAATAGATCATTTCCACCATCTACGGAATACGTACCAAGGCCTCTGTAGCACGACAGCTGTTGGTAGATCTGTTTCATGCGCTCAATGTTTATTCTGCTGGCCTCTGCGTGGTTGACCATAGGCTTTGGGTAGTGTGTCCCAATGATGCACTTCGCAAGCTTCTGTACACTTTCTGGCGCATTCCAAGGGTCGTAGATGTATTTGGCAGGAAAACCCTTTAATACTGGCAAATACTGACTGTACACAAAAAAGTCAAAACTTTAAGTTAGTGTTTTGTGTGGAAGGTGTACTATTGTTAATTACAAACAGTAGTGACAAAATAAATATGAGCAGCATCGTAATAATAATATAATAATATGCAAGTGGTAGCTCTGAAAGAGAAATTTTACCGTATATAGTCTCCATTGGGATCGGTGCGGCGACCGAAACCCACTGGGCAGTAGCAGTGGAAAAATTGCTGAAAAAAGGAGCTGCAGGAAAGCCACATCCAGCTGCCTGCATTTACACTCCAATCTGCATCCAGCAACAACTCTTCAAACACCTGGACAACACACACATTCAGTCCTGACTACTGAGAGCAGACACTGCATGATCTCAGCTACAATATTAATCAGCTGTCACTGTTATTTGCATCAATTTGCCAAATCTTCATGAATGTATTTCCTTTAAGCACTAAAGAATTTGTCAGTATAAACATTTAATAAGCAGTAACAAAGCAATAATTAAAAAAAAAAAAAAAAAAAAAAAAAAGCAGGCTTCTCTCCTCACCTTGACACCTTCTTCCCAACTGATCCACAAGTCTCCTCTGGTGAGGAAGCATGCAACTGCATGCCGTGCCAGATGATGTATCCATCCCTCTTGTCTCAGCTGAGCCATAATGGCATCAATCCAGGGAAAACCTGTCCTGCCCTCTGCCCACTTTGCTAATGCCTCTGGGTTACGGTCCCATGGGATTTGCACACAGATTGAGTTGCCTTCCATCTTGTCGAAGCATGGGCTGTTTGTAGCAGCTGTGTAGAAGAACTCTCTCCATAGCAACTGGCCGTAGAGAGACAGTGGGGGGACACTATTTTTCTTTACCTAATGTTGACATAAAAATAGTGGATAAAACTGTTGTTAGAGATAAATGAATCCTAGTAAAAAATAGTGATACTTATAAAAACTTGCCCAATTATTTTAAGGAACTGAGACAAGATGAATATACTGCTAGTCCAAATATAAATAATATAGTTAATAGACTTAATCAAACTTTCAAATCCAAACCAGTTTGTAGTGTTATGCGTACCTTTCTGTACAAGTCTGTGAGTTTATAGTAGAAGAGTCTACAGGAGAGGCAACCGAAGCGAAGATAAGGGCTCAGACCTGTTGGACTGGCCAGTAATGAATTTGCATTCATCCTGGGACGCTCAAAGTTAGCCACCCATGCCTGCACCACGACAGAGGAAAAAAAAAAAAAAGACAAAAAAGAAAGAAAACATTAATATTAAAATGTATTGATTTATGGCTACAGTCACCATCCAGCAACCTTTACTTTCAAACAGCCAATCATTAGTGCCAGAATACCATATCACTTTCATCACTTCATGCAGCCATGGCAAATGAGTTACTATATCGACACGCTACACTGCATGCAGCATGGAATGCATAGCGATATCAGGCTTTTCAAGTCATTCCAGACATTATGCTTTGTGTGAGGCACACATTCTGTCAGTCAATTAAAATGCTTGTTAAAAGCAAGTCACTCTGAAAGTTGTTTCTGCTCACCTTTCTCTCTAAGTGCCTCTCCAGACGAGTCAGAGCCTCGGTCTCTCCTCCTGGCCAAACAGCAGTTGGTAGACTGTCGGTCTCAAAGCCTACACCATAAAGACACAGGTTAGAAACAAGCACATAGTGTTTACACACATACACACACAAGCAGGCAAGTAAAACAAATAAATCTTACCGAGCTCCTCCAGAGACGGTACACCAAACTTTTCATCATGGTCATCAGCAATAGGCATAATACACTTGCCTAATGTCTCAGCAGTAATGGTCTCTGTTGGCATTTCTACACCATCCATTCTACTGATCAAAGCCTGAAAGCGTTTATAAGTGAGAGGTGACTGTCCACCATTCAGCTCAATGATCCTAAAAGGAGAGAGAGGGATTGGAGAAACAAAACATATTGTGAGTGAAAATAATTAATAATTATAAAAAAAAAAAAAAAAAAAAAATGTATTGATTTCCTATGCTGTATTTTGTTTAATCGGAATTTTATAAGGATTTATTTTATTCAATTTTCTATGTATGTATTCTAAACTTGAGCTATTTAATGACATTTTTTCCACTAACCCTTTTGACCTCTCATTATTGAGGCTGTCACTAATTAAGAAACTGATCATGCACTGTTTCTAAATCAACAAAATAAACACCTGGTTTATATTTTTAAACATGCATGTTTTATGAAAACTTTAGCAAAAATAAAATAAAAAAGAAATAAAAAAAACTATATGTATTAAAGACTTATTTATTTTGTTACAAAGAATCACCAAACAACATTCAGATACATTGGTGACAAAATGGTCCAGTAGCAGAATCTCTATGATTAGGGTCTTGTTCTGGTGACCAGCATATTTTGAGCTCAAATTCAATACCCACAACCCAAACTTTTAATCCCCACGCTTGCAAGTTGTTGAATAAAAGTGCTTGCCAAATGAACAAATGTAAATGCAAGTTGACATCATATACAGTAGCAATATGCACAGACACACACTCACTTTTCTAGATCGTAGAGTGTGTGTGAGATTCTAACGTTGACCATCACCCCTGCCTTGCTGGCCAGCTTCTTGATGGCTGCATCCCGCTCCTTCCCAAATGGTTCGGAGTCATACTCGTATGACAGATGAGTGATCTTCCACTCCTGCAGTAAATAGAAATATCTTTTCAAATCATTGAAAACTCGTATTTAAATTGAGGATATATATTTTCTGTGGAAAATAAATTGTGCCACAGTTAAAAACACAGTTTGACACTTATAAAAGCGGTCATTTTACACCAAAAGACTTAAATATTTAATGTAAATCTAATTAAAAAGCTATTCTATATCAATTATTAGTATAGCTCATTTTGCTTCAAGTAAATATCCTGCTTTCTGTCTGTTCACTCTAAAGATGTGGGTAGTAAAAAAATGAAATGAAAATTAAAATATTGTCATTGTTTAATGACTAATTTAAGGAAGTTCGGTTACCTTGAAAAGCCGGGGGAAAACATCAGTGGGCTGACCTCTGATAACATACAGGCGAGAGTTGAGTTTGCGAAGGCTGGCATCCAGGTCCACCAGACACTGCAGTAAAAACCTAAATAAAAGGACAAGAACAACAGAAATAATTTTACTGGCTAGTTGTGCTAGGTTAACTGGCCAACATTTTAAAGTTCAAAATTGTTTAGAATTAAGTAGACATTTGATGGCAGACTTCATCATTAAAATGAAGGTCATGAAGGTGGGACAATGCACCCATCACATGAAACATGGAAACCAGCATGTGAACAAATAGTAACGTTTGCAGTAATCTGGTTATTCAGCTAACATTTAACAAAAGCAATTACTGGAGAAAGGAAATGACATGGATTTACAAAAAAAAAAAAAAAAAAAAAAAAAAAATGAATGAATGAAAAAATGTTATGGAAGAACATTTTCAGTGCAGCATCTTCAGGTGTGATGATACTGGCTTTATAAGAAAAGCACACCACAGGGTAAGAAACCTTTAATTTCCTCAGTACCATTTCCAGTCCATATAGTTGGCAAGCTAATCAATCAAAGCAATTATATTAATTCTTTATTTCTCCTAAATCTTCACTATATAATTACACACATTTGGGCAAGTGACCTAAAAAAAAAAAAAAAAATGAATTATGTAGCATTAACCAAGGATGTTCTCCGGTTCACATTATCTTCACTAGAGTAATTCACTGAAACTCCATCATCCACGCTCCACATTAAACAGGGTCTAGTACAATTTGTCCTCGCAGGATTTGGACATATTTATCTCATAAGGGCTAAATCCTGTCTGAGCTGCATTTGTACTTCTTTTGCCCTACCAGGGGCATCACAATGAGACTGGGTCAGACAGAATCTAGCCGGCAGACTTCCCGAAGACGTCTGATCCACTCAAACCACATCTAGCTAGGACATTATATTATATATATGACCTGTATATTTCTAAAATGATTCATTAGCTTGCATGTTCTAGTCCAGACTTACACAAGAAAATGATTGTTTATTATTCTGCATCAGTTAATAGTGAAGTCTCAGACCACCACAACACGACAGAAGTACTAATTAAGCACAAACAAATGCTTGCTGTATGCCTGTAAATGTGTTCCTGCAAAGAGAGCGTTGCATATGTGTGTGTGTGTGTGTGTGTGTGTGTGTGTGTGTGTGTGTGTGTGTGTGTGTGTGGCTAACAGCAGAGTTGGTGACAGCAAGAGGAGGGAAAGTAGGTCAAAGCTAACTGAGGAATGTGGTAACTGCCACTGCTGACCAATGACCCAGTTCCATCTGTCCTGTGCCAGAGGAGGAGACGTGGGTCTGCTCCATCTTACATCATCACCAGACAGAGTAAAGCCTCCTACTAAGATCTCCCACTACTACACACACACACAATGTTCTTTAACACAGATGTACCATAGAAACAATAACCTATGCTCGATGCTGTATGTGGGTGCATGCATTCCTGAGAATTTTTAGAACGGTATGCAAGTGAGTTACAAAACGAGACTGCGGCGGTATTAAAAAAAGGCACGTTGTGACTGGAAAGAACTTGGAGTTCAGCCAGTGCTGTTCTTAAATTACTGAAAGTACATCAACAGTAACCTTGGAAGCCAAGTGTAACTTTACACGTGCTGACTTCATCAGCACTCCTTGTACGTAAACAAGGATTACACAGAGATAGTTTTAGAAGAGTTGCTTTAACAGATCAAGTGTTTATTTAAGGGGAAGAGAAACAATCCAAGTTTACTGACTGTTTTTACAGTTTTCTGGTTGTCTATAGGTTTTAAGCCCAATCCAGAGGTTAACTTCTTCAGTGCTGTAGGAACAGTTTGATGATTTCTCTAGTGATCTTGAAGAAACTACTAAATAAACTCCTAGTAAGTGTCTTAGAACAGACAATCACCAAATTGTGAATCACTCCAGAATTTGATTCATCATTAAAACATCTATACCACATTAAAACATCTATTTAATTGAATGCATATTTTATTTTAGGCACAGATACTGGTTTCCAAGTCTATACCCTTTAATACCAGTAAGTAAAATGTCTTGTGGTAAACAGTAAATGGTTGTTGTAATTTTCTCCTTCATGCATTCCCCCTTTATTGATCTCCTGCATGTTTTAACAGGATGCGTTCCATGTCTTACCTCCATCTATTGATTCCCACGTTGGAAGAACCTGCAAACCAGGGGTCAAGTATGTAAACACACCGTAAAGTGTCCGCTCCTACTATACATTCCCGGAGTGAGGGGTTATCATGCAGCCTCAAACCCTTCCTAAACCAGTGCACCGCGTTCACCCCCATTGCTCCACTCCCTCAGTCCTAGAAAAAGATTCCTAGAATGCAAGGGCTTCCAAGAAGTTTACTTGACAGGTCGTGGGCACGCTGGAGTGAGAACTGTGCAGCAGACCGAAGCACGCCAGACTTCCGGAGTTTGCTGTGAATTCATTCAGACTTGCTCGAGGAAAACGTATTTGGATCTCAGATCAGTGATCCAGGACGACTTCATAAAAACATTGGTCACATACGGTGCTACCAAGGAAAAAAAAAGATCACTGGCTCGATTTGTTTCTTCGGGAAAAATGTAAAAAACAGCAGTGAGGTTAGTTCCAGGTTAGCTTAGTTCAGGCTGAACTAGCTCTCAGAAAACGGTTCACAAATGCACGGGAACGGGGAGAAAAGAGGATAAGACGGAAAGGGGAAGGTAGAAACTCCTCCTGAAGCGTTCTGTCGTGTCGCTCCGCTCAAACGGACAGTTCACTTCTCCGTGCACATCAGCGGATTAAAGTCTGACACGACGTGAGGCGATCTCGCGCGTCAACGCGCGTTTTTATACCGGCTCGATCGCTCAGCCGTTCGCGACTCCGCCCACGCGCTCGCGCAGTCGCCGCTTGATGTTCCGCTGCCAGTCCGAGCCGAGTACACGCGTCACTGGACGTCACGTGTCTCACGGTGTGGGATGCCCTCGCGTCGAAAATACACCGACATTATTCAAAGTCCTTCAATAAAAGCCAGTAAAACGGCCAATGATATGATGAACGGATTTAACAAGTTGAAATGTACAACAGTTCGGACCAGGTGCCAATGGCTGATTGGATAGAAGCAAAGTACCCGGATGAGAACATGACCCAGGCTAGCTCCAGATACCAAAGTCGGTTCTTTAACTCTAGAATACTGGCACTTATATTTTTCACAGCTTTATGCCCAATAAACATAATTAATGGTTTATAATTAATATCTTATTGTCATTGCACAATACAGGCACACTGCAACGAAATCAAATTTAGCATCTATCAGAAGTGCAATTGCAGCTGTAGCAATTGTCCAAACTGACAAGTACAGATGTATATGTAAATATATGCACAGTAAATACATCTTCTTCTTCGTCTTTCGGCTTCTCCCATTAGGGATCGCCACAGCAGATCATCGTCTCCATACCCCCCTGTCCTCCACATCTGCCTATTTCACACCAACTACCTGCATGACTTCCCTCACCACATCCATAAACCTCCTCCTTGGTCTTCCTCTTTTCCTCCTTCCTGGTGGCGCCATCCTCAGTATTCTTCTACCGACCCCGTGTCCCTCTTCTGCACATGTCCAAACCATCTCAATCTCGCCTCACTCACCTTGTCTCCAAAACATTCTACATGCGCTGTCCCTCTAATAAACTCATTTCTAATCCTGTCCATCCTCGTCACTCCCAACGAAAACCTTAACATCTTCAGCTCTGCTACCTCCAGCTGAAACTACTGTCTTTTGTTCAATAATGGCATTGAGTCTCTAAACCAAGAACATCGCAGGTCCCACCACAGTCCAATAAACTTTCCCTTTCATTCTTGCAGACACTCTTCTATCACAAATCACTCCTGCCACTCTTCTCCACCCACTCCTCCCTGCCTGCACTCTTTTCTTCACTTCTCTAACACACTCTCCACTACTTTGCACTGTTGACCCCAGGTACCTGAAATCCTCCACCTTCTCCACCTCTTTTCCCTCAATCGCACCACTCCACTGTCCTCCCTCTCACTCACACACATGTACTCTGTCTTACTCCTACTGACTTTCATTCCCCTTCTCTCCAGCGCATACCTCCACCTCTCCAGGCTCTTCTTAACCTGCTCCCTACTCTCACCGCAAATCACAATATCATCCGCAAACATCATAGTCTATGGAGACTCATTTCTGACCTCGTCCGTCAACATGTCCATCACCACTGCAAACAGGAAAGGGCTCATAACCGATCCTTGATGCAGTCCAACCTCCATCTTGAAGTCATCCAGTCTGACGTTCCTACTGCACACTTCACTGCTGTCACATTGTCCTCATACATGTCCTGCATCACGTCACATACTTCTCTGACACACCAGACTTCCTCATACAATACCACAACTTCTCTCTTGGCACTCTGTCGTACGCTTACTCTAAATCCACAAACAAACAAAGCAACTCCTTCTGACCTTCTCTATGCTTCTCCATCAACATTCTCAAAGCAAATAAGGCATCTGTGGTGCTCTTCCTCGGCATGAAACCATACTGTTGCTCACAGATGGTCACGTCTCCTCTCAGCCTGGCTTCCACTACTCTTTCTCATAACTTCATGGTGTGACTGATCACTGTTATTCCCCTGTAGTTTCTGCAGGTCTGCACATCTCCCTTATTCTTAAAGATTGCTACCAGCACACTCCTTCTCCATTCCTCAGGCATCTTCTCACCTTCCAAAATCCTGTTAATACATATAAAGTGAAAAATGTGCAGAAGCTGTTGAGTATGTACACTTAGTATATATAAATGACATTATAACATTATGACCAGTGAAGAGGATAACATTGATTACCTCTCCATCGTGACACCTGTTAGTGGGTGGGATCTTATGCAGCAAGTAAACATTTTGTACTCAAAGTTTATGTGTTAGAAGCAGGAAAATGGGAAAGCAGAAAAAGATTTGAGCAAGTTTGACAGAGCCAGAACAGTTCCCAGTCTGCAGTGGTCAGTATCTATACAAAGTGGTCAAAGGAATTGACAGTGGTGAACCACCAATCTGAGATCCTGTAGCTCAAATAGCTAAAAAAGTTAATGCTGTTAATGCGCGACGGGTCAGAACTGTTTTGGCAGCAAATGGGGGATCACCACAATATAAGACAGGTGGTCATAATGTTATGCCTGATCAGTGCAGTTATAATTATTCACAGATAATTCAGAATGTACAGAGTGGAGCAGATGATAAATACGATGATAAAGACTTCTGGAAGTAAATTGAGTAAAGCGTCATTAAGCCATCAGTGTCCTAGTGATGTAATGCAGTTCAGCGGCGATGGCAAAAGTATACTGAGTTCACTCATGTAAAAGTACAGTACAGATATTCATGTTTTAAAAGACTCTGGTAAAAGTTGAAGTACTGACTACTTAAAATTTCTACTAAATCTTTTCACTTAAATTAAAGTGAAGAAGTTTGGGCTCTGACATGTACAAAGACATGTAAGAAGTAGCCATTACTACTACCTGTTTTACTGGACCTCATATCATATTAATATATGAACACAAAAGAATTTCAAATTTTATCAAAAAATGTTATATAATAAAAAATATGATAATGATCAGGTGATCAAAAATGTATGTTCTCAGTCATGTTTACATCGCTGACTCCCTCTGTCTCATCCAAGTTAGACATACTTCTTGTTGCCCTCTGCCCAGCTCGTTGTTAGCTTCATAGGCTAGCCTAAGTCTGTGGTGCATGATAGCCTGGAAATGATACACCAGTGGTAGATTGAAAAAAATGACAAGAAATGGGTTGATGGGCTGAAAATGGTGTGCAATGAGAAGAAAAAATATTGATCATGTCACCAAATAGATTAAAACTAAAGTAACTAATCTGTTTTGAAAATGTAAGAGGAAGGAAGTGAAACGAGTGAAAGTAAAAGGTTGTCTGAAAAAGAAATAGTGAGGTAAATTACTTTATTACTTCCCATCTCTGGAGTACAGTAGGGTGATGGTAGATGGAAAAAAGCTGTTTGAAACAACATTTTCACTATATTTAATTTTCATATTTACTTGTATTTATTGTGTCTTGTAAGTCACAGATGGATTGTAAGCACCTAATTGTTGTTCTTTCTTTCTTTCTTTCTTTCTTTCTTTCTTTCTTTCTTTCTTTCTTTCTTTCTTTCTTTCTTTCTTTCTTTCCTTCCTTCCTTACTTCCTTACTTCCTTCCTTCTCATAAAACAACACCAACTCTTACTGCATATTATAATCTTCAACGTGTCTCACATGAACAGCAAAACATTTTTGTATCAGCATTAAACTTGAAAATATTTGCAGTACCATTAATGTCTTCTTGTATCGTGAATAATTTGTGCTGAATTCACTGTGTGTGTGTGTGTCTGTGTGTGTCTGTGTGTGTGTGTGTGTGTGTGTGTGTGTCAGGAGTATGCTAAAGTGAACATATACAAATATCTGAAATTTAAGTGTACGTACTGTCAACCATCTTGGATTTTGTCCAAAACATTTTCTTTGCTAGTCCTCCGACAAATTATATCCAATCAATCAATCAATCAATCAATCAATCAATCAATCAATCAATTAATTTTGTTTATAAACCAGATGCAAAATAAGCAGTCTCTTAGCACTGAATTTGTGCACTGACAAAAAACTTGGTAGGGGTCTTCAAGACAATAATATATGGCTAGGCATAAATCTTTTTTTCCTCACTCGATTGGGATGTCATCTTGACACCCTGATGACCATTTGTTCATCTAGACCTTTTCTCCTATATACGCATATTGTTAGAGAATTCCCCTCTGCTCTTGTTTAATACATACATCATTATTCAAATCACTGCAGCTCACCATGTACAATTGTTGCTTTATTAAAATTATATTTAATTTCTGGATTTATACTTCATGCCACTGGAAGCCTTTATACTATATCTTTTTTATTGTTTTATATGCCTAGCCATTTCTAAATATTTACTTCTTATGTAAAAGTTCAGCAGAATTTCAAGTTTGAAAGTTAAATCAAAACTAATGCAAATATTTTATCCATTATTTAGCACCATGATGGTTATGTCATAGTTCAGGATTTTCGAATGCAAAGTAAGGATATTATTCATTGATTGTTCTTGTTCAGCATTTTTTTGCCCCCAAAATTGAAGATTTAATGCTGCCAAATTTTGGATGCCCAATAATTGAACTCAGGATAGCTCATCGATCAGCAATAAATTGAGTAAACAATAAAATGAGGTACAGAACAACCAGGCAAGGCAAGAAATAGGCATTAATATTTAACAATTAGCTGAAGTAAGTTGCTTTTACTAAACTGTGCTGAAATGAATAGATGCTAGACTTATTTTCCCTTTTTAACTTATTTCTAGGCAGTGCTGAAAAGGTTAAATCAGGTTTAAAGGATCTACTTTGAATGTTTCTTTCTTCAACAGCAATACAGCCCCTTGCAATGAAAATGCATCATATTTTGGGTGTTGGTTGCTTAAAAAAATTAAACAAAATTAAGGCAAATATGACACTAATGTGGGAGGGTTTAATTTTTTTCTTCTGTATCCTAGTCATCGTCCTTTTTAGTCATGTTAGTTCTGTAAGACATATCAACTCTTTTACTGAGATGTATTTAGTTAGGCTAATAACATGGAAAGAGTAAATAATATAAAATTGATTGAAAATAAAAATAAACTAAAATTTTTTATATATTCAGTATTATATACTGTTCTCCCAGGATTTATGTAGTATGTCTAGAAATAAAATTTTTGTTATCACAAAATGACGCTAGTGAACACTAGATGGCAGTATGCCATCAGAAAACTAACCAACCCATTTACAATAAGTAAAGAGCGCAGAAGACAAATGAATAAATATGATATAAACTGGTGAGAAAATGTGATCAGTGGGTTGAGTATTCTGTTAAAAATCACTTTCTCTATTTGTATTTACTGCCACGTGGTTAAAAACACTGATCTGTGTTTCACCATACAGGTAATAATATATCTCTAAGAAGCAGTTACTTTGACTACTTTCTCATCTGAAATGTCATGTTCTCTTAGATTTAATAATGACACTATGTTTAGCATCATTCTCATAAACTTTAATATATTCCAGTTGCTGAATATTTGAATGTTTTTCTAATCTCCCGCTCCATCTAGAGAACCAAATGACCTTGACAGACACTGTACATGCTTTAGAGCTCACAAGAACGAACCCATTCAGGATATGTGATACATTATGCATGGCATTAAATATTCATTTAAAAGAGTCTTGTTGCCTTTGCCAGGTGTTCATCTTATCCATATCACTTTTCTCGAGACATATGTTTCATTTGAACAAAATTATAAACAGCTAATTGATCAAGGAAAGAAGATGAATGTGATGCATTGAACTCTATCGAAATTTGGCCTTTTGATTTGGGCATTTGATGAAAGCATCTCCTGCATGCATTTTGAAGCTTTCACGGAATAAAACAGCTAAGACAAAGTGGCGTAAATTGAAGTGGAAGAATGGAAATGAAGGTACTGAGTTGGTGACCAAAAACCACATAATCCAGCAAATAACTGGACTATAGTAGGCAATAGGTTGTAATAGTGCAGCAATACGAGTTGTGAAGGATACTAGTACGGTTTCAGTACCGTTATGTGGACTTGTTTACAGTGGTTCAGTTTTCACACGAGTGTTTCGGATGTGTTCTTCATCTCTTTTATCGCCCCTCCTTCTGCACAGCTTCTTAACTGCGGCGCAGTGCGCGCGCCATACACACCGCTGCAGGCGACTTTCGACGTCACCTCAAGCCTTTGGTACTCGTTATTTCACTTTCCCGAGCGGCACGGTGTCATCGTATATATCTAATCCGTCTGTCTTGTCTTTCGTCTGAACTTTATTTCCTGTCGGCGCCGAGCTCGGGGGACACTATGCGGCGCAGCCATGGCGAAGAGGGCTAAATCGGTCACGAGGACCCTGGAGGATTTGACACTCGACTCGGGTTACGGCGGAGCGGCGGACTCGTTCAGGTCGTCCAGCTCGTCGCTGTGCTGCTGTCCCGAGGCGCACGGAGCGTACGCACATGGAGCGAGCTGCTGCCGCCTGACCGACCGCATGCGCAGTCGCCGCGGCAGCACGGACACGGTGAACGCCGCGCCGGTCGACGACGGCGAGACGCTGGAGTGCCCGGACCACTGCGCCAGGCTCCCCGAGCTCGACGAGGTGCCGTGGAGCCTCGCGGAGGTCCAAGAGGTGCTCAGCAAGCATGGCGACCCGCGATGCGCCGCGCCGAGCGTCGAGCTGCTCGCCCGGCTCTCGTCGCTGCTGACCCGCGCGCTTGTGCGCATAGCCATGGAGGCGCGGCGGCTGTGCCTGCGCTACGCGCGCTGCACCCGGTACGAAGTGCAAAGCGCGGTCAAAATCGTGCTCTCGTGGACCGTGGCGGCGAATTGCGCCGCCGCCGCGCTCGGCGCGCTCTCCATGTACACTATGGGCACGGAGGACAAATACAGCCGCGGCAAGTCGGAGCGCTGCGGGCTCGTCTTCAGCATCGGGAGATTCTTCCGCTGGATGGTGGACAGCAGCGTGGCTCTGAGGGTCAACGAGCACGCCGCCATCTACCTGACCGCCTGCATGGAGAGCCTTTTCCGCGAGGTGGTGAGTCGCGTCCTGATCAGCGCACATCTGGAGGAGGGCAACGGCATGCCAGCAGCGGTCACGCTGGAGGCTTTTGAGCAAGCTATCAACAACGATTCCGAGCTGTACGGGCTCCTTCAGCCTTATCAACATCTCGTGTGTGGGAAAAATGCAAGTGGTAAGTCGGAAACAAAGTTCTGGACCAGCAACAGGTTTTACTGTCCTATACAAAAACTAATTTCTTTAATATAAGAGACTCTAAAGGTTACTAGTGATCTTTGGGAGCAGCGTTTAAAGAGGCACTTTAACAGGATGCACTGGTGAGACAGCATCAAGCACCTCACGTGTTTTTAGGTTAATCAACCATATATAAAAAAAATTATAATAATAATACAAATACAAAATATGCTTTAATCTTTGGGGCTTCTTACTGGCATAAAGGTTATTTAAGGAATCATTCATCATTTTTTTAAAACCTTTATCAGCAAGGTCTCAAAGGAAGTTGCACTGGTAGGAAAAACTCAACAACCATAGATTTTTTATGGTCTTTTGTTTTAAAAAAATTTACATTATATAAAAGCATAGAAAAGTGTGCATATAGAGTAAAATAGCAGAAGTTAGCTACCACAAAAATGACAGCATTAATAATTATAAAACATGGTTGGTTTTGTTTGTTTTGTTTTTTCCTCAAGAGAGCCAAAGATGTCTTTTCTGTGTTTTGATGGACCTTTGCTCAGAACCCTACTATTATGTTTATCCAGTTAAATGATCTCCTGGGCCACTTGCCCAGGCACTGACATCATCTGTGTGTGTGTGTGTGTGTGTGTGTGTGTGTGTGTGTGTGTGTGTGTGTGTGTGTGAGTGTGTGTGTGTGTGTGTGTGTGTGTGTGTGTGTGTATTACTGTAGTCTGCCTGCTGATGGGCCTGAGTACAGGAATTTAGAGTCTCAGATACATGATAATATGACCTTGGATTTCTAATTTGAGATTGCATGTGAGTGTGCACGCTCTGGATGTGTTACAAGTGTTTGAAAGTGTGGGTATGGCAGCAAGGATTTTTTATGGCTCAGTATTTAAATGTGGTGACAACAGATGCTTGTTTGAGGAGCTTTTTCCTCTGAATTTAGTGTTTCAGTTTAGTGTATGCATTTGGACTGAAGAAAAAAACAAAACAGAAAAGCGGAAATACTAGTAGAAGTCATTGCTTCAGACCGTGATTGGTTTTAGCATGTCAAGGAAATACCAGTGACTCACTGTCATTCAGTCTGTGGCAACATCCCTGTGTTGAAAAACATGTAGTTTTCCCTTTGTGGAGAGTGGCAAAATCAAGTATAATCAAATTTCCCGTTCTCTGGCTAACACTGGTGCAGTGCTTAAACCAGATTATGTTTGCAGTCACAAATGTAACTCAGAGAAGGCACATAATGTATTTAAATGAGTCTTAATCTGTCTTCGGGATAGCGTGTTTACTGCTGATGAGTTTATTCCACATCTGTCATTGCACCAGTTTATGCATCATTGCTATTGCAATGATGCGATAAGACATATACATAAGCCATGTGCACAGACTTGCATTTTGGGGAAAAATAGAGAAACTTACTGCAGAGGTAGAAAAACTGAAGAAGTGCTGCCTTACTGAACGTTACTGATTTTGCAGAATACAGTGTTGATCTTTACACTGAACCTCATTTTAAAATGTGACATTCCTTCACACATTGCATTTTTTGGATTTTTATAGTTTGATAGTGGAGGCCATTTCAGCCTAATAAATTTTTATGTATACTCATCAGCCACTTTATTAGGAACATCTGTACATGTCTACAATCGAGCAGTTATCCAACAAGCCAATCATGTGGCATGATTCAATTTGGTCTGTAACCCTGCTCCCAGTATAGCCCCTTGGGTGAGAGGATTACAACCTGTTGTGGTCATCTGCTGTTAAAACTATCCACCTCAAGGCTTGATGTGTTCTGAGTTGCTTTTCTGCTCACCGTGGTTATAAAGAGAGTTTATTTGAGTTGTCACAGCCTTCCTGTCAACTTAAATCAGTCTGCCAGTTGTCCTCTGAGCGCTTTCATCAACAAAGCATTTCTTCCCTCAGAACCGCTGCTCACTGGATGTATTTTTTTCTTCTCTTTTTTAAACATATAAACTCTAGAAAAATCCCTGAAGACCAACAGTTTCTGAAATACTTAAACCACCATGTCTGTCACTTAGAAGCATGCCACTAAGAACCATTTTCCTCAATAAATGATGTTTTGCATGATCATCAGTGATTAAACATGCATGATTAAACAAAACTGATAAAATGGATAGTGTACAGTTGTTCCTCTGTGTGCATACTGTTTCAATGCATGGAATTTGTTGTAAAATGCATGTCCTTCACAACCTCCCCAAAGGATTTGTATTGATGTTTAAAACACGGTCCATAAAGAAACGTAGGCTTCCTCCCTCTCGCTGTGGGGGCTGAGGCGTAGGCAGGTTAGTGCCACAGGTTTATTGTGTAGCTATGTTTGCTCTGTTCCAGGCACTGAAGGGTGTGTAAGTGTGTTTAGAAATGTGAGCATAACAAAGTCTAGTCTAGGAGTGACCGTAATCTCATCTTTAATTCTAGAGTGATTATTTTATGGACTTCTTAAAACACTTCTACAAGTCCTTCATATACACACAATGGTGTACAAAGTGTACAGTAATCCCCCACTTTACCGCGGTTTGAATCTCGCACCCCCGGTTTATCGTGGAATTGCATTTGCCACATAACTAATTTGTTTCTCTGAATTTCCCAACCTTTTGCGGATAACACGATAGACCAAAACCCTTATAGGGAGATGTTTTTATGCTGTTTTATGTTAAAATAATGAAATTATTGAATGAAAATTTAATTATTAATTATAAAATGAAGTAAAATCTTAATACAGTACAGTACTGTATACATAAAATAGCATTTTTGGGGTGGCGTCCGTTTATTGTGTTTTTTCGTATATCGCAGGCGGTTTTGGAACGTAACCACCATGATAAACGGGGGATTACTGTACTGTAAAAGAGTGTAATTAATTCTTTCCTCTTCTGAAATCACTTTATCGTAGTCAGTTTCACAGAGGATCCTGAGCCTATTGCAGGTGATTGGATGAAGAAGGAATACATTCTGAATGGACACTGGTTCGTTGCAGAGTACCATGCACACACATTTGCAATTTAGCATAGCTAAATTATCTACATATTTTTGAAAAGCAGTAGGGAATGCATATTTAAACAGTATCCTGAGCTCATGACTGAACCAGAGACCCTTGAGTTGTGAGGCAGCAGCATTTCCCACTGTGCCAGTGTGCCCCTGTTTAAAAAAAATATTGTTTAAATGATATGATGATACTATCAAACAGTGATGCAGCACTTAGATCCTTTAAATACACACGTATTTTTGTACAGAATGTTTATTATTAACAATACTTTGATTTGTGGTCAGTATGGGCAATGTATCTCATTTTACCAGGAAGATATCTGTTACATAGCTTTCTTTTTATATACTGTATATTTAGTATGGCTATATCATGCTAACCTGCAAATACCGCTGAAACCATGGTAACTATCAGTGAATAAAATATTAAAATATCTAATAGTGACTAGCATTGACCCCTTTTCCTAGATATTTTGACCAACCTGGGAAATTAATTACTTTAATGCACTGACTCACATATGTATATGTATATGATCTTTATTGGTTTCCCTTGAAGGTCAAAATAGAGAACACTCAGTGGCATGTTTTTTTTTCTGGGAATGGTGTCAAAAATAAATGTGACAAAAACACATGATCAACTTATGTACTTTTACAGAGAGACTGATAGATAGATAGATAGATAGATAGATAGATAGATAGATAGATAGATAGATAGATAGATAGATGCAATTTTATTGTCATTTAATAGTTCAGTTACTATTATAGTTACTATAAAAAGAAAATTCAGCATTTATCAGGTGCTATTTACAAACAGTTAAATATGTAATTATATAAGTAATAACTAGTCTATGGGCAGTGAAGATGTCCAGAAGCTGTTGAGCACAAATGTCTAAATACAGTGGTGGGCTTTGCATTTTACACATAGGTCTTCAGTGGTGTCCTACCTAATCTACCTCTTCATACGATCATTACCATTATGCCACGGCTATAGAAACCATCATTATTACTGAAGTGCAGTATAACAGAAAGCTGCATCACAGACAGGTATCTCATGCAGGGAGAATGAATGCTATTACTAAAGCCAGAAACCCAATTTACACAATTCAACAAGTCTACTTTCTTGGTAGCCACAGCTTTAATGTGTACATCATCTCTAGCAGAAGCAGCAATACATCACCGCAGAATTTTTATTTTGCATTTTTGTGCATTTTTTCAGTGCATTACCTGGTTTACAGTGTTTTCCTGGGAATTTTCCACACGAATATATTTGCGATTGTGCACGTTAAAGCAAATGCAGTTTGAGAGCTGATAAGCGCACACTTTAACCATTCAATTAAGGGATGTGGAAATGCCAACATGATGCCTTTAAGGTGGCCTTGGAGTAAGCTGAGTGATTGGTTAAAGTAACAGCTTGTTGCAACATAGATTTTAATCAATATGACTGCTGCAGTGTGATGGACTTACGTCAGTTTGACCCCTTTGACTCTGGCAACACGTCTGAAACTTAAACTGAAATGTTTTCACTCAGATGCTGCTCCAATGTGCTGTGCATCTGAAAGCAATGCCATGAAATTGAGAAAATAGACTATTGGGAATAAAATTTAATGCATATTCATGGAAAAAATATATATTAAAACGTAAGTCAGTGATTCTGATGGCCCTGATGTCCGGCCACTGTCTTAATCTACAATAAGTGCAAGATGTTATTAAAGAATACTATAGGTAATATTCTGAATATTTAAAAATAAGTTAATAATAAATAAATATGTGATATTTATGTGAAATATGTAAATATGGCGTATGTACCTTATATATAACAGTACCCAAGATAATACACAGTGCACGAATATACAGTGGAACCCGGTTATGTCGATGTCCTAGGGGGTTGCCAAAAAGCATCGAGATAACCGATGATCGAGATAAACGAAAATCAATATGGCGGCAGTATATTAACGTGCTTGAAATTTCTTTATGTACATGATGTGCGTTAATAAATGAGAATGTGCATGCACGTGTTTTGTGGAGGGTTTTTTACACAACAGCGTTGCCGCGATTTGTTTGATGAAGGCATGCTATAAAAATGTACATACAGTACACGTTCGTTAACTGTCAGGAATCCACCTGCCACGCCCCCTTCGGCGTGGCAGGTGCTTTCTCTGAAGCTCCCGGCTTCAATCGCGCACATATGGTGCTCGTTTAGCACTCATCACCAGCTCGTATTTAAACTTCCACACTCTCACCGTCCGTTATTGTTGGTATATGTTGGTTCACGGCGGTCGTTGTTATCGCTTATGCGTATCCCGGTACGTGCCTTCCCACCGGCACTCTCTCAACAGCTGCTCTTTTCTTTTCAAAGCGCATCGCGGTTTCCCCCGATCCTGCCGGTGTTCATTCTTTGCTTTTGCTGCTCATCCCACATTCTCCTGTGTGCTGTTCAGCGCCGAGCTTCTACTTTCGCCTCCCGTTTATCGCATAACATTAAACAACAAAAGGCATATGTGCACTAACTAACAGCAGAGATTCACCAGTATACAATACAACACCTGTAGCATCTGTAAGGCTTGATTTTTCCGCCACTTTCACGAGTTCTTCCTGTATCTCTTCCTAAATGGTAGGAGGTTGAACAGTTTGCGACTAGGAAGGGAGGAGTTGCTGATGATTTTATGTGTTCTGCATAGACATCTACTGATGAAGATTCTCAGTGGCTGGTATTTAGGTGCCAATGATGGCATAGAGCAGTTTTCATCTTCCTATGAAGGGCTTTTCTTTTACTTTTCGCCTTCCACACATGGGATGTGAACTGGGGTCCCCGGTCGGACATGATTTCCTCGGGAAAGCCGAAGTTCTGAAAGACATGATGGAACAATGCCTCGGCAGTCTCTAAAGCTGTGGGCAGGCCACAGAGAGGGACCAGCTTGCAGGCCTTAGAGAAGCGGTTCATGGCCACAAGGACGCAGGTGTTACTATCCGAACGAGGCAGTTCGGTGATGAAGTCAATCCCCAGGTGTGACAGCAGCCGTTGCAGGATAAGCAGGAGGACCAGCTTTCCTGCATGTAAATGTGATGGCGTCTTCGAGATGGCACAGACGGGGCAGCCTTGGATGAATCGGGAGAACTCACCGCTCATTCCAGGCCACCAGTAGCGGCTTGGGCTAGGAGGAGGGTTTTTTATTTTCCCCAGATAACCGGAACCTGGGGTTTCATAAATCGACTTCAGCAGGGACTGACCGCATGGCCCGGAGACGAATGTCCTTACTTCCGGGAACCCCACGGGGGTGGGCTCTCCTTGCGCTGCTGCTCAAGTCTCCTCCTCTAACTCCCAGATGATGGGGCAGAGGATCAGCTTGGGAAGGATGATGGGTTCAGGATCCGTGGCTTCGTCGGGGCCCGGGACAGGGCGTCCGCCTTGCCATTCTTGGAGCCCAGATGGTACGCGATGGTGCAGCCAAAGCGAGTGAAGAACAGCGCCCATCCTCCTTGCCAGGGGGTTTAAGCATTTGGCTTCTCACGGGTATTGGAGGTTCTTGTGGTCCAGCCAATAACGCCACTCCTTAAGGAGGAGGAGTTCCCGGTTCCCGATGTCGTAATTCTGTTCCACGGGGGAGAAGGAGGGATCCACGTAATGGTCTTGGCCTTCCCCTTCAGCAGAGAGGTGAGCGGGGCGGTGACCAGACTGAAGCCCTGGATGAACCGGCGGTAGAAGTTGGTGAACCCCAGGAAGCATTCTTGGTGGTGTTGGGGTGGAGCCAGTCCCGCACCGCCTTCACCTTCCCCTCGTCCATCCGTATCCCAGACGGCGGTGAAAGCCTCCCGGAGAGCGGCATCAAGTTCCTTGATGGGATCCGAAACAGAACCCGGTTGCGGATCCATTAAGGTGAGTGTTTGGTATAGGTCCGATCTTCTATCACGCTATGATCAAGAGTCGGAAACCAGAATACGAATAGGACGTTTATTAGTCTTGGGAAACAAACAGAAGCTAGGAAGCAGCATGTACCGGAAAACGGGTATATTCCGAAACACAGGTAGTCCAGGAATGATCGCCAGAATGTACCGTAGATCGGACTGTGAGTGGGTGTGCACAGGGGCCTTATAAAGGAAGGGGTGTAGATTGGAGGCAGGTGAAGGTGATTAGTATGAGGGCGAGGTTCTGCGAGTGTCGATGGGGGGCGTGGCTAGTGACAGTAGAGTTGCCATGCCACGTTTATATATTAATTGTACTTGAAAGATAAAATAGCATATTTATTTTGATTAAACAAATGTAATGATTGAATTAAATTTTTACGCCATTAAGTAAAGAAATATGTAGTATAAACAAAGTCAGCATTTCTGAAATCCATTTAACTTATGCAAAAATCTATTAACAACTCAAATATTGATAAAATGAGCTTAATGCTGATAGATTCTGAACACACAGAACTCATTAGAGACTTCTGTTTTCAATAACATTTGCATGTTTTTGGTTCATCTGGGAATTTCTTCGAATGCAGTTGAAAAATTATAGAAGAAATCACATTTTTTCAGAAACCCAGAAGCTAAATAAATAAGGAGTGAGTGAGAAAGCATAGACAGTGTTCGGATCATAAATCCATAGCTTCACTCTCCTTGAGGGGAAACCTGTCAGACTTGACTGGCTGCCAGAAGGAAGTGTTGTGTGACAAATAAAATGTGAAGTCTGACTAGTCAAAGTGGTGGTGTAGTTTGCTGAGAACTGGGGATGTTCCAGTATTGCCTTGCTGTGAGTAATAGTGAAAGAGGAAGGAGGAAGTTCAAATCCCAGCACTACCAAGCTGCCATTGTTGATCCTTTGCAGAAAGCTCTTAACTCACCTTCTTTATTCTTGCCTCTTGGAAGCCACGATTGTTACGATTGTTGCATAGCTCACAGATTTGGCATTGCAGTGTGTAATCTGTACAGTAGACCTCCTTTTGCAAGCTTCTAGTGGCATTTAGGACACTGTGTTGGAGCATAGTAACAGAAGGTTCACAGTGTGAAGTGGCAGGTCTGAACAGGGGGTGATAGATTATTACTGTACTGTGAAAAACAGTGAGACGTTTATTACATACTGTCTCACTCACACATTCAAAGTACTCACAGAATTACGTAGACTTTCTCAAAAGTGTATGTGTGTGTGTGTGTGTGTGTGTATATATACACACACACACACACACACACACACACACACACACACACACACCCCGCCCTTTGTAAAGTGTATCTTTTGGAAAAATGCTTTTTGAAGACCAACTCTTGTCTTTTATAAAGAACATTCTTTTCATTTCAAATTTTTTTCATATGGCATACACTATATAACCTGCAGTCCATCTGGTCCAGCTAACAATTAGCTTAGCCTGTTCATCTCATTGTGAAAAAACATGCCCATACTCATGCCTGAGGTATTTAATCGCAGAGCAGACTTACCCCAAGCTACATACACTTTTTCCTTTCGCTTTTAGGACCGCGGTAAGATTTTTTCTTTGACTACCGGTATTAGCATTTCTAAGTCTTTTTGGGCTCACCATCTCCTAACATTTCATTCTGACAAACCGTATTTCTTGGCTGCTTGACAGTTGTTAGATGACTTGGCTGCATTTATTACCATGAGTTTAAAATTTACTTCATAAGCTTGCCTCATATGCTGGTTTACTTAGCTGAGTTCTGAACTGCTATGTTCTGGACTGTCACTCTGCATCATGCAGTCCTGGTACTGTAAACGATCTTAGTTTATGAGGTTGCTTCAGTCTAGGGGAACTCATTTACCTGTATTTGGTGCCATCTATTTTTGTGAGTGTACGGTATTACTGACAGGTAACAGTCTAGAGCTGGAATATAAGACATTTATTGAGATGCATTTCCAATCAAAACAATATTGTTGTATATTCGGGACAATATGGTTTATATACACTTTTATCTTTAAAAAATATTTTTAAGTTGTTAGCAAACTGGACACAAAAAACACACAACACAACAAGACTGCACAAAACATTCTGATTTTTGAGTTGAGCCAATGGGCGTACAATTCCTAGCAGAAATGTTCTCAGATGTTATATTAGGCCATCATAGACAATGCATCAACTGAACGTAAGAGTACTTGGAAAATGCAAAGACTATGCCATAATGATCATGTTAGTAGGGAATTGTGATGAGTAATCACAAAGTACAGAGTAATCTTTTAACATGTCAGAAGTGTTTATTTCTTGTGTGGTGATATAGATGTTTATAACAGTGTTACAGATATATTTACTGTAACTGCATTAGTGTGTAGTAGGGATTTTTTAATCATTAGGAATGGTATAGAATATGAGAAGAAATGTTAATGTATTCTCAAAATATGCAAATACATACATAATTAGTAGCGGCACTAAATTAATTTTTTTTTAAACAAGGATTATCACAAATTTATATGGGGTGTTGGGTTAAGATTTAAGATTGGGTATTGATGCTTTTCATTTTCATTATTAGTTTGTTTATGAACTAAATGAAAAATTATAAACAATTCTAAACATAAAGTATGTGATGTTGGGAATAAAAAAGCCAGAATTCAACGATGCACACAGTGCAGGCATTACTAGATACCTTCCAGTTTAGATCACATTCACTTTAGCTGTAAGTCCTCAAAACATATACAGATTTTTTGGAGCATTCCACAAATACAGATACAGACACAGCTAGGGGCATTGCATTATACCCCTAATAGATCCCTGAAGCAAAACTGTGTTATCTAATATCTCTTACTAAATATTCTTGCTGTAGAGTTTTTCCAACAAGGATAAATCATTATTCATTTAGCTCAAGGAGATGAACTGCCATCATCTCATGTCAGGTTATTTCTATAGTGAGTGCTGGATCAGTTCCATACGCTTCAGGATTCAGAAAACCTACAGCAGAATAGACACCCAAGCAAGCAGATAGGAAGCAGTCAACCATGGCTTAATTACACCTATCTGTGCCTTATGTACTTAGAGGGTGGAATTACACTTGTAATGATGCATATGAAATGATCTGTCAGTGGATAGTTGCAAGAGGTGTCCTTGAGAAAGAAAAAGAGGGAGAGAACTTCAGATTTTTTTGCACCGTCTTTATACAGGTGCCATACAGCTGTGAGTACTGAGAAGGACATATGTTAATGTGGGTATTTGATCAACAGTGTGTGTGTGTGTGTGTGTGTGTGTGTGTGTTTGTGTTCTGGTTTTCACCACTATGGCAGGGCTGTAACCTTACTATCAACACGGACACATTGGCTCTTTTAGTGATAATGTTACACTTTGAACTTAAATATACATTTCACTTTTCAAGGCATGGTGTAAATATCGCACATGCTGTCATGAGTGATTTGAGTAGTAAAAGTGGTCTTATGTTCACGTTCATACGATATAATGTGCAAACAAACTGAACATGCCAGACGCATAGAAAAGGTCAGGATCCTTTTGGGTCGATTTCCAAAACATTTTCCACAACTGTCACACTGAAGGTGTGTGCCTGGGGTTTCTTTGGTTTTCATTTCGTTTTTATTAGAAACATGTGCTTGTTCCTGTGTGGATCTAATTTCATGGAAGGAGTTAGACTGCATGATGACCATGTAGAGACCATTTTTAAAAGCCGGCAGTATTTCCACATAAATGAATTGCTTTTCTCTCACACAGAGATCATTATTTGAGGATATTTGCATTAGAGTCGAAATGCACCTTTTTAAAAGAAATTTGGTTATCCCCGATGAGCTGTGTGCATGTTAAAGTTAGTCAGTGAAAATGCTATGTGACTGAATAATTAGAATATTCATATTGTGTCCCATGGTGACAACAGTGGAACCGTTCTTGGCTGGGTGTCTGTAATTAAGCTGATGGATAGCCGAGTACGTGAGGTATGCAGGCAGTGAATCCATTAAGACCTAACATGCTAATGAGTTTCCATAGTCAAGGCTCAGTTTAGGAGAACACACATGGATCTTTGGGGTTCACCAGGTTCTTCATTACAAGCGGTGGAAACTACAGTCTTGAGGTTACCCAAATATGGGCTCACTCATCTCTTATTAGTGTGCCATTTCCTGAGAATATTAAAAAGACCACAAAGGATAAAATATGATTAATACTGACTAATAGTGTTCCAGGCATTTCTTTGTAGTCATTAGAAAAAAAAAGGATGCTTTCTTTACTTTTCTGTGCTTAGAAGATTTCTTTATTTCCATGTCTAGTGTATCTCCAATGCTATTAGTGCATTGGCTTGGGTTTTATAAATCACGAGTGGTTCCAGAGACTTATTTCAGAATGTCTCATGTAATTTTAGAGGTTCAGGTGCCTAATAGGAGAATTAGGTAAAGTATCTTACAGGCATATGGTTGGGAATCTTATTGCAAACATTAATCATGTGCATTTTGGGAATCTGAAAGCTTATTTGTTTGTAAACGCCTTACGACTTTTACAATTTTTTCTTACATCTTACATTTCTTCTGAGAAATGGTGTAGAAGCAAAGCAATTGCAAACAAATAGTCAGAACCCTGAGCATATAAGAGGTGAAAAGGAGTTAAAATATAAGCAAAGGTTTGCATGCCCAGACATGTTTACTGCTGATCAGCCATTGGTTTTTATTAGTGAGGCAAGATGAAAAAAGATCACATAACAAGACATGTACTATGTGCTAGGATGTGGTTGATGGTTTTGACCCTGAGCAGTTATATTTTGGCCTGTAGTTCACTCTTAATCATTGTCATTCACAAATGGCCTTAGGAGTGAGGGAGTAATTGAAAATGACCTTATCTCATCATCATCATTGTCTCATCCGTGTAATCTCATTTACAGCGTCAGAGTACTTTCAGGTGACCCCTTCTTGCTATCATTGCACTCCCGCATCGTAGATCATTGTTGCTTGTTGTACATCAGTAATCACCAGTTATATTTAAAATGCCTTGTTTCTTTATTTGCTCCTGTATTATATGTGTGCAAATTTCTACTGGGTTGTACTTTTGTATGAGGATCATAATATCAGAGAAAATAAGCCTGTAGTTCTGTTCTGCCCTACCTAATAGAACTTAGACGGATTTTTTTTAGGGTAGTCTGTCTGCATAAGCACTCATTCAACCAATTTAGTCCATTTAAACTCTCTGCTGAAGCTGAAAGTAGGCCGGCTGCTGTCTAAACATGAAGCCACCAAACTGTCTTCATGAGTCTCCATTTGACAGGAAGGTTGAAGCCAGTCCTGGCAGTCCCTTAGGCCTTGGTGGGGCTGTGAGATGCTAAGTAAAGAAATTATGACTTGAATTAGACTAGCGCTCAGGAAACCCATTTACAACAATCTTACAATGCAGCCTAGGACATTTTTAATATAGGTTTTCAAATAAAAAGGCGAGGACCTATAGAAAGTTTATGAAAAGTCCATGACTATAGAGAATGTCATTACATTTTTTTCTTCACCACTAATCGCACTACCCAGCTGTGTTTTTCATTAAAACCAAACCAGGTGGACTTCAACCTGAGATTTGTATGTATTATTTTACATTACTATAAAACCATATAGAGGATTTTCAACTTTTATTCACAAAATATACAAAAATGAATTGAACCAAAGAAAAAGTACAGAGAGAACCTGCAGTTAATGATTATACAGGGCTTACAACATTTCACAAATGACTTAGGTATATATTGTTCTCCCACGCAACATTACAAAAGATTGTGTGAATATTGCAT
Source organism: Silurus meridionalis (assembly GCF_014805685.1). Classification (NCBI taxonomy): domain Eukaryota; kingdom Metazoa; phylum Chordata; class Actinopteri; order Siluriformes; family Siluridae; genus Silurus; species Silurus meridionalis. The sequence goes on along the minus strand of NC_060896.1, from coordinate 10,820,413 downwards.
ATGCTGTTTTTTCCCCAGACATCTTAGCTATTCTACAACTGAATTTTAAAATACAAAATTTTTTTGTATAAGATCCGTCAGATCAGCATATGGTGTATTTTATTTTTTTATATTGACCTACTTTTAAATAACAAAGAACAACTAGAAAGGCTGCTGGCTTCTTTTTCCCTATATGATTATGTAATTGTGAATAATGTAGAACACTTGAAAATAGAAAGAAATATAAAGCAAAAACTTTGACAAGTTAATGTGGAAATAATGTGGTTATGTTCACTTACATCTGATTTCATAGCTTACATCAGCCTTTGTAACTGGGACAATATTTTCAGAGAAACCACATTTAAAGTAGGAAATTGCTATTTTAAAGACATGGAAAAGAGGAAGCACCAATAATTCGTCTTTTATGGGCTGGAGAAGAGCATTTAGGTGATTCTTTCTGAAGGTGAAATTGATTTGGGGCCTCTGCATGAAGTCACTGCTGTCCTCATGACTGAGTCAGGTCAGAAGAGCATTCAATACACATACACATAGAGAATCAAAACCTTGGCCTCTGTCATGCGAGAGGAAAATACATTAATGCAGCTGTAATGAAGTAGCTATTTTGGAAATGATTACAGAGGGCTGAGCATTGGCAATGTTAGTGGTTAGTTAGGGGTATCGCATAGAGAGAAAAACAATAGCATAGGCATGTTTTTTTTTTTTTTCTTGGATGGATTATTGTGATCTGTATGTTCAAAACTCTTTAACAAACAACAAAAGTAACAGCAAATCATAAAACAGTACCCAATAATACAAAAGCAAATTTGGAAACATCAGTATTAGGTGAAAACAGAAAGGGTAGATCCTTTCTGAACATCACACGATCTTCTATGGCTGGATCCAGTGTGCCACAGAAATAAGATAGCTGGTAGATATTTACAGTAAGAGGAAATATGAGCCTGAATAAATCTAATAATATCTTTGTACTTTCTGATTTTTATTAAGGGCATTTGTATAATGTTACTTGATATTTGGTGTCATATTTGCACAGCATTAACATAAGTATAAGAATACTGAAAACCAAAAATAAACTAACATTTACTAACATAGCTGTGCTGTGAAAAATATTTTTCCTTCAGCCTGTCTTTATTTTTTTATATTTGTCACAAAAAATTGTTTCAGATCCTCATTCGAATGTGATTTTAGACAATAAGTACAAAAAGAAACAAAAACGTCTTTAAATGTATGTTTTTTCATTTACTGATGGAAAAAATAATATTAAACACGGACACCTGTCCACTACATCTATATGTGAGCTTTCCCCAAATGATTGGCAAAAGGTCAAAAAAGGTCAGAAGGTAAAGCTCACAATTGTTACAGAAAAATTGCACAGAACCCTGACATCAACCCAATTAAAAACCTTTGTGGTGGAGTTATGCCAACTGCACACCAGAGGTTTTTGACATCACTGTCTGCCCTTACTAATGCTCTTGTGGCTGAATAGGCAAAAAAACAAAAAAAAAACAGTCACACTTCAAAATTTAGTGGAAAACCTCTATAAAAGAATTGGGACTAAAACTCTAATGTGATGCTTAACAAGCCCATTTAGATTTGAAGATTGAATGCCTAGACATACTAACCCCAAACTTTACAACTGGTTATACCACCTTTATCAGCAACAACTGCCAGCAAATGCTTTGAAAACTGTCTTTTTTGCAGAATTGCATTAATTCAACCACATTAAAATGGCTTTCAAGCACGCAAATGTCGTTTCAAATTTGCTATCTTTGCTATCATGTTTTCTCTCCTGATTTGTCTTTTTTTTATGAGTTTAACACTTATGGGTCAGATTTAATATCATCAAACATACCAATAATCTATATTTTGCATGCATACTAAAAACATCTTCCTTGGCACATACTAAATAAAACATTGAGCTTTGATAAACATCACCAAATTCTGCATAGCCAAAAACTGTCAGGTTTTTAAAGTGAGTGTTAAAAAAAAGAACATTAATTACCCCTGTCGTCTCTGTACTCTCCTTTCTCATTTGAAAGTCTTCTTGCTACGATTCATTGCTTTTATAGAGAAATGTGTTTACATCAAAAGTAGCAACACATGCTTAAACGCCCATGTCAAAGGATATCACAGAACAATAAGCCAGTGCCCCTGCCAATCCCTCTGGCTTTTGTTCAGAAGTCATGCAACCACCCCATCTGTCCCGAGATGCTCCATCAGAAGTGCTGCTGTCTGGCTCGCTTTATATTTATGCCCCTGCCAAGCACCGCATTCCCCCATAGTCAAGCTGCACTGCAGATTGGAAAAATGTGTTCTGCCTGTGATTATGATAGATGGCACATAGACCTCTGTTTGCATCCTCTCCAGCTCTGAAGTTCAGATTGAAATTAGTTTGCTAATTTTCAGGAATGCTGCTTGATTGTAGCCAGTTTGTTTAAAAGCTATGATCAATGAAGTCTTTTCTTGTGAGTGCATAAGAGGGTTGTGCAATAACCATTCAACGTAAACAAATAGATTTGAGATGGATTTAAAGGGAAGGTTCACTTAAGCTGAGGGTTGTATGAAGTGATCTGTCAAACTTCATTACTTTTATCAAAAGATTTAGTTTTAATTTAGGGCTTATGTTTCAAAGCCACAAAAACAACAGCTCCAGTGCAGAAAAGGGAGATACTGTAAATACTCAGGGCTGAAAAGTAATTTTAAGAAATTATATGTAAGTGAATGTAAATATAATATGTTCATGTCTTATTAGGTTAATAAAGGAAGATTTTAACCAAAAAGTTGTGAAATTAATCAATGAATCAATTGATTCAATTAATTTCACAATTTTTTGGTTGAAAACTTTCTTACAGTAAGAAATACAAAAGAAATGGTTCCAGTTTTAGGGTAACTATTTATGAAGCAGTTGTTCAAGTGGATACAATCAATCTCTATAGGCTTGCCAGTCAGATGTATTGATAACAATGAATTAGTTGGTGGTAAATAATCAAAAGTAATCCTGGACTCATTGAATTGGACTTGCTGTCAAAACAATTAATATAAGCTGCACAAACATGCATGTTTAACATGGCATTAGCAAAGATGACATGCTAGCTTAGACATAACCTGTTAATTTAAGCAAATTGGTAAAACTAATCAAGTAATTTCTGTAAATATGTATAATAAAAGGACATGATACTATAGGTGCAGGATTATAATAATAATAATAATAATAATAATAATAATTCTTATTTAAAAGGAAAAAGATGCTTTATTTTTTGTCTTTCTTCTGGAATCTTTTTTTTTTTTCTTTTTACATTTTGTTACTTTAGTTTTCCTTTTATCTTAACTATAACAGTTGACTGTATTGTCAGCTTTTATAGTACTTTATAATTTTTTTTGCTTTATACAGCAGCAGTTATTTTGGAGATACCCTGTTTTATCCTTGTGGCTACAATGCCTCAGAGACCAATATGAGGTAAAAGAGTGTATTTCCTGTCCTGTGTCAACATCCTCTCTGTTGTAGATTGATCGACATTTTTTTGGTTATGCAGCATTGGTAAAGCCCTCTAAAAATAAACTACTGGCAGCATCGGTCTCAGCTGCATGCGGTTCACTCTCATGATACTGGACTCTCTTGTGCTCCCAGTAGAAACCTGCCATTCTCATCTAATAAAGTAGCTGCAGTTCAAATGCATGACCTAGAGAATTTATACAAGAAAAAAAACGGAATACATTTACAGGGTAAAAGACTTTAGTTTGTAAATCATTAGGATGGCATTTATATGACTTTTTGTTTCTGTGTAATTGACCAGGTTAGAAACGACTCCAAAGAAATAAGGCTATTTTCCATTATGTGATACAAGACAACGACAGCGTGCTGGAATATTTTTTCATGTCATTTATTCCTCATCTGGTAAGCTAATGTTAGTTATTCTTTGCCCATGGCGGGTTCTAAAATAGTTAGGCATCATTACAGAACCTTACAAATAAAACACATTTTTCTTGGCATAACTACAAGTTGCAAAAATATAAAAAAGAATGTTATTTAAATCAATACTGTATGACATAATTTGGATGTCTTCTGCTTTAGATGAGTATTGTAGAAGGCAATTGATTTAAAGACCATCCATGTGTAGGTAAAGGTCATAGTTTGAATGGATAATCAGGATAGGTGTGAGTCATACTTTAATTGAATATTTATCCAGTTGCTGAGGAGGCACATCCTGTGGACTGGCTCTGTTTCTTCCCTCCATTTGGAAACACTGCATGGATTGTTCCAGTTCTGTGGTCTCAAACATTGCATCACTGCAAATCCTAGTAGGAATCTTGCTCTTACCCAGCAAACTGACATCACCCATGAATGATTCCAAGTAAACAATGCCTCCCCCTCAATAGAGTAGAGCAGTGGCTGCTGTATGCTTTTCAATGCTTCTATACAATCTGTCATCATGAAACACAATCAGTTTTGTAGCTGTTGATGGAGAAATGGACACATTAATTAAAATGGCTCTAAAATAATGATGAATTCAAGCAACCAGTGAAAGTGATTAATTATTAAACAAAACTCTTAATGTGTAGCTGCTGTATGATGGTCACAACTTTAACCCAGCAGGGTAGGTCTGTATAAATGGGCTAGCATGGTTAACCCTCCTCTGTCTTTTAAAGAATATTAGTCGTCCATATAAATTTTAATTTCGAACACCCACGACAGTTTATTTGCTCTGGTTTGGATTATAGACTATCACTGACAGTCATCTCACTAGTGTTGCTCAATGAATGTGAAGTATATGGAGTATTTTAGCCTATTGTTTTTGGTGGAGAATGGACAAGGGCACATTGTATGAATTAGCATAAATTACATGATATGTGACAACTGTTTTCAGTTTCAGTTGATCAATTATTTTACTTGAAAGAACCTCCTAGAAATGTGGTCTACAAAATTCTAAATCACTAATGCCCTCTTGTGTCCTTGCCAATACCAGTAATAGTGAAAAATACAAGGAATTGTACAGTACATGCTTGGGGAAGATTCTTGAATGATTTTTTTGTTTACAAAATTGGTGTGTGTTTTCTAATATGATGTTGAATTAGAAAAGTAAAAGAATTTATTTGTGTGGAAATGATTCAGGAAAAAATCCCTCAGTATGAGACATAGAGAGAAATGGTGAGCAGATGGAGAGAAAGTAAGAGAGGGAGAACTGGCACAGAGAGGCTCACGCTCTGAATCACATGGATCAACTGCATTTCTGGGAGGAAAAATAAACCAAAGACAGGTATACAATATGGACCCAGTTACCAGTCAAGTAAGAATAAATTAGTCTTAACTGCTTCTAAACCAGTGTGATTATAAATATGTTGGAGATTTATGCAGTCTCTATATCTGGACCAACAACAGCTTACAAAAAATGCTTTTTTGTTAATAGAGGTGTGCCACATAAGAACTGTATATTTGGAACATCTGTTGTGTTCTTCTGGCATCAGTGAATAAAACCAATCAATATAAGCCTTAGCTGATTTCATTAGTAAGCGTACCTGCTAGTATCGATGAATTAGTATAGAAAGAGAATACTGTGGTTTATTGTGTGTGGCTAGTTCTTACAATTATCTAACTATCTTGTGTTTATTTTTACACTGAATTACTATTAGTGAAAATTCTTTTAGTTAGTCTTTAAAGTTAAAATGTTTTTAACTTTTTGTCCCAGCCAGTGTAAGGGTTGACAAAACCTACCCCTTGCACATATGTTGTTATTTAAAACATCCTGGGTAAAACTCAAATCCGAATGGCGTAGTCCATAAAAAAATTATAATTTTTTTAGTAATTGTTTACATTTTTATAATTTAACAATAATTTCACACTAACACTATGCAACCAAGATATAACACATAAGCTATAGTATCTAAAGACTCAAATCCAAGACACCTTTTATACAAATGGTATACAAGTGAAAATATATCCATCTTAACAAGCCACATTTGACAAACAAAAACTCCCCTGATATTTTCGAATGTAATGCTTGACTGCTGATTTTGCCAACCATAAGAAAAATGAAAAACACAGAATTTGATGCAGTGTTTTGCAAAAAAAATGTAAACAAGGAACAACATAGGGCATTGGTGTTGAAGTCCCGACAGATTCATGGTGTAAGAACAAATTGTGTGTGCATGATGCTGAACATATTCATAGAAGGATTGAGGACTGAAGCTCACGATAAGACATATGAACCAACCAATGGTAATTTATGAATCAGCTCAAATGCATTTACTTTATGTGAACACATTAATTTAAGTGCTGCAACCTTGAGCAAGAAAAAATATCATGAAGGAGACTAAACTGTTTTCAACCGGAGGGTAAAAGTCTTATTTTCGAAGTGTGTCAAGCACCTTCTAAAATTCACGCTTGATCTATGCAATGGTGTAAAAAAAGCGGCAACCTTTAAGCAGGATCTTCTGGGAGAGGGCGAAGTCAGCAGGGGTCAAATCTTGTTGTTGCTGAGTTGGTTGCTGAGTTGGTTGGGGGCAAAAGTAAGATCATGTGGACTGTTCTCCGACGATCATCATGCGACATTTTCAGGGGTTAAGCTTGTTGAAGGTCTTCCAGTGATGTTCTTCCACTCTTGAAGCCTCTTAAAACACCTCCAATGACTCATTGCAGCATCGCTGCATGACGAACGTATGTCATGTCGAACGTCTCTGTGGCAGATTTGCCCAGTTTCACGCAGAATTTAAAGTTTTCTCTTTTTTTGCTGTTCATAATGATATCGCAGACGTGGTAATGCATGTGGTCAGAAAAGCACCAGTTAGCACCATTAGTCTTGTAACCTTTTGATAGCACCTCGTAAACAATCATTTCTTATAAGCATGAAGAAATAAAAAAACAATAAATATTTAGTTGATTATAGTTATTAGAGGTTTAATGATACCAGGATTTTTAGTTGATATGCTTAAATGTGCTTTAATTTATTTTTATTAGTTTTATTCCAAAAACTTTAACATTATACAATTATTAACATTATAAAATTACAATAAATAAAACCTAATGACAGTATTTGAGTAGCCCATTCAGACTCTTAGTGACCTACAATTACAGAATATGAGTGTTATATAATAGTCATATTAACCCCAATACGAAGCAAAAAGTCTTAAATGACATATAAATTGATCAGTTTGATTCATGGGAGAGGTAAATTAAGGGTAATATATGAATCAGTTTTAGCATTACTTCTTTCCTTCCATGCTAGATGGAAGTATATGCATAGTTTCCAACAGTGGTGGGCCGTGCATTTGGTACCTGGGCCTTTAGTGGGGTCTTACCCGACTTAATCCACCACTTAATACCACCACTATCACATCGCAATTATAGAAACCATCAATACAATAAAAAACACAATATAACAGTGCGCTGCATTACAGAGAGAGAGGCATTTCACATATGGAACATTCACATTCACATTTTTACTAAAGCAAGAAACCCAGTTAATATAATTCCAAACCTCTAAACTACTACTGCAACTGTGCCATCTGGAGCAGTTCTGAATCCATATTTGTCTAATAACATGACAAAAACAATAAAATGTAAATAAAATACAACCTACTCACCAGAGATGCATACTCGTAATTTGCACCGCTCCTCAGAGGCTGTAAGCCAGTGGTACTGGTCTGGAAGTGATGATCAAACCCTTTTCCGGGCTGAGACAAGATAGCTAGCTTCGGGGTTGGCCAACCTCTCTTCATGATGTCTAGCTTTTTTTGAAAATGAATTTTCCATTTCTCTTCCTCCGTAGGCATAAAAAGTCTAACTAAAGTCTAAAGTCGAGCTAGCTGGCCCTGTGGAGCGAATATAAAATCTGATTGGTTTAAGAAACAGAGCTAATTATTATAGAGACTATAGTAAAAAGACACCAGCAGAACAGACTTTGCAGGCCCTGGGCAGATTAGATTGACATGGGAGCACATACAGGCTGAAATCTGATTGGACAAAAAAAATCTAACATCCACATGCACATACTGGAAGCAGTGCAGACAAGAGAAATGCTAGGAAATGAAGAGAATAAACTGTGGGGAATAAATTAATACAATTTAATGGAACAAATATTAGAATTTATGTTTTAAATGTAGGTCAGTGCTTCTGATAGTGTTTAGGCAAGCAGAGAAGGCTGTGCTGGCCCTGACCGCCCACCACTGGGTCCCAATTTACTCTGATGTACAACTTCTTTAAATGAACACACTTTAAGTTATGTAAGTGTTACAACAGTGAGCCAATAAAAATAAATCAAGAAGGAGACAGAACTGTTTTCATGTACAGGGTACTTGTGAAGATCTTTTTTCCCACCAAAACTAGCACAGTTCAGAATAAAAGTATTACCATGGCAAGCCTCCTAATGTGATTTATTGAGACGTGTCTGAAGTCACAGAGATCTCAGTAGATCTGACGTTTTTGAATCTTGGTTTCTCCACTATACCATGTGTAGTGTCATATCTGCAACTTGGAACTATCCTGATTCAAGAAAATGCAGGTTTGCTTAAGTTTAAATGTTAAAATCACTTCAGGCACATACACAATTGTGTTTATCAGTTAGATTTTTGTTCTTACTGCTTATATGTTCAACTGCATATCAGATTGTTATGGTCGCATTTACATGCACTTCAGCCAGACGCGAATTTGACCACGCAGAAACATAATGGCAAAGATTAAACTGATGAATATGGAAACTAACAGTGCAATTTGTTTTATGGTACACTTGATTTACAAACAGATTATTCCACACCACTTTAAATACTACTTTGAATAATAAGTGCGTTTAATTCCAAACATAATGCCCCACTAAAATGTAGGCAAAATATAAATAAAAAGCTTACAAAAAAAATTCTAGCTGCTCATGATGTAAATTACTGAATCAATAATCATTATATTTTTAGCATTTTTTTTTGTTAAAATACATTTGGTGAAGGTCAGTTTTGTATTTTGTGGGCGTGAAAGCTGCTGAGGGAGAAGACTCTGGAGCTGACAAAGGAGTGATTATATTTCATACGCCCCTGCAACAAATCTCTGCTTTTCCTCTGCAGGCAGTCCTATTTCTCTTAAAACGACTGTCATTTTGCTGAATCACCTCCTAGCACCAAACTGCCCATCATATCTTCCTGTCTTCTTCACCTGGACTTCTATAAAGCCACGTCTTTTTTTTTTTTTTTTGTAGTCATCACAGCCTTAAAAAAAAAAAAAGAAGAGAATGAGTGGAATTAGGAGCAATATGGCCTGCCTCAACATTTGAGCACTTCCTTAAATATATATTTGCATTGAGGATGCTAATTTATTTCGTAGTATTTCATATATAATTTTATCTGATTACTGTAATTACTGAACCATTTTATATGAAACTGCAGATGTCTTATTTATTCTTACTTCCTGTCTGGGTAGTCAATTGGTTTAGACTTTTGTGAGACATTTTTCTACATTCAATGCCTTTAGTATCCCTTATGTTTAAGTAAGTCTGTATACCAAGCGACACCTAAGTGACCAAATGGCATTTAAACGTGGCAATGCAATGACAGGTCACATCATTTGTAAGATGATTCTATTAGCTGCTTAGCATTTAAGAATCTTGTGACTGCTTGGGCATGTCTAAGTCAAAAGTCTGGTTTGTTAAGGCAAATATCAAGGCATCTATTGTGTCTAGTATTTCAAGATTTATTTAAATAGGTTTTTTGTATTTGCTTATTACGTAAAGGTTAGGCGGAATCTGTCCTGAAAATCTTATAAATTAAAAATAATTGTCTCCCTTTTATTAGACAGTTACAAGATAATGAACATCGTTAGCAATTAGAGGACTAATTGCAAAGGCCAAATTCGTGATAGTGATTAATATCTGCAGCAATCCATCTGCTCTTGACATGAACAAAATATCTTGGCTTTTCTGTTTGCCTTGAGACATGAACAAACAAGAAATGTAATGGGAGAAGATGAGCTATTGATTACCTGAGAAGGGGCCATGCCTTACAATAATCCCAGGGCTTTTTTTTTTGTTGTTGCAGTCATGGATCAGATAACAGAGTTCTTATATATAAATATAATGATTTACGGCATGGCTCCAATGTCTTTATTCTGCAAGATTAAGTCATTTATTAGGACCAGCTTAAAAACGACTTTAAAATGTCAAACCTAAAAGTCCCCAAGCTTTTCAAGAACGTTAGTCAATCATTAGGTAATTTTTGTTACGGTCTTACATAATGATGTCCGCATGAGCTCTGAGACATGCTTATACTTATACTTTTAAGCCAATCTGTCATTTGTAATTGCTTTCATCGTTTTTTTTCCCCCTTCTCTTCTTTTGTTTGTTCATAAAAAGTAGTAGGGCACACACTGTTAATCGTGGGTGTTGCTGGATGTGGGTGGAGGACATGACAGGCAGGATGAGACATGTGAGGGACGAGTATGATGAATGGGACAAGAAGATTGCCTGTCATACTGGCAGGATCTGGTGTTTTTATCACACAACAGCGTTCTCATACGCTAAGCCATGCGAGCTGCTTTTGCTCTATGCGTAGGCAACATAAAAAAAACCCCATGGTACCCACACAGACAACGACAAAGCGTTACATACTGTGAAAACACAACATGTTGTCAGATATGTATGATTTTAAGTAATATTTTAACTATTTGACACACAGTGTTTTCCTTGCATGTTGGGCCTCTTTGTTCGGATATACACGCTCAACCACATACCACAATGTATATAAATCAGACTCTGTTTAGAGTTGATTCGGAACATATACTTTAAGTGTTGCATGCAGGACTGTAAAGAGACCTCTGCGATGTCCAAGGGAATGAGTTTTTTTTAAAGCTATATATTTTTGTGTAACCTAAACTGTATTCTTTTTTTGTGTCAAACTGTCCTTCAGATCTGCTGAATGTTTATCAGCGATTTCAACCTGTAATGAGAATCCAGTGTTCTATCATCCTCTACAGTCCTGCCACAGTTTATTACGTGTCTGCATATTCATTGAGACTGACACCAATACAAGAACTCAGCTGAGAACAGGGTGACATTGTTAAACTGATTTGTATGAAGTTGTGTTCTCCTGGCACAGAGCAATTAAAAAACATGAACGACTGCATATGTAGTGCAAGTAATCTGAAATGGTTTAACAAATGATGAGTGTGTGACCACACAGTCTGTCAGGATTGGCTAAAATTTGATGAAATAAGCTACACTGCAAAAGATGCACTTGTCAAATGGATACACCTTAATGTCATTAGGTCACATTTAGCATTTCACAGGACAAATTTAAATAATTTTTAACAAATGTGAGATTTGACAGGTTCAGATCTGCTTCTAGCTTGTGCACATACTATATGTGTGTCTGTCTGTACAAACTCTTTATGTGGCTAAATATTTCTTATATGCTACATACATAAATAAAATTCAAACATGTTTCTTTTTTATGTCATTTTATATATATATATATATATATATATATATATATATATATATATATATATATATATGTATATATATATATATATATATATATATATATATATATATATATATATATATATATATATATATATATATATATATATATATATATATATATATATATATATATATATATATATATATATATACAGTGAGGGAAAATAAGTATTTGAACACCCTGCTATTTTGCAAGTTCTCCCACTTAGAAATCATGGAGGGGTCTGAAATTGTCATCGTAGGTGCATGTCCACTGTGAGAGACATAATTAAAAAAAATAAAATCCAGAAATCACAATATATGATTTTTAAACTATTTATTTTTTATGATACAGCTGCAAATAAGTATTTGAACACCTGTCTATCAGCTAGAATTCTGACCCTCAAAGACCTGTTAGTCTGCTTTTAAAATGTCCACCTCCACTACATTTATTATCCTAAATTAGATGCACCTGTTTGAGGTCATTAGCTGCATAAAGACACCTGTCCACCCCATACAATCAGTAAGAATCCAACTACTAACATGGCCAAGACCAAAGAGCTGTCCAAAGACACTAGAGACAAAATTGTACACCTCCACAAGGCTGGAAAGGGCTACGGGGAAATTGCCAAGCAGCTTGGTGAAAAAAGGTCCATTGTTGGAGCAATCATTAGAAAATGGAAGAAGCTAAACATGACTGTCAATCTCCCTCGGACTGGGGCTCCATGCAAGATCTCACCTCGTGGGGTCGCAATGATCCTAAGGAAGGTGAGAAATCAGCCCAGAACTACACGGGAGGAGCTGGTCAATGAACTGAAAAGAGCTGGGACCACCGTTTCCAAGGATACTGTTGGTAATACACTAAGATGTCATGGTTTGAAATCATGCATGGCACGGAAGGTTCCCCTGCTTAAACCAGCACATGTCCAGGCACGTCTTAAGTTTGCCAATGACCATTTGGATGATCCAGAGGAGTCATGGGAGAAAGTCATGTGGTCAGATGAGACCAAAATAGAACTTTTGGGTCATAATTCCACTAAACGTGTTTCGAGGAAGAAGAATGATGAGTACCATCCCAAGAACACCATCCCTACTGTGAAGCATGGGGATGGCAGCATCATGCTTTGGGGGTGTTTTTCTGCACATGGGACAGGGCAACTGCACTGTATTAAGGAGAGGATGACCGGGGCCATGTATTGCGAGATTTTGGGGAACAACCTCCTTCCCTCAGTTAGAGCATTGAAGATGGGTCGAGGCTGGGTCTTCCAACATGACAATGACCCGAAGCACACAGCCAGGATAACCAAGGAGTGGCTCTGTAAGACGTTCTAACTCAAACTCCATGTTTCTCAGCAACAGGCCAGAAACCTGACTGATCTAGAGAAGATCTGTGTGGAGGAGTGGGCCAAAATCCCTCCTGCAGTGTGTGCAAACCTGGTGAAAAACTACAGGAAACGTTTGACCTCTGTAATTGCAAACAAAGGTGACTGTACCAAATATTAACATTGACTTTCTCAAGTGTTCAAATACTTATTTGCAGCTGTATCACACAAATAAATAGTTAAAAAATCATACATTGTGATTTCTGGATTTTTTTTTTTAGATTATGTCTCTCACAGTGAACATGCACCTACGATGACAATTTCAGACCCCTCCATGATTTCTAAGTGGGAGAACTTGCAAAATAGCAGGTTGTTCAAATACTTATTTTCCTCACTGTGTATATATATATATATATATATATATATATTTTTTAATAACTGCATGAAAGTTGCATTTAAAGGCTTTTTGACAGCTCCACTAAAAGACAACATACGTGGCTCTACCTCTATCTAGGAAAAACAACACTACCGCCAGATTTAAAAGAGCTATGACAAGAAGTTTGTCATGGGAAATACGTTTCTTAAACTTGAGATTAAAAAGTCATTTGCTGCATCGTCATGTCTGCTCCCGAGTGCACTCTTTCCTAAGTAATTTTAGAAATAATCATTCCATTCTCTTAACTAAATTTCAAAGTTTGAAAAAAAAAAAACCCCTAAACTAAGCACATCTGCAAGTACATAATTAAGAATATCTGATTGCTGGTATCTGATCACAAACTGATTGAATAAGGCTTTTGTCCCATTTTGCTATGACGTCTACATATCTCCTCAATCAAGTCACTTTTAGCAAGCAATGCTTTAGATATCTTTAGGCAGCCTGTCTGCATTTTTTGCTGTGTTTGTCAAACTGCCTCCTTACTCAACATGATATTTGCAGGCAGACAGCCAAGGCAAGGTTAGACATTAGCTTCAGTAAAAACATTTCCACACTCTTTTGGCAATAATATATTTACGCTTTTCTTAAAGTAAAGATTTGGCAGAAAATTCCACTTTTGAAGCCAAAACAGGATTTTTCATCATCTTTGGAATTTTTCCAGAATAATGTCAAAGTGATACTTGACATGATTTTGCAGACTGCGACACCCATGAGCACTTAAAACATTATTCAATAAACTACAATTTAAACACAAAGCATTAACACTATTAGGCCACTAATGTTAGAAAAAGGCCTAGGATGCAAGTTTGGGAAAGTCCCTCTGAGACTAGGTGATTTTCCTAATGGCTTTCAACGATTCCTTCCAAAACTCAACTCTTGCGACAAGCTTGGCTGCAATTTGTCTGCCGGTTCTTTCAGCATAATGTAACTTATATGAATGTGTCTATTGTGGAACTTGTGAAAATATGATTTCAGTGAATAATGCTGAAATGTGTAGTTTGAATGGTAAAAAACAGCTTTTGACATTTAAACATGGTTAATAGAGTGAAACTGTGAGGTATAATCCCATCACACATCACAGTAGTTCACAGACGGAACCAGGTCCAACCTGAGTTAGTGTTGCCCCTCAGCTGACATTCCAGACAGAATAACACTTCTGTTCCATAAACATTGCTTTGTTGCTTTAAAGGAAAGAATTGTAAAATTTATTTCAACTTTGGACACTTGCCCAACACACCAGCTGTCGGTGTACACTCTCACATCTCATAGTGTGGTTTGTTTGTAAAGGTCAGCAAGCATGGGTTATGCGAACTCATTGAAGCTGGCTGATTGGTGCCATTATTCATAAAGCCATTAAAGTGCCAAGATGTGTGCCATTGGAGCAGAAAGAGCAGCAACAGCGTTAGCCTGTGACTGAGAGACTCTGAGTGCGTCTGCTTTTGGGCCACAGTAACTCTTAATAGGATGTAATCATTTGAGCATGAAGTGCCTTCATGTGCTCCAGAGGCTCTCTGCTTTATGTGAACTGGAGTAGGGGATGACGTGAGTGTACTCATGCCCAGGCTAAAGGGGAGAGCGGAAAAGAAAGTTGCATCTCAAAAGTGACTTACAGAAATTAAATGATGCATATGGGGAAGTGACTGGTTAAAATCTATGTAATCTTGGTGCAAGTATACCACTATTGACTGGATGGCGTTTAGTCATACAATTAGGTGCAGCAAGACGACTTAAAAAATTTTTAAACAGAAATTCAGGGCACTGTGGACTAAAAACCTACAAAGAAAACCAACTGCTAAAAGTATTTAATGATGATGAGTTTTGTTTTTTCCATTGCATAAATTGGAATCATTTGTTTAGCATTTAATGCTACTGACAATGAAAAGGTTTAATTTTACATGCATTACTAACTCAATGCTTTCTGCAAGGTAATAAAAAAACACTAAATTCTTAACAAGACTTTCAATAAGACATTGCTCCATAAAACCAAGCTGACAATAAAGCAAACAAATAAAAATGTAAAATGTACGTATGATCTGGTTATTGACCAGCAGGTCATAGCTTCAGGTGGTGCATTAAATCCTTGGATGAAGCTTTTGCATTCAGAATATTTGGCATTTAGATTCCATTAGTGCATGCATGCAGATCTGCTCCAGAATTACTTGGCTGGTTTTTTAAAGATTTTCAACAGAATTGGCAATACTGCTAAGACGTCTATGTAAATAATAAAGATTTAATATTAATGCAATACTCTCCTGAGGTGACCTATATTATTATTATTATTATTATTATTATTATTATTAGTAGTAGTAGTAGTAGTAGTAGTAGTAGTAGTTGTAGTATTAGCAGTAGTAGTACTAGTAGTAAGCACAAGTGCTTAGGAGTTGAATTGGAAGTTTCCTGCTTAATATATCTAATACAGCTTGTAGTCCAATTCTTGTAACTTAAGCTAATATTGCAGGAAATACTAGATAGCTACCATTTATTCATCCTCACTATGGTCTCAGTTATTATCCTACACTGAAGCAGCTAGAACAAGTTTATTTCAGCATGCACAAGCCTGTACTCTGCATGTTTGAGTTTGTCACAGAAGGAAGAGTTTGAAAGAAACCATAAGTGTATCCGCTTTGTTGCGGGATCATATTGAATGATCTGTATGTAGTAATTAGTATTTTTGGCTGTATTATCAAGAACCTTTAAAATAATATGCGTTTATTGTTCATTTATATTTTTACACTGCTATTTAATATTTCTATTCTATTCTATTTTATTCTATTCTATTCTATATTGTATTTGCAATTGGCACAAAACAATGACATCAGAGTATTCTACTATAAGTTTCTACTATGAGTATTCAACAATAAGTCCTTTTTTCCACAATAACTTGGATTTGAGCTAGTCAACATAATAGTCTAGATTGTTTTGCATGTGTTTTTAACAAGAAACCATCTAGAAGCCTCACCCAGTTTTCTCACATGGTCATGTCTAAACCTGTGGGATGTCTCTGCTTTCTCCAAGGCAAATTGAGAAGGTTTTGAGCCTATTTACATGACATAATCTATCAATATACAATCGACTTAGGTAAAAGTATATACATATATAGTTAACTTGAGTTAATTAAAGAAATTGGGCAAGTCACCAAAACATCAAAAAGATCAAAAAGGTATGGACATTTTGAGCTGTAAAGATGAAATAAGGCAACAATAAAAGATCATAATCTAGCTCGTTTCACTTTCATTTACATTATTGTTGACGAAAATTGCGAAGTGTGTAAATATGCTGCTTTTTTTTGTTTTCCTCTGCTGGTCAGTGCTCAGACATGTTCAAACACACTGAGTGAGCAGCAGATCAACAGTAAAGAATGTCAACTATGTGGAAACAAGTAAAAAAGTTCTTTGTCTTCATTTTATTTTTCTGTATGCAGTACATTTAAAAAACAATAATTTTTTTTAATTAGTAGTGAGTGATTAAACTCTTATTATTATTATTATGATTATTATGATTATGATTATTATTATTATTATTATTATTATTATTATTATTATTTTAATGCAAATCTTCAGTAGAGACGATATTGCACAACCTTATTTTCTACTAAATGCAAGACAATAAACCTAGGGAGTTACTTACATATGGTGGTAGTCTGCGCTATCAATAAAATAGACACAAAACAGTAATAATAAATATAATCATGAATAGCCAGAAAAGATTATAAATAGAAAAGAATTTGAAAGAATTTGATGTTATGCTAAAGCATTTGCAAATGTAAATATCTTACTTTTCCATCAAATAAAATGCCTGCTCTTTACTCTTATTTTATAATGTATTAAGTATCATATATAAATGTCAGACAAGGAGTGCCAAAAATCTTAATGTTCATCAGTGTAAAATTTTTAGTAAGGCTTGTGTCAAAAAAGGAAATTTTTAAATGTTTACCAGAGGGGAAAGGGATATTGTGAACATGAGAAAACAACACGTTATTTATTTATGTTCAATAAGCAATTCATTCTGGTCAGGGCTAAACAAACACTGGGTGCAAACCAAGAATGCATCCTGGATAGGATGCCAGTCCATTTCAATTCACAATGCACACACATATTCACACCTCAAAGCAATTTCGATGAGCCAATTCTCTCATTTGAATGTTTTGAGATGGCAGTACTAAAAGAATGCAAAAGAAAGGCCACACAGACACTGGGAAAACATGCACAGCAACTCCAAAATTGACACTTGAGCTCTGAAAAGCAATGATGAGAATGGCACCACTAAGCCAGCTAATTTACTTATTAGCTTTAAAATCTTTAAAATGTGATCTTTACATCTTTTTGATGATGTCCCCAATTTTTATCAAAATAAAATTCTAACTAACTAAAAAACAAAAAACCAGAACTAACCAACAAATTAGGACATTAAAAAGTAGGTCCAAATTATATGGAAACCTGACCTTGACCCCAATGTAAAACTTCTCTAAATTTTTACAACAAATCTGGAGGCACATAGTTCTTATTTCAACCCTAATGAACACCTTTAGAATGCTGGCTGTACACCAGCTTTATTTAATATTGCTCTTTTTTTTGTAAATAAATAGACAAATTCTTACATTTATGGGCATCCAATATCTACTTCCCAAAAGAGTGGAGTCTATTATAGCAGCAAAAGAAGGGGAGGACAACTCCATATTAATATCATTCCTCAGGTGCAGGATATAGGTACATATAGGTGGCATGTACAGGTGTATGCTTATAGCCATAATGTGTTTTTCATTATAAACCTTTTTTATGTGTTAAATATAAGAATTCTGTTTCTTGTTTCCAATTGAAAATCAGTTGTGGTGGTTTCAAGCTACTCGGGAGCATGATTGAATCTCTCTGAATTCTTTAGAAGCTGTGGCTTTAGCAGCTGTCTCAAAGCATCTCATATGCCTTTGTAGCTTCGAGACATATTTAAATTAGAATGCACCTATTTGGCTTCAGCCACTCGGTTCAAACTCACCACGCAGACAGCAGGGAAACAGGTATCCCTTAGCTTTTTGAAGATTCTGTATCTGTTTTAGGGAACGGCAACTGCAAAGGACTGACAGCTTTTCCTCCAGATCTGATATCAAGTGTTAAAGCAAATATGTCTGTGTTGCATAATGTTACTGTTGCCAGGTAACTAGCAGGTAGTGCTAGTTAGCAGGATAGTTATTTTTGTGTCATAATCAATTTTGTACCAATTTTACATTCTCTCAATTATTCTGTATTTAGGTAATGCTAAAAGAGCGAAAATAATTAAGCAATGCTAGCTAGCTTTCGATTATAATGCCAGCTCACTAGCTGGGTAAGATTAGCTTAGTATACCTAGTAACATGATTTACATCAGAAGTGTTTATAATCATTTTATGCAGTCCCAAACTTTAGTTAAAATAAAAAATTGTTACCTGAAGGCATTTTATCATGTATAATGAAACACTGCTATATTATTTCTAGATAATACATAGCAGTTCACACTGGATATAGTATAGCCATAATCCCATTTGACTTCAGAAACAATGAAACAAAAATGTTTTTTTTTTACGAAAAAGGTCAACATACTTCATAATTTGCGTACATACACTTGCGAATTATAACATATTGCATATAAACGACATCATGAAATGCCATGCTTTCAATCAAACCACAGACACAAAAAAATAAGAGGTTTTATTCACTTATTTTCACTTATTACTCTTAGTTTAGTAGTGTTATCTCATGTTTTTAATCCAAGTTAAAATTTCATAAATACTTGTGGCAAGTCAGTGCAGGTCCAGATTTGAGCTGCTAACTCGACTCCTTGTATTTGGTTTAAAGATAAATCAGGGATGGAATAAATGCTTGGGGCAGAATTTTCTTCTATAAAAAGTTTGTAATATCCTCTTTCCATTCCATACCAGTTATCAAAGTCATCCCATGTAATATGCTGCTGACACAGTTTGGACATTTTGCAGACTTCACTGTCCTTGATTTTTACAAATTGCAAAAATCTTGGTCTAATGATACAAATCTCCTGGCAAAAAGTGGCCTATTTCCTAGGCCTATAAGTACTCTGACATTTGTTGCACTCTACATTGTGATTCATTGTGTAAAAGTAAAAAATGTATAGGTAACATTGTTGAATATATGAAACTTTATGTTGAATTAAACCACTGCTCAAACAACAGTTTTACAATAAGAAAGGTTATAAGAAATATTAGGTGCAGTGTTTTTTACTAGGGAAGACCATTTATAATACAATAACAATTGTTTAATAACATAAATAACTGTATCTATCTCTATTTGTCTTGCAATCTGGCTTAATGTAATGATTTTCTCCCTGGGATAACCGTTTCTAATATTCACTACATCTACTGTATCCCACAATGCCTTCCAGGAAAAAAAAAACACCAATCGACTTCCAAATGTCTGATCTATCTGTGTTTTTAACTGTAGAATAATAACCAGTACTGATAATGTGCACATCTGCTGTCTTTATGCTGACTGTGCATTGCTGATGCAGAACGTCTCCAGGTTATGTATGTAACCCTGGTTCCCTGGGGGAATAAGACGCTGCATCAACAATGCTTTGGGAACGCTTCCGCATTGTCCATGCTCTGAATCATGTGTTTAATCCGTCCAATGGAAAGCGCGGCATCACTAGCGGGGTGACGTCATGACCAGGAAGCTATAAAAAGCACATGGAGGAAAGCCGACGCTAGCTTCTGTAAGAGAGAAGGAAGCGCTGCAGGAATGCTGAAAGTGTGGCATGGAGACGCAACGTCTCGTTCCTTCAGGGAACCAGGGTTACATACTAAACCTGGAGATGTTCCCTTTCAGAAACTCGAGCTGCATCAACAATGCATTGGGAACAAGAGTCCAATACCGCCAGACTGACCAATCCCAGCCTAGTGTGTGTGGGCACAGCTAGGCCGAAGGACAGATGGGCCAGGAGTGGCAATGAGGTCAAGGTTATAAAACCTGACAAAGGCCAGCGGGTTGGACCAGCCCACAGCGTTGCAGATGTCCTGGACCAAGCCTTAGAGGCTGCCATACTCCGGGTCGAGTGCGCTATGACCCCGAATGGAACAGGGGGACCAGAGGACTAGTAGGAGGATGTCATTGCGTCGATATTCCACCTGCTTAGTTTCTGCTTGTTCACAGGCAGGCCTCTCAGCGGAGGGCCATAGCAGGTGAACAGTTGTTGCAACTTCCTTTACGGACTCGTCCTGTGGACATTAGTGTCCAGCGCTCGCACTGGGCACAACCAGTTGAGCTTTTTCTGGTCTGGGGCTTAAAAAAGAGGAGGATAGAATGCCTGAAGCCTGATAGGTAGTGGGACGACCGGGGGCACCTTAGGGATGTAACCCATTCTAGGGTACAGAAAGGCACAACCGGTTGAGCTTTTCCTGGTCAGGGGCCTAAACAAGAGAAGGATAGAATGCCTGAAGCCTGATAGGTAGTGGGATGACCGATGCCACCTTAGGGATGTAACTTGTTTTAGGGTACAGAAAGGCACTGGCCATGCCTGGAGTAAACTCCAGAAAGAAGGGGGATACAGAGAGGGCCTGTAAATCCCTTACTCTCATAAGAAAGCAAATGGCCAGGAGGAACACAGTCTTGATCGCACCATACACTGAACAGATGCCATCTTGCAGCATATGACCTCCTTGTGGATGTTGCTCTGAATTAGAGAATGGTCTCTACCACCTTAGTGGAGAGACCGGAATCTCAGAGCCATGCCTCCTTAGGGGGCCACAGCCACAGCCTCCACTATTTTGGGTGGGGGTAAACTACTGTTCCTTAGTGGACAAATCCGCTGTATGCCAGAGATCCTGGACTTCTTGGCTGACCGAGATGTCTCCCACATCCAGCTCTCGCAGCAGGTTAGCCTGATACGCCTGCTGCACCACCATGGTGACCTGCTGAGGTGTAAGCCTAACCCAACACCGCCGACGTGCAACACAGGGGCTTGGTGGGCAATGTCGGGGGCTTAAGAGATGATAGCTGGCCAGCATTTGCTCAACCCAGTACATCGACCCATAGCCGCGTTCTTTCAGCCCCAGTGGAGTACCTGAAAGGGAACCTTGCTGTTTACATTTTCTAAACTTGCTATTAGAAAAGAAAGAATTATATAATTGATAGATATTTTTTGAAGGCTACTGAAAATCTGTTATCCCATAATCTTTAGGAGTGAGTGGCCACCAGAGAGATAAAACATCTCACTTCCACAAGCTATTCAAATTGCAAAACAGATTTTAGATAACACTTTTAAATTAGTAAATTTGCAATCTTTGAATTAAAAAAAGAGTATGCAAACAAGTACTTTTGATCATGAACTCTCTGTGTGCACTTTGGGATTCCTCTGGGTTCACTGGTTTTCTCACAGCCCACAAAAGCATGCCAATAGGTTGATTAGCTAAATAAAATGGCCAATGGTGTTAACCTGGCTTTCCATTAAGGGTATATTCTTGGGTAATGACCAGTGTTTCCTGGATGGTCTCTGGATCATTAATAACCATGACCAGAAATATGCAATTGAAAAGTACTAAACACGAAGAAATAAATGATTGATTAATGGTAGAGATGACATTAATTTTTATTTGAAAGAAAAATGGGACGCTTTGTGTAGAATCTTGCCGGCAGTGATGTCTAGTGTTTTGGTCAACTTTGGTCAAATTTTATTCCAGATTGTGTTTCATTGTTTAGAATCTGTGCACTTTAGCATTTTTTAGCTACCAATTACAAACTATATATTCCTGAACAAGCATATTTGACTCAGTGTTTTTTTTTTCATTACTTCTTTTTGACATCTTTACATTGTGAAATATAGCATAGGGAAAAGGAATAGGCAAAGAGGGGCTTGTTTGCTAAGTTGGCCTGTTTTTAGAGCGCAAACTCATTTTACAACATCTTATATAGTTGGATATACTGTGTATGGATATGCTTGTGTGTGAGTGTTTGTAATGTAACTACAATCCCTTAAGGCCTGAAGTACAAAATTAAATGGCAAAGATGGTCCTCTCTTTTAAAGCAAGCTATTTAAAACTACATTTTTGTGTGTATTAACTAAACAAAGGCATCATCATTGATTTTGGAAATTATATCATGCCAACAATGACAGAAAGGACATCAGTGTAATGTAAATTTTATGTATTTTGACATACACATTAACAGAATAGAGAAGATCCAGCAAACCAGACAGAGTGAAAGAGTCTGATCTAAAACATTTTTTTTTAGCTATACTTATATAAAGCAATAGTTAATCAAATCACCTAACTGTCATTACTAAGCAGAGTAACAATAGCCAGTTAGGGGATTAGCATAATATGTTTGGCCTGGTTTTTGTACTTCAGGTTTGGTTATATTGCACGAAGTGCTTAGCTTTCATTGGTGTGTAAATGTTTTTGGTGATCTTTGTTTTTTCTTCTCTGCTAGCGAGCTAATAGTAGGTGGTTTAGTATTCATTAAGTGGTTTGCAATACATATAGCCATACATATAAGAGTAAAATTCCATTATTTTTATATGTATTATTGTACTATGTATGGTTATTCTAAATATTTGAATATATATTATATGTTATATTGATAACATATATTGATATATATATTGATATTATATTGATATCCTCTTATTTATGATTGCATAATATTTAATTAAAATATAATTGTACAGCGATTTAGTGACCTTTAATAAGAAACATGTAGCTGATCCATATTTGACAAAAGTTTTTCAAATTGGCTTTTTTTTTTTTTTTTACTTTTTTCCCCCTTTTCTAATATAAGACATGACATGACATGGCAGAAATCAAAGATCACCACTGTCCAACTTTGGGCCTACTTTTGGCATCTCTAAATCATAAATATGTGGGTTTTGCAGTGGTAGTTCAGTGGTTTTGGAAGGTTGTGAGTTCAAATACAAGCATTGCCAAGCCACAGGGCCCTAAAACTTGTTTGCTAAGCTGACAAGCATCAGAATAATTCTCATAAGTGAAGGCAGAAACGGCCTGAAATTGTATTAAAATAACATCTGTTTGTCCTTTGGTAAGGTACATAAAAGTCATAGTCAACATAACATTTCACATTTCATGACATACACAAGCTATAAAATTGGTGAATACATTCAATTAATTCATTGGCTAATAGTAGCTAATAACAAACTGGAGAATTTTAGTTTAATGCCTTTATTTTGCAAAAAATTTTTGACTAATGTTTTCTCCGTTATTTGTTTTGTGAACAGTGGAGGCAGGTAATATTTCATATTTCTTCTGCATTAGCTAGCTTCATTCTAGGCAACCACTTACTATGGCCCTGAGCAGAGTTGGCTCTAATCACCAAAGTTTCATTCTGTTATTTTGTTATAATGTCCACAATAAATAGCTGTATTAATCTATATTTGTCTGTTTGACTTGTCTTTTAATATTATACACAAGCAACTGTACATCGTGTTTGCAGCTTTTAAACATGTGAAGTAAAATAAGAACTACACATTCAGGGTTTCACATGAGTTGGAACAAAGAATGAGCAAACTACTGTATCATGATGCTATATGCTATTATCAATAAAGTGAAGTAAGCAGTACAGGTACTTGTCTTTACTTTCAGAAGGCTCCAGCCAACCCCAGCAGTCCCATCAGTCACTGGCTACATGTTTAGCCCACGCTCAAGCTCCCGTAACACGTAGAGCCCCTCTGCTGAGTCAAAATGATGAATCACACAAAAGCAGTTAAGCAATTACAGCGCAATTTAAAGTTCAGCTGCTCGCAAATTATCGCCTGACTCTAGGAAGAATGTGAAGAATAATAAGAGGAGACTCTAAAAGAAAATAAAAGTCCCAAATGACTGATTCAGAGGAAAAGCTTCTCAGGAATGCGCCGAACTTTCTGACCCACTCTGTCATCTGAATGGACGAATGGCAGAGCATAGAACTCATGGGCATCTTTGCTCATGTGTCCTACAACAGCCTTCTGTCTGGAAAGAGAATGGTACGTATTTTAGGGTGAAAACAGAGTGCTACTGTGTGACCCAGATTACTGATAAGTGGTTGGCCGTCCCTGTTCACGAGCAGCATGCTGCAGCAGGGAATCGAGAAGCCTGGGGTTTTACTGGATCATAGATGGGTGATGCAGCTGGAGGGGTTGGGGAAGGGGGGTGTTACTGCATGAGACAGTGATTTCCATTGTGGTTTTGTTTGATTTTTCCAGGAAGAGGTGCAGTGTGTGTTTGTGTGTGTGTGTGTGTGTGTGTGTGTGTGTGTGTGTGTGTGTGTGTGTGTGTGTGTGTGTGTATGTCTCAGGCTGTCTATAACATTCACATTTAGCTCAGTATCATGCTGGCACACAGAGATAATGTGTATGGTACAATCATCACCACAGCAGCCATACAGAGAACTTGTTTTTTTCATTCAATGATCTATACATATGTATATGGTTTGTATGTGTGTGTGTCTGTATGTGATCATCTCTTATTATGCAGTACTGCTGTTCCTTTTTCTCTTGCCATAAATTCTGTATATTTATTTCTAACTTGGCTATATTCCACTGGTATTGCAGCTGTTTACTCTGCAGTTAATCAGCCATAACTCACCACGATGCTCTGTCAATGAAGCACTTTCAAGTTATAAATCAATTAGAAAGTCCTGTGTTCTTTAAAATGGAAAATACTTCAATTTAATGTCTGAAATAAAGACGTGTGCTGTTTGACCTTTCCAGGAGACCTTTTGATGGTATTCAAAAATACCTTTCTTAAAACCGTAAGGTTGCATATTCCATATTTATTTATTATAAATGTATTTATTTATTTCTTATAAGTCAGCAGGACAGCAGAAGGAATTTTTTGTTTTTGCCAAACATACATAGAATTTCAAATTCTGTGCATAAGATGAGCTAGTATGCACTAGGGAATTGACATTTATCACATGTGCGTATGCACAGTGGTACACAATGGATAATGCACTGTCTACATTGCTTTGCTCAAGCATGGCCAAACAGGTTTACATATTTATTCTGTAGGAACACTTTTAAATCATTATTTGGGTGCTTTTATGACTAAATACAGTAGTACATTATGAAATTACATTATAAGCAGTTTTAGCATGAAAACCAAATGTAGTAAATGGGAATGTAGTATATTTTTGCACAAGTGATATGAATGCATACAGAACACCATGACTCTGGTCATAATTGGTTTGGAAATGTCTCTTACTTCTCATTGAAATATGCTCATGGCTAAAAACCATCAGTAGAATGGACCTGAGTGCACATGAGGATGATTTTAAACTCTCTAAACGTGTGGCAACTTTCTGGAAGATCAACTAAAATTACACTGGGCAAAATGAAATTAACAGATGAGTCACATATAATTTAAATCAAAGATGTGTCTGCATTTCTGTAAAACACTGTGTTCAATCTTTCTGTCTGAAATCTTGAAGCGTTTCATCATGCCGGTCAATCTTCAGGTGTGCATTTTACATGGTCATAATTTTGCTCCTTGTTATGGGCACCATAGTCAGCAATTACTCTGTCAGTTATGCTGAAATGAATGACATGTGCTTGATTATCAGTTTATCTGCAGTAACGCTTTAATACCACTATATATATATATATATATATATATATATATATATATATATATATATATATATATATATATATATATATGTAGTTAGGATTAGTTCTAAACATACATACATTCACATGCACAAAAACATTATAAATCACCTTCCATGTGTAGAAACATTAAGAAACATGCACACACACACACACACACACACACACACACACACATATATATATATATATATATATATATATATATATATATATATATATATATATATATATATATGGATGATTATTGCACGAATAAGGAGTTGACGGAAGCATTCGAACTTTGCTGTGAGTATGGCATCGAAAAGTTACAATGGCAGTTTTTTAAGACTCTTCCCGGTATAGATTTTCAACAATATTATAAAAATGATTGACATGTCGATTGCCTTTTGTGTTGAAAATTTTATAGGAAATGTCTTTAACTAAATGCATCCCAAGCATATTTTCTCTTTGTCTTATATTCAAGGGTATGGTTTGTCTTTCTATGTCTCTATTTGACTTGTGGTGTTTTTTGAAAGGTCTGAAATGTCATCAAGATTCATGGCTTTAATGTAAACAGACACCATGCAGTCAACAATATGCTCCAAATATATCAAACTTTCTGATCACTTAACAATTTCCTATTGTTAACGGGCCTGTGGTTTTGCCTTTCTTGAAGTTGTATATAGAGTGTAGACATGGTATCGCTGCACCCGTCTCCCCTTCTGTCTCTCTCATCACTAAGGCAGGCTTCCTGACTCTGGTTGCTATACATATGGTCCCCATCTGCTGTGGCCGGTGTGAGATAGCTTTTTTTTTAAAGATAGTTGGCTTTATAAGTGTGTGTGATTTAACCTATTAGAAAAACATAATCCCTTGGCTCCTATTTGTGAGTATGCTAGGAGACTTGATTGTAGCATGTGGGCTGATATTGAAGGTTGTTGAATGTTACATAGAGAAGACTACCATTACAGTACAGCTATCTCACAAGCCCAAATACCAGCTTATACTATGAAGAAATATTACTTATTTATTTTTTCTTGTGTCATTTTAACTGTGTTGTTCTAGTGACAGGGCTGGACAAGCCCATTTGGATTAGCGCAGAATGTGCAGTAGTTTGGGTGACGTTCCACACAATGCCGATAAAGTTACAAATGAAGTGAGGACGTACATTACTCCGTTTGGAGCTGTGCACTGTAAGAAAGTCTGGGAGATGTTTTTCCATGCATATAGCCAGACAGCAAGTGTGTGTGTGTGTGTGTGTGTGTGTGTGTGTGTGTGTGTGTGTGTGTGTGTGTGTGTGCATAGCAGGCTTGGCTCTACTTCTCTTTAAAATAGATTTAAATACATAGTGTGAAACACTCTGAGGTCAGTGGCTGATCCACACTCAGCCTGGGAACGCTAGGAAATGTTCCTGTCTCGGCCAGCAGTTCTTCTCCTGTGTGTTGGACTGCCGCATAGCACAGGCTTGCATTTAGCCAAGAAGTGTGTGAAGAGCCAATAGAGAACAAGTTAAGCAGTGCAATTCATCTCTACTTCCATATGAATCATATTTTTGAGGTTCTTGCCCAAGCCAATCTGAATTTGAACTGGAACATTGTACATGAATCTACATTTTTGCTAAAAAGCTGTCCTTTAGGTCCTATTATACATTTTGTTCTTTATTGCAATATTCAATTACACTTTGACATTATTTTTGGGCATGGGTTCCACAGCAATCCAACACACTCTTCAGCTGGTCTACACATGTTTATTCATGTGATAGGTGGTCCATAGCTTTGTTTAGCCTGCATTTAATGAACCATAGTACCCATAATTTGACCATCTAAACATATAAAGTTGATTTATAGGAATTTGCTAGCTTTAATTTGGAGATTCTTTAAAGACTAATAAGCTGAATTTTCTTTACTAATGTTTTGAAGTGGTCAGTTTTGTCCACAGTTTGACAGAGCAGTTTGAGAAAGCTATATTTAAATACTTTATCAACCTTATACAAAAACAAAAAACAAAAAACAGACATTTGCTATATTGTGTGATCTATGATATATTAATATTTCTAAATATATATATCTATATTTCTATATATCTACAGATCTATGAATATTTTGTTCATGAATATCTTCATTATTGAATCTTACCTGACCAGGTAGTAGTGGAGGGAAATGTATTGATAAAGTATTGGTATATAACACCATATTTTCCACCAAATATACTGTACTGTATATATAACAGGCTTCAACTGTATAACAAATGATAACTTTTTGATACCAATTATAAAAAAGTTATTTAACTAGAATGTTACTATGAATACAGCAATTTTTATGATTAAAATAACTTATCGTTCATGTTTTACCCACATCTACTGTCCAAGCTGTGCTGTTATACAGAAATAATGCACACTATTCAGTTTAAAAATTCCCCTGTACTGGGTATCAACCAGAATATTCTGCAATCATAAACATAAGTGTGGGTTAAAATTAGCAAAACACAAACTATTAAGTACCAAAAGAATGAATGAACAAAGAATTATGGAAATGGACATACACTCACTGAGCAGTTTATTAGCAATACCTGTACACCTACACGTTAATGCAGTTATCTACTCAGCCAATGGCAGTAGTGCAATGCAAAAAATCATGTAGATAGGAGCCAGCAGATGTGTGGATAATCATCATCCTTCAGAATCTCAGTGATTATGAATTTATCATGGCTGTTGGTGCCAGATGGGCTGGTTAAAGTATTTCTGTAACTTCTGATCATCTTGGATTTTCATACACAACAGTCTCTGGATTCATTCACTGAGTTGCAGTTTTGTAATGAAGAATGGCCTGACAGGAGGGCCTATAATTGCAATTATACAATTGTGGTGAGCAATTAAAGCATCTCAGTATGCACAACACTTTGAACCTTGAAGGACACTGAGTTACAACAGCAGAAGACCACATCATATTCAATTATGTCAGCCAAGAACAGTAAGCTGTGGCTGTAGTGGGCACAGGCTCAGTAATCCTAGACAGCGAAGACTAGAAAACATAGCTTGAATCTAGGTTTCCATTAAAGCACACAGATTGGTCCAACAATATCTATGGACCCAACATGTCTTGTGTCAACAACCCAGGCTGATAACAGTGATTTCATCAGATGGGGAAAGTT
The DNA here is from genome assembly GCF_014805685.1 of Silurus meridionalis. Lineage (NCBI taxonomy): Eukaryota > Metazoa > Chordata > Actinopteri > Siluriformes > Siluridae > Silurus > Silurus meridionalis. Next base: position 10,791,497 of record NC_060896.1, on the reverse strand, counting down.
TTTGACCCATTTTTGGCCTATTAATACTAGCAATCATCAATGAAATGCAACAGCTTATTTAAATATATTTGCTGAAATTGCAATTCTTCATAGTCCGTTGAGTCATTGGATCTGAATCAAATAGAACACATTTGGGATGTGGTAGAAGTGGAATATGCAGCATTAAAGTCCCCCTGAAAAATCCGGAAAAACAGTATGATGCAATCATTTCAACATGGACCAGAATCTCAAATGAGATTTTGTGGAATCCAAGACATGAAGAGTTGAGGATGTTCTGAGAGCATTGAGAGACCCTGTACAGTATTTGTGTAGGGTTTTTTATAAAGTGCTCAATGAGTGTATACAATGACAAGACTTTGAAATGAGACAAAGTCACAGAGGCACCTTAAAAAGACAAACTAATGAGGAACTAATAGTAAGTAGATGCACTTAAGCAAAACACTAAACAGTATAGAGCCATAAACCAGTGATAAGACAAGGGTAGAAACAAGACTCAAATCAAAACAAAGCATGACAGGAAAACAAAACAAGGCGTGGAAGCAACACATGCTGAGACTCAATGCACAACGAGAGGGGAATTCATCAAATAATAAAAATTTTAGTTTGCTGTTGTGCAAACCAACAAAACATAACATTATACCTATAGGCCATGAGAACACTGTAGACAATGAGGCACCTTACAAATCAATTTCCCTTCAATTCAAGTGCTTTGCTTCAGGCTCTCTCTCTATTTTTCTCTGTCACACCACAGTCAATGAAATGCCTTTCTTCAAAAGACCTAATTATTCAGTGGAAGTGTCATTAAGGACCTCCTCAAAATAGTTACTCTGGGCCCATAGGCTGTTGTCCAGAATGAGTTCAGAAGACGGGGTGGACTTAATGCACTGTGTCAGTGCTGTTACAGTCAGAATAGTCAAGACTGGAGAGAATAGTATTCACTGATATATAAAATAATTACATGTAAATTTGATTTGATTACCATCATATATTTTTTACGTTTCCATTTAATATTTAGATTTTGGTGAATGGAAACTCACAAACGTTAAGTGTACATTTCTCACAGTTTGATCAGATTTTGGATCATTCCATGCTTTAGCAAATAAAATAAAAAAAAATAAGGCTCTTTAGTTTTTAATCAGATACCATCTTTCAGAATGTCTGTGGTATTTCTGGGCCATTACATCATCAATACAGAGAACAGTTTAACCTCACAGCGATCAAATAATCAAATAATTGATGTCCTTTAAACAAAACGTATAATTAAAAAAAATAATGTATCAGTACATTAAGTTAAGCTGAAATTAGGTGAAGGCAGCACCTTTCTTGAACTGCAATGAAATATTTAAATACAAGTTTCTCTTTTTTCACTTTTACACGTATAAATGAGGAACATGTATTTCACTTGTAGTGGTCAAAGTTATATATGATATAAAATGTAAAAAAAGTTCAATAGACTTTCCTCAGGCTTCCACATAAATGTAGAGAGAGAAAACGTGATTTCTTATGGGAAAACAGCCACAATCTAGTTTCTACATTTTCTTTGGTAAAAGAGAGCTAAGCCAGGCTGTTCTTATGGACAACAGTCAAATGTGTTCCTTCATATGTAGACTTTACAGCCTGCTGTAATTCGAACTGCTTTACCTCAGGAGTAAGATGGAAAGGTTGTATGATTGTGGGGGTTGGGGGCTAAGAGAAAGCGTGTGTGAGAAATGCCAGCTGTACCACCCGCTGCTTTAAATGTTTCAGGCTGCGCTGGAGCCTAGCACCCTCATTCGTCATGGAGAGCCTAGCTGGACTCCTGGGGAGAGATTATAAGGGTGTAAGTGCTCTCACCATTTATGCTTTTAAAAATGTTTTATTTGCTCTCTACTATTTTAATTTATCTGCTTCCAGGGGAAAACAAAGAACTTTAGGGAGATGTTGCATCACTATAAATAGTACCTGCTTGCTAGAATGTCAGTTTGACTGAACAAACAAATCTTTTAATTATCTTATCTAATGTTATGCATTACATAGATGGTTACTTACTACCTGTCAGGTTATTCTCATTGTGTAAAAAATGTTCTTGTTCTCTTTATTTGAAATATCCAACATATGCTTAATCTCTGAAGTAAGCATAATACACAATATTGACAATGTACAAAGATATATAGTATGGATACCTGACTGTCACACCTACATATGTGTTAACTTTTGACACAAAGTCTAAAGCACAAAAGGGTGTTAATGTATGCTGTAACATTACAATGTTTCTTTACCTGTACACCTGTATATGGGAAGGTTGATGATGAAAGTCAGTAGGAGTAAGACAGAGTACATGTGTGTGAATGAGAGGGAGGGCAGTGGAAGGGTGTTGTTGCAGGGAGAAGAGGTGGTGAAGGTGGATGAGTTTAAGTACCTGGGGTCAACAGTGCAAAGTAATGGAGAGTGTTTTAGAGAAGTGGAGAAAAGAGTGCAGGCAGGGTGGAGTGGGTGGAGAAGAGTGATAGCAGGAGTGATTTATTATAAAAGAGCATCTGTAAGAGTGGAAGGGAAAGTTTATAGGAATGTGGCGTGAAGGTTGATATATCTGAGGGGGTATAACATGATGGACAGGCATCCAGTAAATCTTTTTAATGTATAATGTAGTTAGTGGACTAGCAGAAATTGAATACCCATAATGCATTGCATTGTCTGGTTTGAATTGAGTGCAGCTTTACTGAGTAAGTCAGCTGGAAAACACAGCAACCTTCCTTTAGATTTCTCAGATTTCTTACAAATGTAACGTGATTAATTTATTTCTATAGTCAGATTTTATGGTCTAGTTGCTTTATTGTCCACAACTTAGATACGGGTCAAATAGCTAGGTATGTAATGCATATTTTTATACGATGATCAAACCCATGTAAGAAGTAGGGAGATGATTTTGAGCTGAGTATTAAAATATATCTAAAAAAAAAACAGACAGTTTAGTAGCCATGGCAAAAAAAGACCTGTCTCCTGAATAAAACTGAGAACAGCTATAATGCCATATAATACTGCAGTATATAATCTGACTGGTTATCACACATAGAGCAGCATCTTTTTTAGTAAGAACTGCAATGTTGTGTGCTTTTTTCTGAATGAAATTTGGCCACACACATACATGCGCACACACACACACACACACATACACTCACACTTACACACACACACACACACACACACACACACACACACACACACACACACACACACACACGCACACACACACACACACATGCGCACACACACACAGAGAGTTTGGCTTGTATCTTCTGATGGATATCCTTTATATATTTGGCTGTGGTTTGTAAACAGTGAGGTGTGGTTTCGCATTTCTAAACACCTGAAATCCCTCCCATACCGCAGGCAAGCAACCCACCCTGACACCCCAGCCCTGTCTCTATGGCAACCATGGACTAATACTTCAAGGTTGTACATTTCACTTACCAATCAAAAGATGCTGAAAGATGCTGTCCTGAATTTCTGATCTATAACAGATCAGCCCTTTGCATTGGACACTGAAGCTCAATTGGAAAGAATTATAATGTGTGTGTGTGTGTGTGTGTGTGTGTGTGTGTGTGTGTGTGTGTGTGTGTGTGTGTGTGTGTGTGTCTGTGTGTGTGTGTGTGTGTGCGTGCGTGCGTGCGTGTGTGCGTGCATGCGTGTGTGTGTGTGTGTGTGTGTGTGTGTGTCTACTGCCAGCAGACTATTTTCACCTCTAGTCATATCTGAAATTGTGTTTACTTCACAACTGTAAATGAAACGGTTTAAACCAAAAAGCTCCCTTGTTGCCTGGGCAGATAGAGTCTTGGTTTTCTGTCACATCATAATTTAAAACACAACTGGCTCCATCAGGAGAGGAAAGAGTACATAACAGCACTGGCGGATATAATTTTTTTATGACTACGGTTGTTTCAGTGTATTGACATCAAGGTTAGTTACGGTGTATGCTAAGATTGTTTACCAGAGTAAAATGCATATCTATCTATCTGTTTTTTTTAAAACCAAGGATACATTTAAGTATTGAAGTATATGGAAAAACACCTTTGTACAAACATTTTATTATTCCATTTTCATTAGAATTTGACCATGCTTTTAAATGATTAAATTCGATATTGCCGTGATATTTTGAGTTTAGGTTATAATCATAAAATGTTTAAACCATATCTTTATTTTTTTATGACAGGTTATGTTCAAATGCAATTGAGACAGTAATGCAGAAAAGCAAGTGGCTTGTCTCTTCATAGGTTTAGCTTTATGTGCTGAAAATTGGTATGGAATTCGATTGTGCGGTAGCATAATAAAATTGGGAAAAATGTGGCAAAGCACATCGACTTTAAATCAGCTAAACAAATTCAGATTGTGAGCTGAAAAGAATTGATCAGCTTAAACAGTTTGTTAAGAGCAAGTGATTACAATTGTATCCACTGTCAAAGGCAGGCACATACTGTTCTTTACTGTAATCGCTGTGTGTTCTGAAACATAATAGCGTTTCCATTCACCTTGTCAAAGAGTGCAGATGGACAGCAGTTAGCCCTGTCTTTGAATAACGATACGACTAATGGTTCAGAGCTCTTCTTCTATGTAGATATACATCATAGGGTCATTAGTCATTACCATCAGTCTTTAACTGAATCGAAAGTACACTGTGATAACCAGCCCAGGAGACATTTTTTTTGCCATTTTTATCCATTGGAATAAAATCTCACTGTGTTCCTACCTGCTTCTTTGTGTTTACCAGTAAAACACTTGGCTCATACGCTCGCATCTTGAATAAAGTTTAAGTGACATTCGTCCGCAATTGTGTGTTTGAGTGCATTAGCAGAAGTAAAAAATTGTGACCACAAGCCATCCAATTTCAGAACTGTAACATGAAGGCTAGAAAAAAGACTGCTCACTTGGATATCCTTTAGCAATTGGCATTTAATCTGCATTAAAGTAATGAAGCTGAAACATTAAAATAAAATCGATTTAGCTTTTCCACAAAGGTCCTAACTCTCTCTGTCCTTCATTCTCTTTCTGTCTCCTAGGTATCTTGAGTCTACCAGACAGCTTTAACCTGCACAGAGATCAGCAGCGGTCTGGAAAAGCAGGTGATGCCTACTGTCAGGCCGAGCTACGCACTATAGAGCAGTGTCTGCTGGCAACACGCGTAGGGAGCATCGCTGAGCTAAGTAAGTATATTTTATATATATATATATATATATATATATATATATATATATATATATATGTATATATATATATATATATATATATATATATATATATATATATATATATATATATATATATATATATATAAGAGCAGCCTGATCACAAAGTTAGTCACAGGTTCTGTTCGATGCATTACATAAAACATTATGCATTTGAGCAGAACTGTTATATACTGTTCGTGCTTCTAAAATAACTATATATACATAATACAACATTAAGATGCACCCTTTATTAGGACTTTATGAGGACAGTGTGTTTACATAGCTGATGCAAATATGCTTTATCTTTTTTGTGACTTTTTTCTTTCTGTTTGTCTCTCTCTTTTTCTCTCTCTCTCTCTCTCTCTCTCTCTCTCTCTCTCTCTCTCTCTCTCTCTCTCTCTCTCTTTACACACTTTAATACACATGCAAACACCCCCTGCCACCACTGCATATTCAAACATGTGTGCCTTATTCCATCCCACAGGGTTTTTCTACCACATCCCCTGTTTTATGAGTTACTATAAGGGCACAGTTATTGCCTATAACTCTATGAGTTGGTTTGATGCATACTGACCATAAAGCACATAAGTATAAAGCACATTCCCTTAATACTTAACATTCCTTTGAAATTAGTATAAAGACTTCTAAGTTTTTCAGTGGAAATATATATCTTCTGGCTTGTGTGAATATCTGAAAGCTTTTAAAGTAATGTTTGAATTTCTTATCTAGATCTTTATTTTATTTTTTTATTTTTTCATTTTGGTATGCAATCCAACAATGATGTATAAAAGGAATACATGTCTTCTGGAAACCAACAATATTATTTTTATTTTTATTATTATTATTATTATTTGTTATCATTATTTTTATTTCCCTACCTTATTATTAGCTTGTATTACTATTTGTTTTTACTATCTGACTCATAAGCTTAAAAGCCTCATGCCTTTCCTTCACACATTGTGATCATAGCCCATCTGTGTTTGTATGAATGCTGTTTGCATACAATTTTATGCTTTTATTGCCCTGAAAAGTGTGGCCTGTCATCAGCAGGATACCATTATTGCTTGAATTATTCGTCTGTAATTGGACAGCAGAGTGCACTGCCCATTGCCTCAAAAATCCCCTGTACTTAAAACCTCTCCAAGCCCATTTTATACCTACAATTTCAGTTCAGCATGCCTTTCAACTTTATATTTTAGATTTTTTGTCTCTTACTTTTTATTAGCGATCCATGGTGGCTATTGTCACTAGCCATGGAAGGGAGTTTAGGGCACATAAAGCTGTGATAATTGCCTTAAAGCTGTCATAGATATACTATTTATGTCTGGACAGCCATCACATAACATACTAAAATGGCAAAATCTATTTTAAGATATTCATAAAAAATTTTTATGCATCTCATACTATTTACGGAGTAGTAATTTGCATACTATATTTTAATCATGCTATGTTATATCTGTTTTAATGCAAACTGATCAAAAAAAAAAAAAAAAAAAAAAAAAAATATATATATATATATAAAACATACTATTATAAACACAAATGCCATATTTACAACAACTTCATATGTGCAGGAAGACTTCTTTATTAAGAACATTTCTTGTTTTCTATGAGGCTATATTCATACAGATATTGAGCTGTGGTGCCGTTGCTACCAAAATGGCAAGGTTACTGTGATCTCTGCTTTCTACCCCAAGGGAAGATTAAAATTAAATCTTTTCAGACATTAGTTGCAAGCATCTAAGTAAAAGAAATTGAACCTCCAAGATGCACTACTTGCAATGTTTGCTTACATTTTGAGATTTTTCCTTCTTTCATGTCTATGAACAAAAATATAACTGATTTAAAACATACACAAAATATAACCCCAGCAATTAAAGAGCACAGATTTTTTTTAGATGTAGCATTAGTAAATCTATTCATTGTAAATGAAGAGAATAAACTAACCTTTATATATTATGCAGTAATTGTACAAGGTAAGGATATAACAAAATGCCACAATATCTGTATCAGTTTAGTACCCGAGACATGCATACCTACATCTGTATTTAGAAGCCATCTAGATGATTTTTTTAATTTGAACAAATCCACTTCATTGCTTATTCTTTGAATGCATGTCTATACATTGATGTAATTTTCTTTCTCATGCTTGTGTTATTAAAGTTAGGCAGTGAGATTAAGTGTAGTTTTTTATTGTGGTTTGAGCTTCATCATTCCAAAGAACTGAGCCAGATGCTTGATTAAAAGTGAGTAGGCTTAACTTTTAGAAACTTTGTGCATGCTTTAGTTTGGAGTTGGTGAGAGTTGCTAGTGAAAACACCATGGCTGGATGGTCCTCAATAAGTGTTACCATGTTTCCACTTTGTTCTTTCCTCTGTTTTCTTTAGAGATATCATTTCCTTTTACTCACTTACGTTTGATAATGACCATTTTTCTTCAGTCTTTACCCATCATTACCCAGCATGCCTGAAGGAGTTACTGGCTTTGTTGCCAGTACCCAGTGCTTAATTCTGTACATTAGCATTGTGTGTGCACTTTTCCTGCAAGAAACTAAAATGCTTTTTGTTTTTTGTGGTTACAGCTTTAGATATTTATTATTTTGCTTTGTTGATTGTTTCGTGAAATGCAAGACATATTAAATCTAAAGCAGATATGCCCAAACTTGGGTCATGGGCCAAAATGGGCTCTTAGTGACCTTTGATGTGGCCCATCATGTCATAAATAAGAAGATGGAAAAAAGGGCAAAAACACTCAACAAACCAATAGAACTTTGAAAATAAATCATTAAGCAGATTACAGAGTCATGTTTTCTATCTATTTATTTTTGTATTTTTATGTCAAGTTAAGTCAAGAGGCTTTTTTAAGCCTTAATTGAGAGGAACCATTGCAGCTTTAATTTTAATATAATGTTTGGTATAATGCAACATTTATTTTTTGCCCACGGCTCTTAATCAAGTTTGATTTTTGGAACGTTATAGAAGAATGTTTGGGCACCTCTAAATCTAAAGTTACAATTCAGTAAGTTAATGCCAACATATCTGTTTAAAAATACATTAAGTAGTTCCACATGAAATATTTTTAAATAGAAAGTTCAGCTCAAGAACTCAAATCAATTCTATGTAGTCTAATGTACAACAGAGGAAAATACTTGTTGGGACATTTGCTAAGTAGATATTGATCTGATTAAAAAGAAGGCTGTCGCATACTTCTGTGACAGTGTAGAGCAGGACAGGCCTTGCACCTGGCCTTCATCAAGATGCTCATTCTTTATTTATGCTTTAGAGGAGAAGGATGAGCTGTTCAGTTTTCCAAATGTAATCCTGTTTTGTTATTTAGTTGCTACTGTATTCCCACTTTGTGCTTTCAGTCCTTAAGGTCACCTTCATTGCCTTTAAACCGAGCTGGAAAGCAGAAGAGGAGAGAAGTGCCTTTAGATGGTTCAGAGTTTCTTCCTGTTGGTTAATCTGGAGTGGATATCACTCTCAGTCAGCTCCTACTGGCCCACAGACTCACAGGAAATATCACAGGCTATCATGAATAAGATATGAGAGTACTGGTCATGGAACTGCCCTCTGAGAGCCGATTTCAGTCTCATTTTCTCATTTTCAAGCCACTTGTCATCATATATACCTTGTGCTCTGCTTGTTTGGTGTCTGTGTGTGTCTGTAGCTACTGTATGTTAGTGTTGCAATTATAGTCTAGCACTTACATGCCTGCAGGTGTAAATGTCTGGTCTCTTTCTGTGAAAATCATTTAATATGTGAGTTATTTTTTTCTAAGTTGAAACAAGAGGATCTCATCTCCATGTAATCCTATAATTGCTAGATAATTGGCATCTCTTTGCTCTCTGCTGTCAGTTAATTCACATGGTATGCACGCAAAACCTTTATACATCTGGCTTTTACTGTTCTCTCTTTACTGCATTCTTTATTAAATCCTATAGCCTTGGCTGTGTGAAAAACACAACTGTCAGTTAAACAACCCTTTGTTTTTTGTTTTTTTTCTAAATGACTAGGCCTGTTGGGTCTGTCACACACTGGCTATGTGGATGTTAATCTATTGAAACAAAGAAATATGTGAAATAGAGACTGGATGTGACGGCATTTTGCCTGTTGTGTAAATTATAGAGGCATTTGCTCACTAGGTCTCTCAGCATGGCACTATTTATTCTTTGCTTTATGCAGTATAAAGTGCTGTTGTATTCTTCTGAATGGATACAGTGCTGAGTGCTATGATCCATGGATTCATATGTTCCCATACAAATTTAATATTTGAGAGATAAAAGAAAAAGACTGAAAGTGATACCAAATATTTGGTCATTAAATACCGAATTCAGGCTGAAGGATTGCATTTGATTGCTTATTTTTGCTTATCTTCTTCCATGCTGTTTTGTCTTTAGAGAAATATGGAGAAATAATATGAACAAAGGATAAAAACAACAGGAGAGTATTGCTCAACAGGTGGAGATGACAAATGGCTTCAGTTCCATACATGAAAACAGGACAGCCCAAAAAAAATAAAATAAAAAATGTGATCCAGTGTCGAGCTGTCAATTTTACACCTAGGCCTAAAGTGGTGTCTTTCCTGATTCAGTCCATCTCTTAATACCATCATTATGATGACACCGCTATAGAAACTATCAATATTATACAGTAGAGAAATGCAGTATAACAGAGACAGACAGATATGTCATGCAGTGAGAATGAATAGCAATCAAAGCCACAGCTGCACTGCATAGATCATCTCTAGTAGAAGCATTAATATTAACCTTATAAAATGCTAAAGTTTTCCTTGCATTTTTTGTGCATTTATTAGTGCATTACCTTTATTTCTGGGCTTCTGAATGTTTTTGTGCATATTCTATGGGGCAGAAAATGCAAACATAGAAATGGTTTATGAAAAAAGCTTAACAACTGTTTTAAATAGTTTTGGTCGACCTTTTCTCAAAATGTCCAGCTTTTCGTGAAAAGTCTGTCTTGTAAATAGCTATTAGTATATCTGTGAGCAAAATTATTTTTCCTTCTCTGTCAGCCATTGTGGAATGAAAAAATAAAACAGCTATTTAATCCACACAAATATATTTGAGTTTGTGCAGCTTGTGAGCTCTGACTAGTGCACTGTCTGACCATCCAATCAAAGGACGTGAAAATGCAGATGTTTTTGGATGCCTGCTAGAGGGCCAAATTGCAGTCTCAATTTGTCAAATTGTCATATGACCCTCTACAAATAAGCATAACTTCATGTCCTTCCTACTGCTAACAGGTGACCTGGTGTCCAGAGCTATGCATCACCTTCAGCCCCTGAGTATCAAGAACCATACTAACAGCACTCCTGTGCACCAGAAGAACAATCTGCTCCACTGGGAACCTGAGGCTCTCTATACTCTCTGTTATTTCATGCACTGCCCTCAGATGGAGTGGGAGAACCCCAATGTTGAACCCTCCAAAATCACTCTTCATTCAGAAAGGTAAGATCACAGGCCAGGGTTTTTCTGTTATATGTAAACTGTAGCAGTTTAAGTGCCTGTAGTAGCTTATACACGAGACAGAAAACAAAGTGCCTAAAGTGCTGGGTCCATTACTTATTGACTCCACATCTGCAAAGATACTGGTCTATTTCACATATACGTCAGTGTGCTTTTTTGTTTCTTCTTTAAAACTACTAAATCTACATATACTTCTACTATTCTGACAAGTGCAGGGGATGCAACAACTATTACTGGATCTATAGCAGTGAGCTTTCTAATTATTTTGCTTATAGCATAAAAACAAGCATGATGCTCAATATGTTCAAATAATCAAAAGATCAATAAGTTAAGATTAGATATGTACAACAAATTGTTATAGGATTCTTTAATGAGCTATTTTTGTTGTTTGTGATCTAATCTAGAAGAGCTTTTTCTCAGCTTCATCAACCAAGTTCATAATAACAGCAGTATCTAAAATACTGTGACCCCTGACCCATGGGCATTTATTAAAAAATCCTAAATTAGTGCTGTATTTTCATGTTAATGAATCAGGTTCTTTGTGTGCAAGTTTCATATTTGATTGGTCACTTGTGTGGAAATCTTTTCACCCCCTTTTTTTTAAACCCCAGTGTCCACATATACCTCAAGTTTTAACAAGATAGCCTGTGACACTATCCTAGCTTTCTTTTCTTTATATGAAAAAAAACCCAAAAAACAAATAGTACTGCCATATTTGTATCTATATTTGTGTTTGTATTTATTTTGGATATAGAATAATATTTGGTTTTATGGAAATAATTAGGAACAGGCAAAACTAATTAAAGTAATGTATCTAAAATGTAAGGGGTTTCTTCAAAGAAATCTAACTGTAATTGTAAATCTTTTACATTTGTATTATTTAGACACAGCAATTGCTATATTAACACTCATAATTAAATATCAGAATATTTTATTCAACGTAGTTATAACAGCTGCAGATGCTGGAGCAGTAACAGCTGGAGTGAGGCGATGTAAAGTAAATAATTGAGATTATGCTTGTTGTCTCTCCCTGCAGGCCATTTATGGTACTGCCTCCCCTTATGGAGTGGATCCGAGTGGCTGTAGCTCATGCCGAGCACCGCCGAAGCTTCTCGGTGGACAGTGATGATGTTCGGCAGGCGGCCCGGCTCATGCTGCCAGGAGTGGACTGTGAACCTCGGCAGCTAAAGTAAAAGGCTGTTTCAAAATCATACACTATATTTGTTTTCCTAGCTATTTATTTAGGGCTATTGAAGATTGTCTTGTAACTGTACACTTCAATGTGTTCATATATTTTACAATGCATGGATGCAGTGAGACTGAGACATAACTCAGTGGGACATTATTCAAAACAATGCTTGTTTTCAGAACTTGGTATCGGCTGTCAATGTATTTAGTCAGCAAAGTCATTCCTGGTTTTCATATTTGTTTCTGTAGGACAGATGATTGTTTTTGCATGTCACGGAAGTTGGATGCTGCATCCACTGAGGCTAAGTTTCTGCAGGACCTGGGGTTCCGCATGCTCAACTGTGGTCGGACAGACCTGGTAAAGCAGGCCATCAATCTGCTTGGACCTGAAGGCATTAACAGCAAGAGTGAACAGGTGACACACAACAAACATACTGTATAAACGTCATAGCGTTCGTCCATATTCAAAAAATGTTCTGTACTAAATAAATGTTTTCCTTTTAAACCAACACCCAGCACAATAGCAGTGTCTTTGATACAGACATAATAAATCTCATCTACATTTGCCCTATGAAGAACTCAACTCAACTAAGAGTCTCTCATTACATCAGCACAGTTGTCCCACTCTGGTTCTCACAGTGTTTTATGGTTAATCGTCTCAGTGGGTGTCAGCATACAGCCACACATCACCACTCTCTCCATCATCCCACAAGCTTGGCTGCACCGCTGAACTCTAAAAGGGAAATGAAGGCCCTTCCCCACTTTTTTACAGAACCAGGAATGGCGTCAGATTTTCCATGGGCTCTTGTACTGGATTAGGCTGAATCCCTTCTAGTCTCTCTCTGTATACACAGACTTTCAAACCAACTTCTTTAGTCAGTAACTATTCAGTGTCTACAATACTAAAAGCAACTGGTGTTACTTTATTATATTTAAGACATTTTTTAGTTATTTTGTCTCCTGTGTGTCCATGCATGCTATTTAGGGTATGACTCCACTGATGTATGCATGCACTCGTGGTGATGAGGCCATGGTTCAGATGCTGTTGGATGCAGGAGCTGATATCAACAGTGAGGTCAGTGATTATAAAATTGAAAGTGGCCTTATACCACAGCACATTTTTAAACCTGACTTGCTAAGAGGTACTGATTCATTTTACATTTACAACATTTAGCAGATATCTTTATCCAGAGCAATTTACAGTGTACAACTATACAGTTGAATGTTAAAAGCATTTTCTCAAGGACCAAACAGTGAACATTTAATAGTACTGGGATTTGAACACACAACCTTTCGAGCAGAAGGCCAACATATTAACCACTGAGCTATCCCCTTCAGTTTACTCAAGAAAAGATAATTGTCCAGCAAGATGGCCCTGGCAGTAGTTCTGCCCTAAAAGGCATATTACAGATTTATATTATTGTGTTTGTTCTGATGGTATTGTTTTTATACTAATAGGCAATTCATGAAGACTTGGTAGATGATTTATATTAACTAAGCCTAGTAAAAACCAAATTACCAAATTCATAGAATTAATCGTTGATATGGTGAAACTTTCTGTAATTTAACATTTATATATGGAGAGAAATAAATAGTAGCTTAGTAGTCTTAATGTAAAAAATAAATAAATAAATTTTATGACTAATGTCTAACAGGCATTCTACAATATTTAACATAACTATATACTGTTAAGAAGTGATGCTCAATAATAACAAAATTAATAATAATTGGCATATTGCTGTGGTATAAGAGGAATAAAACACTCCAGGACATGCTGTCATAGAAAAATAATTTCTTCACGGTGGTAACTTTGCACAATTCCACCAGTGATTATTTTTCTACAAAAGCAAATCCTTTTTTATTCCTTGCTTCTTCATGACCCCATCAAACCCCATGCTTTCATTGTTTTTCATATGTTCCACTGTTTGTATTCCTGTGTAATGTTTCATGGTGTCAAATTTTAAAAGTACCAGAGATTTCCCAAGAGGTTTGTTTCCATTTCGTCTGACTTTGTTTGGTGTCATCAGTGCAGCTATTACTAAGACTATTACTACTAAGACATTACCCAGCTGTTTAGCAGGAGTCTCCAAAGCAAAGAATGATTTAGCTGTGATTTCACGTCTCGGAGTTGTGGCTGAAACCACTCACACTTGAGTCAGGCTGTAAGTCACATTTGTTGGGAACTGTTTTTGCAAAACGGTTATGCAATCTGATCACGTTGTTACTCAACATACTGAGCCATTAAGCTTAGACATGAGTAAGATATGAGAGGTTTTAAGCAAGTGTAGCATTGACAAAGAAATAATAGAATGGGGTAGTACGTATTCTCTCTCTGACCTTTTTCTCTCAAAAGCTAAATCCAACGATGAATGTGACAAACGTCTTCTGGGAGCCATGTGCCAAGTTTTTGCTGAGTGCAGCGTGTGTACGAGATTTTCCCAAGCCAGCATTTTCCTGGCTGCCTATTTGTGTGCATGTGTGTATCTGTTTGTGTGTGTGTGTGTGTGTGTGTGTGTGTGTGTGTGTGTGTGTGTGTGTGCGTGCGTGCGTGCGTGCGTGCGTGCGTGCGTGCGTGCGTGCGTGCATGTGCGTGTCTTTATGCCCTGACTGTCCACTGTACCTCCTTCAGGTGCCCAACACAGTGCACCAGCACCCCTCAATCTACCCTGAGACTCGGCAAGCCACGGCACTCACCTTCGCCGTGCTTCACCAACATGTTCCCGTGTTGCAGGTAGACGTCCTCCACCTGCCCCGACAGCACACTGAATACACACTCTCATTCAAGACACACAACTTTCCCTGCATTGTTAGTAGGATTATGCATTAGGTCTTTTTTCGTGTTTTCTCTTGACATTTTGGTCAGTTGTGTGTGGGTGTAAAAGCTCTTCTCAGAGTCTTTGCCTAGCGACCGTGCTACACCCCATTTACCATGTTTCTCATTATCAGCCATTTTCACTGTGTTTCACATAGCTCCAAACAAACTCGACTGCCGTTGCCCACCGTGCTGTCTCACTCAGCAGAAAATGTGTTTTATAAGCAGTTTATTTTCTACTGTCTAGATCACATTGCAGGAAGCTGTAAAAAAGTGGTCAAGTCTGAACTCTGTCGCCTTTGGTTTTTTATCTATTTCACCTCTTGTTTCTCTTTTTATTTCCCTCTTTAACTCTCCCAGTTGCTGCTAGACCATGGGGCAAATGTGGAGGGCTCTTTGCAGGATGAGATGGAGAACTATACAGAAACTCCTCTGCAGTTAGCTGCTGCTGCAGGTAATGTAACCCTGTAAACATCAGTCAGTAAAAACAGGGCATGTGATCAGAGGCGAATGCAGATCTTTCTTGTGTATGTGCAGGAAACTTTGAGCTGGTTAGTTTGCTGTTGGAGAGAGGAGCTGACCCAATGGTGGGCACCATGTACCGTAACGGCATCTCCACAACCCCACACAGTGAAATGAACTCCTTCAGTCTGGCTGCAGCACATGGACACAGGTAACGCACATACACTTAATCACATTACAGCAACACTGCAAAGTAATTTCCTATTTCCTACTCAGTAACATTGTGACAGGATTAGAGTTAGAGAACAAAAGTGTATTCCAATGAAATAACAAAAATAAATAAATAAAAAAAGTCTAATAACTAATTAGAATGCCACAGAAACAAAGAAACAGTAGTTGACTGCTAACTGTCATTTTTACACTGCTTTTAACTGTATTGATTCACTGCAGATTTGCTACCGAAATATAGATTGTATATATTGTATCTAGAATACTGCATATACTGTCTTCTTTTATAATACAATTTTAGGGAAGGGAAGCAACCATCTATCCAAAGCAAGTGTAAATGATCAAGATAAAGTCCCTTAAAAAATATTTAAAGAGGAGGATGGCAACTGAGATTATTTTAAATATTATTTTAAGTACTACAACTCACCAAGTTCAATCAACTAAGCGAGCTAAATTCTGTAAAATATTAGATAAAGTTATAATAAGAATAATCAGAAGCTGTTACTGTAGAGCTAAAATAAGCACACATAAACAAAATCTCCCTGTGCATGTCCGATTCAGGAATGTGTTCCGTCATCTACTGTCCCAGTCTGAGAAGGGAAAAGGGGATGTATTGTCCCTAGAGGAGATCCTGGCTGAAGGAACAGAGGCAGGGGAGAGGAATTCGTTGCAGATGGAAGCAGCGCGCATTGGCAAAGCCAAAATGAAAGCTCTGAGAGAGGCCATGTACCATAGCTCAGAGCATGGCCATGTGGATATCACACTGGACATACGTAGCGCAGGTGAGTTTTAGGATCTCAGGCCCGAAAGCTCTTTCCATTATATTTTTCCAGGCCCCATATCAAATTTGAATGACGAGCCAATTCATACAGCATCACTACAAATAGAGAAAGGTACTTTTAAATGTCAGTGTGTAGAAATAAACAAGTGAAAATGTATAAAGATAAAATAAATCCAGCAATTTTTTGTTTGTTTTTTTTAAATCAACATTTTGGGAGCTGCACATGAGATCACTACACCAGTTAGGATAGTGTAGCATCTAAGCTAAATCTAATTTTTTGAATTTATATTTATTTACTTTCTTTTCAAAGCTAACTATATTTTTACATGAAGGCTCACATACAATGCCTGTTTGGTGTGTAATATATTACAACACATGTTCACCTACTGTTATGCTTTTCTACTGTTACTTACCCACAAGATCAGCAGCTTTGCCTACTAGCTAGTGTCAAGTTTTCTTGCTAGTTAAAAGTTTGACAAATAATGAAAGGACCTTGGTGATTAAGCAAAGCCTTGTAAGCATGAATTAAACATCCAATGACAGCAGTTACATTGTTTTGCAACATGCTGGTTAAAAAAAGTCAGTCAACACATTGCTAAGGCTGCAGATCCTCCCTGATGAGTCACGGAAGCATTTGTTAGCACTGCAGCACTGCTCATGAACTGTTCACAAACAGAAGGTGCCTTTGATAAATCTTTAATGCTGCAGAGAATTTTGAAGACCCAAAGCAGATCTACCTGTACCTGTTTTAAAATGTGACATTTTACCTTGTCACTATATAAAAGTGATTACACAATACAAATCTAGAAGTTATATTCCTAGTCTTGCTTTGAATATAAATTCACAAAAAATTGGCACATTGAATGATGTTACTACCTGCTGGTTTGATCATGAGCTCAGGCTTGTGCAACAGTTTGTATGTTCCTGACATTTCTGTGTGGGTATCTTTCCTTTTCTCAAAAACATGAATTGTGTTAAATTGCCTTAGGTGTGAATGAGTGTGTGAATCTCGACACATTCCCCAAGAACTGCTGATATAGGCTTTAAAACAAAAGTAACCCTGACCATGATAAAGTCCTGTTCATCCAAAGTGCTACAAAATATTTTCAAGACAGGGTACAAACCACAAAGACATTGTTCAGTATCTGGTGCAATGTTAAAACTGTTTATTATATGTGTATGTTTGGGTCAGGAGTCCCATGGATGCTGCACACCTGGCTGGAATCTTTGCGCACATGTTTCGTGCAGCATAGGCGGCCATTGATTCAGGGTCTGCTGAAGGAGTTCAGCTGCATCGAGGAGGAGGAGTACACTGAGGAGCTCATCACACACGGTCTGCCTCTAATGTTCCAGATCCTCCGTGCCAGCAAGGTCTGCAACAACCTGCACCATCACACATACACACATCCCACTCAGCCTACTCTGCCTACACAAAGCATTCTGCAACTTTACCACAGATTTCTTATTACTTGCTGATAGGGCCTGTAATGTAGCCTGTGATCCGCTAAACGCTTTAAAATGGGGAGATTTGCTTGGAAGCAGATATATGTTATGTAATTGTGTGGGCTTTGCTTTGACTCTGGTGGAGAGGTTCAGTCACATACCTGCTCAAAGTGTATTCTTTCTGTGTGAGCATAGAAGAAAAGATAGATTCCACTTCAATTTGACAGTCCAATCAGCCTAACTGCCTGTACAAATCACCTGCTGTCATACCAGCCATTCACCGCATGCGTGCACTCAGTTGTGTGTTTAAGTGTGAATGTGTGTGTGTGTGTGTGTGTGTGTGTGTGTGTGTGTGTGTGTGTGCACGCATCTGTCAGAGGTGATCTATGGGAAATGTACTTCTGCACTGATGATTGATTGTACCTCGGCTCTTATACAAATGTACATTCATTATATACTATTGTGGTGTATTGAAAAAACATTTATTTCACCAAAAGACAGAGGGATAGCGATGCCATGGAAAAAGACAGATAAAGAAGTTTCAAAAGAAGCAGCAGTGTAGGCAGGGTGAAAGAACTGTCAAGATGATGACGAGCTCCTCAAAGTTGCACTCATCAGTCAGACTCCAAGGAGAGCATGTAATTCAGCTGGGGATTTAGTCTACCCGTTTTCCACCCACCCGTACAAAGGAGAGCTAGAAGAGGCATAGCACATATGAAAATAACATTAAACTCTCCTCTGATTTGCATCCTTGTCTCTACTCAAAGTTCATGCATCCCCGCCCCTGCAGCACTTCTGTTGCGGCATCAGTTAAGCATGTGGGCACTTGTGGCCATTATTTGTTTGTTTATGATGTTAATTTATTTTGTAGAACGAGGTTATCAGTCAGCAGTTGGCGGTGATCTTCACTCAGTGCTACGGACCGTACCCTGTTCCTAAACTCACAGAGATCAAGAGAAAACAGACCTCAAGACTTGGTGGGTGTTACCGTATTTTTATGAACATATATATGTAGACATACAGCATATTTTTTTCCCAGGTGAATCATTTACTGTAAATTGGGGTTTTACTGAGCTTTCTGTAGATGATTGGTTTAAGGTGCCACTGTCTCTTTTGTATAGCTACAGCAAACACATTCATGATGTTTTTCTTCTCTTTTGTTTGGAGACATCACAGCTCTCAAATTACAGCCCTCTCTCATATAAGGCCTCCTCTGCCATCTAGTGTACAATACCTTTTCAGCACTGCTTATGTTGTTTTTTTTTTAATGCTCATGCTATTTCTATGAGCCTGTCTGTTTTATCCAAGCTGTCTGTGCCTGTGTTAGATCCGCACTTTCTGAACAATAAGGAGATGTCAGATGTGACATTCCTGGTGGAAGGAAAGCCGTTCTACGCTCATAAAGTTCTGCTTTTTACCGCCTCCAACAGGTGAGCCCATGCATTGCACTGCAAGTCAGCTTTAATCTGCAGTTAATGCAAACATCTGCTTGAAAATGCATTATGTCTATATTATGCGTGTCGTGATTTCCTGTTAAGTCAAATCAAATTGTTTATATGCAACATATATTTCCATCTGCTTGTCTTCCATAAAGGTATAAATCTCTACTAGCAAACAGACCAGCAACAGAGAACACCTGCATTGAAATTAGCAATGTGAAATATAACGTATTCCAGGTTTGTTATTTTTCTTTCTTTTTTTGCTTTGACAAATATAAATTACATCGTTGAACTGAGCCTTTATTAACCATATCTGTAGTATATGTGTGATTAATATGGGAAATATTTTGGACATGTTTTCCCTTCTGAGCAGAGAACTTAAAGCCTGCATGTGAATGTGGGAACATCTAGCATATAAATGACTACATTAGATAGAAATATACAATATAATGTAATTTTAAAACTGTTTTTGTGTTTTTTATCCAACTTTGCAGCACTGTAGCAATAACGTAAGAAAAGGAACATTTGAACTGTACATTGGTTATTTATGACACCAATACTTTTATATAAACAGATGTGTTATACAGATTTAGAGCTTAATGTACAAACACAAAAAAAGATAAAACTGCGTATTTTACTTAGACACAACCCTGCTTTAAAAGTAAATGCAAGAATTTTGAGTACGTATTGCACTTTTTTTCCCTCACTGGTATAGAAGTATTGAATTATCTGGCAGTAGTAAGCACATACACAGCATGCATGTAAATAGTCAAAAGACAATCACAATGCACTGGATCGCTATGTGACATTAATTATGCCTTTGCTTTTAGTTGGTGATGCAGTATCTGTACTACGGTGGAACTGATACACTACACATCAGGAACACTGAGGTTATGGATGTAAGTCCTTTTCTTCACACTTCTTTGCACTTGTAAATCCACGTGACGTCATGTTTTAATCAACACTCTTGTCCATCAGCTTTTGTCTGCGGCTAAGTTTTTCCAACTGGAGGCACTACAGAGGCACTGCGAGATTATCTGCTCCAAGAATATCAATACCGAGACCTGTGTAGAGATCTACAACCATGCTAAAGTATGGAAAATGTTATCTTTTAACAAACTTTCAGCCTTTTTGTCGCCAGGTTAAACCATATTCAGAGTTGGCAAATTAAGTCCAGTAGTTTTATGAAAATCTTTTTGTGGGTAACCACCTTTTTCTTTTTATTCATATTTTTTTAAGGCACATGAAAAAAGGGGAAAATAAATAAAAACAGCATGTAATTTATATGATAAGTTGAACCATTGAAATAAACTAATGCAGAAGTCACAGTAACATATTGCTATTTAGTGGCGGGTCGTGTATTTGGTACATGGGCCTTTAGTGGGGACTTACCTGACTTAATCCACCTCTTAATACCACCACTATCACGTCGCAATTATAGAAACCAACAATACTATACAAAAACCCAATATAACAACATGTGGCATTACAGAGAAAAAAGCATTTCACATATGGATGGTGAATACAGAATCAATATTTTTCTAATAACGTGACAAAAACATAAAAATGTAAATAAAATCCAAACTACTCACCAGAGATGCATACTTATAATTTCCACCGCTCCTCAGAGGCTGTAATCCAGAGGCTCGTATTCACTGGTCTGGAAGTCTAGAACAAACCCTTTTCCTTGCTGAGACAAGCTAGCTAGCTTCAGGGTTGGCCGACCTCTCCTCATGATGTCTAGCTTTTCTGGAAAACTTATTTTTAAGTATGTCCGAGACCAAATAAATTTTTCTTCCTCCGTAGGCGTACAGTAAAAGTATAACTCAAAAAAGTCTAACTCAGATGTATTAATGTGTTCAGTGTGCTACATACGTGTTTTGCCAGTCGAATTTGGCTGTAAAAGTTTCCCTCTGACCAACCAATCAGAGGACAGAAAAATGCTGACACTATTCTGGGCCAGCTAGCTGGCACTGTGAGGCGAATATAAAATCTGATTGGTTAAAGAAACAAAATCATTGATAATATTCTCTATGGTAGAATGGCCAGCAGGACAGACTTTGAATTGGACAAAAAATCTAACATCCACATACATGTACTGGAAACAGTGTAGCAATGCTATGAAATTAAGATGATAAACTGTTGGGAACAAAGTAATACAATTTCATGTAACAAATATTAGATTTTATGTTGTAACTGTAGGTCAGTGCTTCTGATAGTGTTTAGGACAGCAGTGAAGGCCTTACTGGCCCTGACCGCCCGCCACTGTTGCTAATATACTTCTTTAAGTATAGTCCCAATTGTAATGATCACATTTCTGAAAATGTGCTTTTCTTTACATTAAATGGGCAGCAGTATGAAGAAAATTGACCATCACATCCAAATGTGGTTCTTCTCATACGATAAAAGCACTCTTTTGTAAATAATGTAAGTTAAGTCCAGTCAAGAAGCTTTATTGTCATTTCAACCATATATAGCTGACGCAGAACACAGTGAAATGAGACAGCGTTCCTTCCGAACCTTGGTGCTCCATAAAACAACATTAAACAACTTAGAGCTACATAAAAGAGCACAGGGCTAAGGACTAAAGTAAGTCCTAGCCACATAAAGTGCATCTTGTGCAACCTGGTGCAACTATGCAAGACAAAGACAGTGCAAACAGACAACACAAGACAAATACACAAAATAGCACCGCCAGTAAATCTACTGTATATTATACACTACAGTGTGCAAATAAACACAAAATGTAAACAAAAGGTTGTGCAAAACAGCAACAGCAGCAGTCAAATGAATGTGCAAAAACCATCATGTAAACAGTTATTTAGTTATAATAAAATAATTATATGATATGGGTGGTGCTGAAGACATGGATGTGTAAAATGAGTATAAGTGTGTTGAGTTCAAATTTGTAGCAGCTCAGTAACACACAGTTGAGTAAGTGTGTGTGTATGTGTGTGAGTTTCAGTTCCAGTTCAATTCTGTGTGTTGAGGAGCCTGATGGCTTAAGGGAAAAAACTGTTGCATAGTCTGAATGTGAGGACCGAATGCTTTGGAATCACTTCCCTGATGACAGGTGGTGTAAATGTCCACGATAGAGGGGACTCCGATGATCTTCTCAGCTGTCCTCACTACTTTCTATAGGGTCTTGCGATCCGAGCCAGTGCAGTTCCCAAACCAGGCAGCGATGCAGCTGTTCAGGATGCTCTCTAGGGTCCCTCTGTAGAACGTGGTCAGGATCGGGGAAGTGAGATGGGCTTTCCTCAGAAAGTAGAGATGCTGCTGGGCTTTCTTGGTGATAGAGCTGGTGTTAAGTGACCAAGTGAAGATCTGTGAAGACCAGATGAACACCAAGAATTTTTCATGTTCTTGACGATCTCCACGGAAGATCCATCGATGATCAGTGGAGAATGGCTGCTCTGTGCTCTCCTAAAGTCAACAACCATCTCTTTTGGTTTAGAAACAGGTTGTTGGCTGTATATTTAGGTTGTTGTTAACTGTTTCACCTCCTCTCTGTATGCTGACTCATTGTTCTTGCTGATGAGACCCACCATGGTTGGGTTGTGAGTCGCTAGAGTAAACAGCACTGAGGGACCTAATACAGACTAACTGAGGTCTTCCAGTCAGGAAGTCCAAGATCCAGTTGCAGAGGAAGGTGTTCAGGCACAGTAGGCTCAGCTTCTCAATCAGGTGCTGAGGGATTTTACTTTTACATTCTAAATTGCACTACTTCTCATGCAAAGCCACTTTCTGTATACCGGATTTTAATATAATTTACTATAGTTTCAAAAACTGTGTGCACATTTCGTATCTGTGTATATGTTTGCACCTGAGACCAAGACAAATTCCTAGTACTGTAAAGTGCTCTTTGCTGAACCCTTTGCTGTACATAGCAATGAAACCTTTTCTGGTTCTGATTCTGATGATTGTCTTGAATGCTGAACTGAAGTCTATGAACAGCATTCGTACGTATGTCTTTGTCAGCTGTAGAATTTTAATTTCTTTTTACTGGAAATAAGAGGCCCAAACCTATTCCAGCATGACACTGCCCTGTGCACAAAACAAGGCCAATTGTTTGAGACAAGGTTTAAGTGGAAGAAGTTGAGTGGCCTGCATAGATCCCTGACCTCAACCCCACTGAACCACATCTTTGGGATGCATTTGAACTCTGACTTTACCCTAGACCGTGTCGCATCAGTGCCTGGCTTTACTAATGGTTTTGTGGCTGAAGGAGCACAAATTCCCACATTTTCAGGGAAAAGGCTTCCCATAAGAGAAAATAAAGAATGGGATGTTCATAAAGCACAAGTGGATGTGATGATCATGGGTCAACATACTTCTGGCTGTATATAACATAACAATTTGGTTTTCCTGTCATTATTCTCAATTTGAAATACAAGCTGAATGAGTCCCCGCTAATGCTTGCAGCTTAATTTTAACATAATTCATAATTTTATTAATAAATAATTTCGTTTTGTTTAAGGGTGCAACTCTGTTTCAATGCAATAAAAAAACATAAGACTGTGACTTCTGAATAGCACTTAAATCTGTAGTTGTATTTGAGATTTAAATACTGATGTACACAATTTGTCTAGGAAATACTGACTACACAAGCATAACTAAACTCATAAACACATATGCATATTATCCTAATTGTTTTGTTTTCTCATAAGTTCCTGGAGGCACCAGAGCTCTTGTCCTACATTGAGGGCTACTTCCTGAAGAACATGGTGGTGTTGATTGAACTGGAGCCATTCAAGCAGCTTCTGTATGACACTCCGGTGGAGAGCACAGGCCATGACCTGCTTCATGCCCTGGAGAGAACTCTGGCCAGCCGAATCCACTCCATTCACTTGTCATCATCCAAGGGCTCTATAGTTTAAGACTATGACATTTGCTGCTCTGAAATGTTTGAAGCTCACTATGCTATATTGCAGGTAGCTTAAATGCGTGTTCTGTTTGTTAGTGTAGCAGTACTCGGTGCGTGCACTGGCTAAATCAGCAGGCATATTAAATAATTTAATGGGGAAAATATTAACAGGATCTCAGCAGGTGGTAAATTACTTCCTGTTAGGAGCCATTAGATAAGCAGCTTCATTGATTTTTGCCATTAGGTTTCTCGTTTTAGATCTATTTGCCAAGACACCTTGCGGCTCAATACATATTTTCAGATTATTGTTATTGTAGTACTAGAAAACTGCAGTAAAAGAAAGAAAAATATTGTACCTTTTGCGAATTATGATAATATACTCCACCTCATAAGTACTATAAAGCTTTTATAAATCTGCATAAGGTATCAGAGGCTTCTTGAAAGTGCCACCATCGCCATCCAAGAACCACACGCACACTAACATGGCAATAATAATTACAGTAATAGGTAATAGAGTTATACAATAAAATAAATACATTATAACTGGCCATCAGACTATTAGTCATCTTTATAGATGTTCTATGGCATGCCTAACTCATATACTTGCTTCCACTCAGCTCTACATTGTGAAAGTGTGTGCCTTTATTATTGCAAACTGTCATCTGTATAGCAAGAGGACATAGCTTAAATAAAATACAGATATTTTTGTAAATATACAGTGTAAATCTCTCATATGGAGATCTTGCTCCACCTGTAATTATATGTATATAACAGATTTCCCCACTCACCATATATGTACAAAATTAGAAAATTAGTAAACAGATGTAAATGTGGAGGAGCATGTATTTTTTATTTGTTTTTATTTGTCTTTTTATCAGTGTTAGGTTTGTGTACGTGGAGTAGTTTGTGTTAGAAAAAGAAGAGGACGAATCCTATTATGAGCATGGGGTTAGAAAGCTGTAGCTGTGAATATTTTTGTTCCTGAGGTCCTGGAACGAGATCCTCAACTCAGTAGGTGCCTGCAATATGTTGTGTGTCTTCTCATGAAGTTTGTGCAACTTTGTGGAAATCTTTCTGTGACTAAATCCTTTTCTTTATAAAGATTAATACAAAAAATACTCATGTCTGTGCTTTAAGTTATTTTTATATGTAAATCCGCAGATGTGTTTTAAGGACACTTTACAGTGCAGAATGAATTGCACTACTGAATGGGAATTGCTGAGTTGTTTTGCTGGATCTCTTTTTCAGATTCTGAGTAGTGGCTGACTGCGATAGTTGACTGCACCTTGCTTGCAGCGAGTTCACAAACAGCCACGCTTTAATCTAAGCAAACCAGACATTTATGGAAAAGAATTTCTTTCCAGTGTATTGTTAATCGCAACAACACCACACACAGCACTATGAATTCATCCAAATCTTCTCATGACTAGCAGTAAAATTAGCAAAATAAATAATGATATTCTAACATTGTTTATATAGAGATATGTGCAAATGACATCGGTGCAAATCTTATTCCACACTAGACATAAATGTCTGCTGAAGTGAGCAAAAAAAGTAAGAAAAATTAAGTCTGCATAATAAAAGAGTTTATACAAAGAGCGCCACAAAGTGGAGACACAGAAAGAAACAGATTTGCAGTAGTAAAAGAACAGAAAGGCATTGTTCTCTGTGCTGCTGGAATGAGGAACACATGGTTAATACACTCCACATCAATGAGTGCATCAACTACAATAATACATCTTACATCATCTCTTCACTGAAGAGGAACTACAGCAGCAAACAAAGGATGAAACAAGCTCTGATGTAGGAAATGTTGTTACCTGTACACCTAGAATATTTTATGTATGAAAATAACCCTATTCTAGGGTTCTTAAACAGTTTTTTGCTTTCAAATGTACAATGAATTCTGTGGACTCCCTCAATGCATTATTACATATTAGGCTCATTATTCAAATATTACAGTATGTTCTTAAATGTTTATACAATAAAGCTATTTTAATCCTGAACTTTCCACTAAGAGAACGCATTAGGTCTAACTTGTCATGATTTATATGCAAAGCTGTTAATGAGTATTGACATTTGGTCTAAACCCATTTAATTCAAGTGACCAGGGAACTAACTACCCCAATAATTTAACACATTAACTTTTTAATAATGAGTATGATATTCCTGTATGATATTCCCATGACTATTCACATCCCCCGAGGTTCTCCAAACCCCACTCTGTGTTACATGGGCCTATAATGTATTGACACAATGAACCAAAATGCCATTGTTTCAAAATGCTAAAATCTGGATTTACAGTTTGACCTTAGATGAAATCCGTGTAAGTGGCTTTTTTCACTAATGAACATTTTATGTGAAAATCGATTCCTGGGAGTTTTAGTGCTTATAAATATTACAGTTTTATTACAAGCTTTATCAGATGTTCTGCCAAGCTGCCATTGCACTTATAAATTATATTCCAGACCTCATGATACAACTCCCTACATGTTTTACCCCAGGAAGCTGACTCAGTGGACAAGTACAGGATGTAATCAGAGGATGAGTGGCATTTTTGACGAGGCAAACCAGCATACTGTTGAGAATTAAACATACTCAAAAAAGATTCTAATAAAAGAAATTATGAAAAAAAAAATTGTGAGAATAAAATAAAAAAGAGCAGCCTACAGTGATTGACCATCTCTCTCTCTCTCTCTCTCTCTCTCTCTCTCTCTCTCTCTCTCTCAACCTCTCTTTTTAGGATTAGATTTAGGCTTTTTTAAGTTCTTCAGCTACATTACTTCAATTATGTCAATGGAACGTCCTCACAAGGATATTAAAACAAACGTGTGTACTACATTTGGGGGGACAGAGGAATGTGGGGAAGGGGGAAATAGTGGGAGTTGTTCAAAAAGTATCCATGGATACCAACCATTCAAGGACAATGGTGAACTGAAACTGTACTGTTGTGTAAAGCATGCAAACTTGATCTCTTTTTATCTTTTTCTCATGTCTCACCCGAACTACATTCCCCAGCAAAACAGCACCAGCCAAGTCTGACCAGGTGACTGCTTTAGATGAAGCTGCATGAACCCCACCAGGCTGCTTGATGAGACAGTGTGGAACATGTGATTGTCATCAGTGCCTTTACTCAAGGCATTTCTAAGGCACAGTGGGACAGTCAGCTTTACTGGACCATTTGTTCTCTCTCTGGAAGCCAGTAGTGAACAGAGAAGAGACAAGATTGCCACCAAAAGTAAAATGTATACATATGAATCCACATTATGGTAGTCTGTGTGTTGCAGTGTATGCTTTCATGTACATGTAAGAGCATTTGTACATTTAAGTGCTGTACAGCAGGGGGGGGTTTATTTGTGTGAGTGCTCTCACTGAGTTGTGTAGGGCAGCATGAGTTTTTGTGCAGTACACCCCCTGCTTTGAGCCCAATCCCTTTTTTTCCCCCCTTCCTCTATCTCTCCTCTCTTCATTGGCATTCAGTGCTTGTCCCTTTCTGGCACACAGACAGCTTGGCACAGCCACACACTCAACTTTTTTGTTCTACTCTTTTTAACTGCTCCAAAAGTTTCAGAGGGATAGTGAGAGAGGACGAGAGAAGTGGGGGAGGAGGGGAGAATGGTGAGAGGAGGATTTTGTTAAGACTACCAGCAGACCGACGAGCCTGAATGCCATGGGTATGCCTGAACGACAGTTGGTGGGCTGATATAAACTGGAACAGCACGAAGCTGAACAGGTGAGTGTAAGACATGAAGAAAGACACGAATAAATAGATCAGACGGGTCTGGGGTATGAGAAACAGTGGGGCTGATGATACAAACACACAAGAAAAGAACAGGGGAGGAAGGAAGTGGTGGAAGGGGGGTGCTTGTTTTTGTGCACCTTAATGAGTCGGTGCCAACGTGTTTCTTTCCAGGATTCAGGCTCTCATCCTATTTCTGTCACGTATCTTTGATCAGCATGCAGATCACTGTAAAACCTCTGTAATCTGATTTGTAACAATGCTTCATCCTTAAAAAAAGATAAGAAAATGGACTAGATGGTGACATCACCAAAATCTTAACAACATTCAGCTCTTATGTACAGGATTCCAGTACTTTTTTTATGTTAGAGATTAATATCATTAACGTTTTTGGCTTTTATTTTAGGTAAAATATATAGTATATCCAATAATTATGAATATGAATTTTAGGGTTGAATTACAATACACAGTGCATGCAGACACCTACCGTACATTTTTTCTAAATGCTACCATAATGCTCTAAAAAGTATTATATTACATTTTATTTTATACATTAATCTAGAGCAAACACTTAATAATAAAAAAGTAGAAATGGTTTCATAAACACTAAAAAGATAAAACCATCACATTTAATTTGAATATGCACTTCAGCTTCAGTGCTTTGTTGAAGCACTCTTAAAAGCAATTAACACTTTTTGAGTATGATGCTACAGAATAACACACATGGATTTGCAGTGATCTCTAAGGACCTTCTCAAGCTGAATGTCCTCTTAGATGGGGCGTGTCGCTGTCATGGCTCTGAATGGGCCACTTTAGGATGTTTACCTCTAAACCCTGTTTGAGGCCTTAAATGCACTTAAGCAGACGTTCCTCAAAAATCTCTCTATTTTATTTTATTTATTTAAAGATTTTCTTAATCCAGATAAAGCATTTGATAATGGGCAGCAGTGCCTAATTTCCAGACATACTGCAACTGTTCAAGCTGCAGTTTTTACACCAGACCATAACATTTTCAAATCTGCCTTTTATTAAGAAATGATTACTATCCAGATTTTTACAAGATGGGACACAATCTTGTATAAAAGACCTGAGAGCAATTATACAGGAATTGTTTTTGTGCTCTGACATGCATTTATATAATGTGAGACATGCCTTTCAGAGTCATCCAAGCAAATACATTTCACTGGAGCTGAAGTACATCTTAAGGACAATCAATGATAACAAAATGCTAATTATAGATTGTAATACTAAATGGCCCGAATGTTAAATTATAAAAACTTTACATAATATTGTTAATGTGTTTGGACTGTTTTCTCTCCTCTGATCCATAAGTGCTTAATGACAAGGCTTTCAAATCAAATCAAATGACCATCAATGACAAATAATTCCTGTGAAATATGCAAGTTTCCCCATTGAACAGGATCTTCTCCCATAGTGGATTTAAAGGCCAAAGTAGTAAAGCATGATGCAGAGGGAGGATGAGTCTGCACGGGAGGAGTTTAGCTACACTCATATTCCCACCCTGGAGCGAGCAAGTGGCGGTGGCACACTGGGTCGACGGCTGGACAGAGAGAGGGACAGAGTGGAAAGGGACAGCTACATAGTGGATGTAAGAGCCAGTGATTTGGAGTTGGACCAGGCTGAGCCGTTACATCCATGTTTCAGTTACCGAGCCTGGCTATACAGCATCCTTATAGGGGTGAGAGCTCATGGCTTTGTCATCATTTCTGATCACACTACCATTTCTGCTTAGCCTAAGGGGCAATTAATTTAATTTCTGTGTGTGTGTGTGTGTGTGTGTGTGTGTGTGTGTGTGTGTGTGTGTGTGTGTGTGAATATGAATTGGCATGAATATGATTTTTAGTGTAGTCTGCTGATCACAGCAGGTTTCTCTCTTTACCTGGGCAATGTGTTTCCTGATGCAATGGACTACTTACGTTGTGCAGCTGGAGCGGTAAGTGTGTTCTACACAACACACAAAACTGTACATCTTTAGGCAAAACTAATGTAAGGCTGTGAATTCTTTTGCAGAGTATCCCAGCTGCAGCAGTGAGCTTCGCTATCGCCACAAACTGGCGAGTTGCAGTAAGTATACAAGGCTGAGGGGTGTGAATTTTATTAAAAAATCTGTATACAAACATTGGCAGCAACTGAGCAAAACCTTAAGGTTGAAAGTTTTCAATTTCATTATTATTCTTGTTCCTGACCATGCTGGAAATATCAAATATTTTGAAACCTGAAGAAGAAACTGTCATTGTAATTTTTAACTGAATAAGCATAAATGGTTTATTAAATTATAGCTGAATTGTGATGTGTGAACATGAATCAGTCTTGAATAGGTTAAAAAACACTTTTAGCAACATGAGGTTCTAGAAAAATACTTAGGGTGGCTGGATGCTCTTATCATCTCAAAGTTGATTTAATTTAAATAACTGCATAACACAAAAATCATACTTTAGCTGTTTGAGTTTGGGTGAACAGGATCTTCTCCCACAGTTTTGGATTTGAAGGCCAAAGTAGTAAAGCTACCTTAAAAAAGAGTTAGCCAATTATGTTATAGTGGCTATAAACATTTTGTAAACATTCTTTTTTTCTCATGAACTTATTTAGACAAACAATTGCCAAAAATCCCCAGAATGTATCATCTGTCCTGAAGACTCTCCTGTGATGGAAAATTCAGTATTAAGTAGTGCTGTGATATGCATGTAAGACCTCAGTGTGAACTAAAGTGAAACCTTTGGAAGTAAAATGCCTTGGTAAAATAATAATAATAATAATAATGATAATAATAATAATAATAATAATAATAATAATAATAATAATAATAATAATAATAATTAAATATTTATTTTTAAAAGTTAGGTACACAATATATTCCAGTATCAGTATGTTAGTTCAGATTTGTATGAGTTTGTAATGAATTTTTAATACATAGTTTTATGTATGTATATAACATATTGCTTATTTTGCTGCATTGGCAGCTACATTCTGCTATATAAAAAGGACACTAGTGGTATATACAAAATATACAAAACGAGTCAAAAATGGGGTCATGTAATTGTAGGTGTCGGATTTTCAACTGGTCTACGTGTCCACATTTGCTGTGACAACCACATGCCTAGTATGGTTTGGCTGCAAGCTGGTTCTTAGCCCATCAGCCATCAACGTGAGTAGGTTACATTCACCTAAATGTTATGTTCATCATAAGATAATATATTCATTTACTAAACATTTTTGTAAAGCCACAATGATAATGAGAAATGCACAAATTAAACTGTTTATTATTGGTATTGTTATTAGTATTAATACTAGCACAATAATGGTTCCTGTTCTTGTGGCCAGATCAACTTTAACCTGATCCTGCTTACTCTGCTAGAAGCCCTCATGGCCAGTACTGTCATCCTGTCAGCTCGCTCCGTAGAGGATTGCTGCAGCCACAGCAAGGTGTGTGTTTGGTATGAATTGTGATGAGGTCTTGTGATTATATTATATTATATTATATTATATTATATTATATTATATTATATTATATTATATTATATGATATGATATGATATGATATGATATTATATTATATTATATTATATATTACATTACTAAATTATTACATAAGGACAAGTATAATACATTTGATAATAAAATCTATATTACATAATACAAAGATCTATAATTTATTACATTACTTCTTTTTCTTCAGCAAGGATATAATGGCCCTGTGGCTGTGAGTCCTCCTAAATTTCCTTCACGTCTTCTCAAAGCTTATGCTGTGAGTCACTTTCTGAATATGAATAAATAGATGGATAAAGAGATATTATAATTAACAAAAAGAATAAATGAAAGTTTTCAAATTGTTGTATTTCAAACAATTTTATTTAATTATTTGCAATATGTGATGACTGATGACTGATGACTGGAGTCACTTCCTGTAACAATGTTGGACATGTTTATAGAGGGGTTCTCAGTTCTTCATTGTTTTTTTCCATCCAAATTTATTCCTAATTTCATCATGGATTCCCACTAGCCATCTCTAACCTATCACATGATAGCTCCCAACTAGGGAAGATGGTTTCCCACACTTGCTTATTCCAAGAAACGTGAAACCAGATACCACATCTTTTAAAACCGATTTTTGTACTACATCACAGAGCTACATAACATTTAAAAAAAAGGATTTACTGCCCTCTTCTACATCTATATATCCTAACAGACACCCACAATTGGTTAGTGCAACTCTAAGTTACTGACTGAAAGAAGGATGTGAAAGAAGGATGTATATATAATTTCATAGCCATATATGTTTTTTAGATGTCATGGCCATGACTGAACTGTGAGAAAAAAAATACTGTACATTTTACAGTATTCGCAGCAACTTGTTTTTCACAGCTAGTTGTGGTGACTTAGTGGTTAAGGCTTTGATTTACAAATTAAGAGGTTATGTGTTTAAATCTCAGTAAAAACCAATTTCTTCACCAATTTCCTTTTAAAGCCTCAGCTAAATGAACAAATGAACTAGGTACTAGGTGTTATGTCACATTAGATAGTATAGTACTTTTGCCATTATGCTTTTTTCTGTTATTTACTTAGAAGCTATGGTGCTTTATTGATAGCCCTACTGCCAGTACATTGTTGTAAAATTTACAGTCAATTGTTTACAATGTTTACAATCATCTGAATGACTAGAACCACTAGATAAGAACCACTAGATAAAAAGATCCACGATCTAGTTAAAAAGTAAAAAGTTTCCTTTTTTTGTTTTTAGATTTAAGTCTATATTGTGCCATATTGTTTTTTTGTATTTGTGTCCGACAAGCATTATGTGTTCTGTAGGTGATAGAGGTGATACTTGGGATCTCTGCAGTATTCGGTGGTATTATTGCCCTCAACATGGATGCTCTGCTCCCAGGGCCTTACATCTCTGTGACATTTTTCTGGATTCTCGTGGCTGTGAGTCTCCTTTAAGAATAGTATAAGTCTGTTATTTTCTATAAAAACAAAATACCACAGTCTTATCAGACTTAGAGTCATGGCCAAAAATATTGGCACCTTTGCAATTATGTCAGAAAATGCAAAACTTCTCAACAGCTCTCAGAAAATTGTTCCAATTGCAAATGTTTTGGTATTCACGTGCTTATTGTTTTTGTTTTCACTGCAAAAAAAACCCCCAAAACAAACGAGAAGAAAAATTGTAAGAAATGTTTGCTTTTCAAGCATGTGATACTCCTGTAATTTGTATTTAGACACACCTGTGGCAAGTGTGTGGGCAATATAGTAATCACACTTGCAACCAGTCAAAATGGAAAACAGTTGACTCAACCTTCGTGTTGTGTGTCACACTGAACATGAAGAAAAGTGTGAAGAGTTGTCTGTGGATTTGAGAGAAAAAATTGTGGAAAAACATGAACAATTTCAAGGCTCATCCCCGATTAACTTCCAAACAAATTCAGGCTGATCTGCAGACACAGGGTACAACAGTGTCAGCTCGCACTATCCGCCACCATCTGAATGAAAAGGGACGCTATGGTAGGAGACCCAGGAGGACACCATTGCTGACACAAAGGCATAAAATAAGACTGAAATTTGCCAAAACTTATGTGACAAAACCACAATTCTTCTCGTAGAACGTACTGTGGACAGATGAGACAAAAGTAGAGCTTTTTGGTAAAGGACATCATGGCACTGTTTACAGAAAAAAAAATGAGGCCTTCACAGAAAAGAACACAGCACCTACAGTCAAACATGGTGGAGGTTCAAATATGTTTTGGGGTTGCTTTGCTACTTTTGGCACTGAATGCCTTGACTGTGTGAATGGTATCATGAAATCTTAGCCAGTAATTAGTCCCGATCTGAATCCGATAGAACACCTGTGTTGAGATCTCAAAACAGCTGTTGGGAGAAGGCATCCTTCAAATCTGAATGACCTGGAGCATTTGCAAAAGAAGAGTTGTCCAAAATTCCATTAAAGAGGTGTAAGAAACTCATTCATGATTATGGGAAGCGATTGATTTCAGTTATTTTTTCCAAAGGGGTGCTACCAAATATTAACTTACGGGTGCCAATAAGTTTGTCAAGTACATTTTCTGGGCTCTGTGGGGAATTGTATCAGATTTCGGACCAGTTAGGGTACCAAAATAATAAGTACCAAAACATTTGCAACTGCAATAATATGTTGAGAGAAGGGTTGCATTTTCTGAAAGAATTGCAAGGGTGCTGATATTTTTAGCCATGACTGTACATAAACATAATTGTCCCAGAAGAATATTACACGCTGTCTGTTTTTGTCTTAAAATTCTCTTTTGAAGTGTTTCCCGAGTGCCATAGCCAGTCATGTGGTGTCAGAATACCCCAAAAAATGCCTGGTGAGTTATCGTAACTTCCCCATGCTCATTACCTTAGCCTATATGTCTGTCTGCTCAAAAAGGAAGGTACACAAAAACTCTGCAACTCATCTTTATTCTGCCATGTCTCTTCTTCTACTTCTCCTTGTCACGGTTTTTCTGTCTGTCTGGCTGTCTCTCACTCTTCCTAACTCTGCTGCAGGTGGAGACATTGATTGCCATCAGCAGTGTCACATCACCACTGCTGTTCTCTGCCTCTGGCTTTTTGTCTAACAGTGTGTTGAGTTTTATTGAGATCTTCCAGCATGAGGTTCCCATAGCCAAGGTGAGTCAATTTCCAGTCACCAAACAAAGTAAAAAAAAAAATGGAAAAATGCATATTTATGACAGTGCATACATTTCACAATATTTCATCAGCAGCAAAGGGCAAATTCATCAGAGAATTTGACGATTGCTCAGTTTATTATGCACTTCACCTGCAGGACCTGGCATTCACAGCTTTAATAATAAACATAATAGAAAAAATTCTGTTTAAAAAGTGACAAAAGCATTGGTTTTGTTAAAATAAAAAACATTTTGACAATGTAATAAAATAACAAAACAGGGTGGTATAATAACTGGTGTTTATTTAAACAAAAATAAAGCTAACAAATATCTTTATAAAAATAAATAAATAAATAAAAATAAATAAATAAATAAAACATGCCCAGAATACTTAAATATGTTTTGTAATTGGCTCATTTATTATGAGACAATAAAAATTCTTAACACCTTCAAATATGTTGCAATTGTTTAGGAACAATTGTTTCTTTCTAAAACCAAGGATTCAGTGAATTGATAATCTTATCTTATTACTTTAATTGTTCAGGGACTCAGTAACTACAGAGAAACCATAAAATTTAAATGTTTATATTTATAGTTACTTGTCAGTTATCTGTCAGTTTGAAGGCTAAATATCCATTAAAGTATTTTGAAAGTATTGTTTACATTTATCTATCTATCTATCTATCTATCTATCTATCTATCTATCTATCTATCTATCTATCTATCTATCTATCTATCTATCTATCTATCTATCTATCTATCTATCTATCAAATGATTTGTCTTGAATTTTGCATTGAACATTGGAATCATTATAATAACTTTACCTTTATGTACCAGAATTTGTCTGTTTGTAGCTTTTCCTTAAACAGTTTACAGTTTTTCTCAGTTGCTTTGGAGTGTTTCTCAGATCAGAAATTAAATTCTTGTTCAAACTCCACATCGTTAAATCAGTTGTGCTCATAATAGAAACATTTCTTGTTGCTTTGATCAAATAGCAAATGCTTTAGTACATTTATTTAATTAATTGTGAGAAAAATACAGGCTTTTGCAAGAAATCCTATGTATTGTGCTGCTTGTACAATTAGTTTTGAGAATGCACTTACTGGTTTGCAATTATTAAGAATGATTTGAGAAAGCCCTAAAGCAACTGAGATAGACTGTAGGAAATGTTTATTTTTGCTCAGGATGCACAGTGAATGACTTAATAGTTTATATTACCTTACTATTCAATCATATACTGTTTAGAACCAAATGGAATGGTTGTTTTGCAAATTTGCAATTTATCTTTGACATCAGACATCAGAATCTCTTAGTGCTTAAGTGCTTAAGTGCTGTGTATTCTGTAGATATTTAGGATTTTGTATTAGTGTACATTTTGTATTTTGTACTGTTTTTTATCACACTGGAAAATAAAAATGTAAATGACATTTGTGTTGATCAGGATAATACTGTTGGTTTTGAACTTTATTTACTTAAATTATTTACTTTATTTACTTTACTTATATAAATTTCACTTATAACCTTAATAAACCAATAAGTAAATACTGAATATTTCTCCAGGTAGAGTCGAAGAGTCACACTGGATTTTTCTTTATGTTGTGTGAGGTTATGAGATCAGCTGTTAAAATGTCAGTTAAAAAAGCAGTGTCATAAATTATTGATTATGTGTGTGTGTGTGTGTGTGTGTGTGTGTGTGTGTGTGTGTGTGGGTGTGGGTGTGGGTGTGTGTGCATACAGCAATCATATGACATCCTCCTGTTGATTCTGATGGTACTGCTGCTGGTTCAGGCAGGCCTAACGCTGGCCACTGTGGTACACTGTGCCTCTTATAAGGGTCAGCTGCGTATAGGAGCACCAGAGTGGGATGACAATCAACTGGATCCACACCAGTATGAGGTAGTACCACACTACATCTATTTGTAGATGTCAACACTGAATGAAACAACATTGACTCATTGACAAAGGGAAAAATTATGCATTACTGAATTACTTTATCTATTTGTCCCATTCTTGCTAATTTCCTGATCAATGTTCTTTTGTTCAAAACAATTGAAATCTTTATTCTTTGCTATTTTTGACTCTTTTTTTTTTAAACCAAAACCATAAACAGAAAGTTGCAGTATAAAACAAGAATCGGCATTGGGAACTATTTTCATTGACACATAAATCGCACATTTTGATGTGTACCTCTTTTTCTACCCTTTCCTATCAGCAGGGATCCTGTGGCACACTGCAAGAGTTTGACAAAGAGAAGGCCTGGAAGGCAGTGGTAGTGCAAATGGCCCAGTGAGCACAAGCACAGGGAGTAAAGAGAACAAACTAGAAATGAAAAATAAATGTGAGTGGAGGAGGACATTGGAAGGTGAGGGTAATGAAAGGATAAGGGAAAGAGAGCACACAAACATGGGAAACTGGAGGAGGACATAACAAAGAAGGAGGAGGAGGTCGGTAATGGTTCATGAATTTGTCAGTGTGCCCTTGTCAAGGGAGATAATGCCATTTATTGCATAGATTATTTGTGTTAAAAATACAAAGGTATCAAGGATTTAAAACAGGCAATGACCATATAGCTGGTCTTATCAGTCATGTAAAAAGAATCATCATCATGACTGTTCAGAATTTTGTGAAAAAAATCAGCTGAGATTGTTGGGGTTTTAACAGAAGAAAAACACTAATGATGTATGCATTTATATAAACCTGGATTCATATTAAAATAAGAGAACACTTGTCAAGGAATTTACTTAAACTTTAGATTCCAGCTATTGCTATATAGCATGCATAAATGTAGGAAACTACTGACTACATTTACGGTATATGTCTGCTAGGGGTGTAACGGTATTCGTACTGAAATTTTACGGTACAGGGCTTTCGGTTTAGTACACACATTCCGGATGCAATACTTTTTCGGTGTGGAACAAAGTTACAATCCCTCAGGATTGTATTAAGTGGTTGACCGCAAGTTTGTTTAGTTTTTACCTCGCACTTTGAGCACATTTTTTATTACTATTATCAAACTTGTAAACATACACAACAATGCCAGGGGTATAGGAAAGGAACTAGAGTTAGCGCAGTGTCACTGTGGCTACACACTCCGTACCTGAAAAAAGATTTGTATATTAAAAGGGGAAAATCCTGTCAATTCTGCATATCGAGGGAGTGGATGGATGATACTGTAGATGGAAGGAATGAAGACATTTGTTAAAGTATGCTGAATTAAGCAGAACAGTTAAGTAAGTCATATTTTTAGAAAATGTAATATTAAATGTAAAACACACACACACACACAAACACACACACACACACACACACACACACACACATTGTGCTCAATTTAATCAATATAATAAAAATAATATTGCATTTATTAGATTTATTCTATTTAATTAAAAAATATATATATATTTTACGTTATTTAATCAAGCAGGCATTACATTTAAAATTGTTTTAAAAATGTCAACTGTTCAAATGTTGATGATCATAAATGTTAAAATAATAAACTGCATTAATAAAAAAATCACAAGCAATTTTATGTTTTGCATTTCTTCCTCCTAAACGAAATTGAACCGAACAGACTTAAAAACTGAGGTACGTACCGAACCGTGAATCTTGTGTACCGTTACACCCCTAATGTCTACAACCCTAAGACCCCTCTATGCAACACAAGCAGTTTCTACAGTTTATTTATTTATTTTTTTAAAGCATTCCTAATACATCAAGTTGACAATTTATGTAGCCATCTTTTTTAATGAAAATAAAAATAAAAATACTAAGTCCAGGCTTGCATCAATATGCTAATCAGTCATTGAGATGTGGGACAGTTTACAGTTTGCTTATCTTTGCTTGACATACATTAACATTAGTCGTTACACTAACAACATATATACTGTACTTCTCTGTATTTTATGTGACCAGACTAAAACAGCGTAATGACAGTCTTTCTATGAAGGCAATCTACAGCAGCAGACAAGACAAAAATTATTGGGCAGTTTCACCCACCTAATTGGGTTATTTTTAATCACATTATGCAGGGAAAATGGCTTTGGGCCAGTGGGATTTAATTTAGTTACACTTTGGACTAATTTGTAAAGAACAGCCTGGGTTTAACCCATGGTTGAGCTGAAAAAGTGACAATCTAAGTGTTTGAAAGTGTCTAGGTATTATAGAATATATTCAAATGCACAAAAGTCTAATGACTGAATTTTAATATTTGAGTTCTGTATAATTTGAAACAAAATATATTTATAATTAGTCTGTATAATAAAACAGAACATGATGTAATAAGGCTTTGATTAATTTATGTGATTTAACCCATGTATATTTATGTGTGCTGAATTAATTCTACAGAACCACAATTAACAAATTGGACATGCGGTCATAGGAGAAAGAAAGAAGAACTTCTTTGAATTGTATGGTTTTAAACATCATAGTATAAATAATTTGGTCCTTACCACGTGTTAAAATTAAGTAAATTTTACCTCAGATTAACAACAGATGACAAATTACACGCTGTAATTATTTTTTTTTACAAGAAAAACAATTTGAGAAGTCATGAGTGAAAATGTATACCCCTAATGCAGACAATAATGCTAGTGCAATGGTCAGAGATTTTGTGAAAAAACGAAAGTTACATTTTAGACTCTGCAGGCCTGTGAAAGTTCATGACAGCACAATTAGAAAAAAAAAAGAAGAAGCATGGTTTGTTTGGAAGGGTTGCCAGGAAAAAAGTGTCATCTCTCTAAAGAGAACATGGCAGCATGGCTCAGATTTGCAAAGTTGCGTCTAAACAAACAACAAGACCTCTGGAACAATATAAGGCATGAAAGACATATAAAGCACTAATTGAGATGTCTGGCCATAAAAAAACAAACACAGCATTTCAGCACAAACGCCTAATACCAGTTGTCAAGCATAGTAATAGAGGGGTGATGATCTGGGCTTGTTTTTTAGCCACAATACCTCAGCAACTTGCAGTCATTTAAGTTGACCATGACCTTTTCTGTATACCAAAGTATTCTAGCTAAAGCTCTGGCTGAAATTGGGTCATGCAAAAATAAAATGATCCCAAGCACATCAGCAAATCTTAACAAAATGGCTGCAAAAAGAACAAAATCATGGCAATGCAATGGCACAGGTAAAAAATCCAGATCTAAACCCAATTGAAATGCTGTAGCAGAATATTAAGAATGCTG
Organism: Silurus meridionalis; assembly: GCF_014805685.1. Lineage (NCBI taxonomy): Eukaryota > Metazoa > Chordata > Actinopteri > Siluriformes > Siluridae > Silurus > Silurus meridionalis. The sequence goes on along the minus strand of NC_060896.1, from coordinate 10,752,003 downwards.
TCCATAAACATAATTCATTAAAATCCATCAAAAAATTCATTAAACTAAGGCAACATTGTAAACACGAGTGGGCCAAAATTACTCAACAATGATATAAGACAGATAAAGTCACCCGGAAGACGACTACTTAAAATTGTGTTGTTCATCTGAGGTTTAATTTAACTAATGTTACAAAATGGTTTTTATTATTCTCTGAAAAATAAAACCATAGAATACAGAGAGTGAGTACTTTCTTTATTACATGACTGGATACACTATAAACACTGCAGTTGTAAATTCAACACTGGAGATTTTGCTGTGAACACAATTTGGGTCACATTAATCATTACATATAAATAAATAAATCGATAACATATAATCTCTTAAACAAAAATATATCTTAATTACATTAATGTTTATCTTATACACAGTATTTATCAAGCTTGCCCACATTCACAATCTCATCTTGTTACAGTATATGCCACACTTATATCTTATAAACAATGCTGTCAATGTGGAAACACATTAAATCATATTGTATTTATTTCAAATAATTTTCTGTCTATCAATGTTTCTGTATTTAGATTTAATTTCTATCTATTCAGAGAAAACACCGGAAACTTTTTCCAAATATAGCATACTTAAACAATATTGCATGATAAGGAGTGTAGTTATACTGAATATTGTCAAGGCTATGATTCAGCAGTTGGGTGTTTGTAAGCTACCGTAATTTCTGGACTATAAAGCGCACCCATATATAAGCCGCACCCACTGAATTTTATAAATATTTTTATTTTAAACATAAATAAGCTGCACCTGTCTATAAGCCGCAGGTGTCTACACTGAAACTAATGTACTTTACACAGGCTTTAACGAAAGACAAGTTACACACGGTGTAACGGGTGTAATATGTTGCGCTTCCTTTAGGAGCATAGCGGTATTTTGGGAATAGGCTGCCACTGCATTTTTCCGCTATTACTGTGTGTGTGCAAGACGAGAATTATGTCCTTATTATTTTCTGATGCTCATTTCTAAGTTTCTTTGACTAATCCTAAACGCTGTTGCCAAGAATAATAAAAAAGCAAGAGTTTTGGAAACCTGTCTGTGCTTATATGATTTCTGTTGCAACTGGAGTTAGCTAGCTCTCCCTTCACCCAGAGTCAACGCGTTACAACGGCTTGTATCTAAACAGTAGCCTACCAAGAAAGTCATTGTTTACTGTCTTTCTCCTTCCTTTCACAAACTAGAGTTTATCTTTTGGCATTGTCGTGCGTTTAAAAAAAAAACTTTTTTCCTCCTGATGCCGTGCAGCTCAGAACAGAGGTGAGGTGCGTTTTTTCGTTTCCGTTCAGAAATTTCATTGGTCTAATGTTATGGGGTTCAGTTTTTTGGCTTGAAGTTTGTGAAACCTGGAAAAACCCAGGAAAAATTTATAGATAAGCCTCTTCGTTGTTTAAGCCGCGGGGTTCAAAACGTGGGAAAAAATATTAGCGGCTTATAGTCCGAAAAAATACAGTACTCACAGCCATGATAATATTTATATGATCAATTTACTTCTGCTCCACCAAAGGAAATACATCACAAGAAGCCACACTCTCCTTTATAACACATCAGGACACTGGTTATACATTGCTTCGATTGATCAGTACATTGCCCGTAAAAATGTTCTGGCTCAAATTTGCAACCTTTTGTCTTCTTTGTATTCAAATTACAAATTTTTATATTCTTCGTCCAAAGTCCATTTGCGTTGTCTGTTGATGATTTTACTAACTTTACTCTAGTAGCAGTTTTTGAAAAATACAAATCTCCAAGAGTGAAAGCTCTCTTAAAACACCTATTGACCACTCATATTAGTGTACTGTTACAACCATAGGAAAGGGTTAGATTTTATTTCAGTAACGGGCAAACTAGAAATATATATTTAAATATCAATGTGTGGTGTTTTTATTTTCTTGTGATATAATCATTTTTATTGTATCATCATCTAAAAATTCTGAATATTTTTTTTTATATGCAAAAGTCATTTGTATTTGTATTTATATAAATAAAAGTAAATTTTACATTCAGTTTACAAATTTAACAGCTGCATGTATTATCAACGTATTATGATGACTGTAACCTTTATTTTCCTTGTCGGTGCTAAAATCCGTCGCAGTTTGGGTGCACGCGGTTACTTCACAGCGAAATCCAGCTGCTGCAGATGTGTAGTGGCGTCTATATTTGGAAACAGTCGTAATACGCGTCGCCCTAACCGGTACAAACTGGTTTGGGAAGGGGGTGACATTATTGGATATACTGTGGAAGCCGTTTGTCTAGGGACAAATGAACTCCCTCCTAAGAGGAATATACCCATAAAATTACTGTCGGCTTTTTATTGAGCTTCCCCATACACGAGGAGACTAACACTGAGCCTGAATCAGCAGTATTTTTAGGCATATTTGCTAGATTATCGCCATATGTCGACCTGTCGTATAGTCTATAATATAGGCTGCAAGCTGTAATTAATTAAGCCTGAGCCGAAAAGATAGAAAATGTCTGAATCGATTGTCATTGCCGAAGGTCACCAAGAGCTTTGTGGTGAACTCAGGTAGTAATCTGGATACAAGAACATGCCTATAAAGATGCACGATCTATGCGACTCTCCTTGAAGTTTGAGGATGAGAAGAGATGAGCAGGAGAGAGGAAGAGTAAAAGATTGGCGGGAGAAGGCGGAACAAACCGGTGCCCGGATACACGCTATAACCGGTCGCCCGCACTGCAGATTAACTCTTGCCTTACCGAGGATGCTCAGTATTGGTAAGTAAAAGAATAAAAAACATATCACATAGACGGCTTTGCATCTGTCCCTGTGGGCAGGTGTGTTTTTTCTACCTAGCATTGTATTCTGCAGAGAGTTCCGGTAGACGCAAAGCGCCGGGACAGGAAGCTATATAAAAGAGGTGAGAGGTCTAGTGGTATAGCCTACAGCTTTTTCCGCTTTCAGTTAGATTTTGAACATGTCAGGCATAACATACAGCACCTAAACATACAACGTGTCATTCAAGAAACGTCCGGACGTCATCACGCGCTTAAATCTGTGGACCATGCGGTTCACTTCAGCACCAGCGCCTGGACAGCTCCCGTTATGTAATCTATCTCATATGTATCTGTTCATCATTCATATTGTAACTCGTTTCCTGGCGTTCATATAAGTACGGGGTATGTTCTAGAGAGACAGTATTGATCTGAACAACCTATCTTGAAGTTGACAAATATTTGCTCTTATAAGCCTATGCATGTAGAATAGGCACAACAACGCCATTCTAACGAGGATTCATCTTTATTATTAACCTTAATGAACAGAACACAAAAGTTCTGTCACTGAAATTGACTCTGATATCCTGATAAAGAGTTGCCAAGTCTATGACCAACTAATAAGAAAAAAGATTAGGAATCCGTTCTAGAAGTCTCTGGAAAGGTTTGGTAATTATAAACAAATCAATTTTAGAAAGACAGCGATATGTTCTTGTGTGGTGTGTGTGTGTGTGTGTGTGTGTGTGTGTGTGTGTGTGTGTGTGTGTGTGTGTCTGTGTGTCTGTGTGTGTGTGTGTGTGTGTGTGTGTGTGTGTGTGTGTGTGTGTGTGTGTGTGTGTGTGTGTGTGTGTGTGTGTGTGTGAGGCATGTATTCTATGACTTAGAATAAGTTCAGATAACTATAAAACATCACCTAGAAATTATACATATACAAATGCAGATAGATTTTAAATTTAGGATTCTAATTACTTCAAACTACAGCTTTTAATTTTAGTTAAAAGCAGACATCTAACTGGGACATGCTAACCTGACAAAACTGCATACCTGAAACTGTAGTTAGTAACTAGTAACTAGTAACTAGTTATCTCAGGCACAGTATCCAATTTGTCAGCCTATAACAATCAACTACTTCAGTAATAATGTAGCAAGAAATATGGCCACAAAGTATTTCTCACTTTCTTCTTCTTCTTCTTCTTCTTCTTCTTCTTCTTCTTCTTCTTTCTTATTAGGGGTTGCCACAGCAGATCATCTGTTTCTATACCAGCCTGTCCTCTACATCTGCCTTATTCAAACCAACTACCTGCATGTCTTTCCTCACCACATCCTCCTCGCCTTCCTCTTTTACTCCTTCCTGGGTGCATTCTTCGACCTATGTACCCCATGTCCATCCCCTGCACATGTCCAAACCATCTCAATCGTGCCTCTCTTTGACTTTAGCCCCAAAATGTCCTGCTTGCGCTGTCCCTCTAATAAACTCATTTCTAATCCCGTTCATCCTCGTCATTCTCAATGAAAATCTCAGCATCTTAAACTATGCCACCTCCAGCTCCACCTCCTGTTTTTTTGTGAATGGCTCTAAACTGTATCTAAACCATACAACATAACAGGTCTCACAACAGTCCTATAAACTTTCCATTTCACTCTTACATCACAAATCACTCCTGCCACTCTTCTCCACCCACTCCACCCTACCTGCATGCTTTTCTTAATTTCTCTAACACACTCTCCATTACTTTGCACTGTTGACCCCAGGTACCTTAACTTATCCAACTTCACCACCTCTTCTCCCTGCAACCACACCACTCCACTGCCCTCCCTCTCATTCACACACATGTACTTTTTCTTACTCATAGTTACTTTCAATACCTTATTTCCAGCGCATACCTCCACCTCTTTTAGTCTCTTCTCAACCTGCTCCCTACTCTCACCGCAAATTACAATATCATCTGCAAATATCATAGTCCATGGAGACTAATGTCTGACCTTGTCCATCAACCTGTCCATCACCACTGCAAACAGGAAAGGGCTTAGAGCCGATCCTTAATGCAGTCCCACCTCCACCTTGAACCAGTCTGTCATTCCTACTGCACAATTTACTGCTGTCACACTGTCCTTATACATGTCCTGCACCACCCTCACATACGTCTCTGCTACACCTTTCTCATACAATACCACAACTCCTCTCTCGGCACCCTGTCGTAGGCTATCTCTATATCCAACAAACACACAACTCCTTCTGACCTTCTCTATACTTTTCCATCATCATCCTCAAAGCAAATAATGCATCTGTAGTGCTCTTCCTCGAGCCCCTGTCTGACCTCTTCCCTGAATCTCACATTACAGTCTTACATTTTACAATTACATTTGCTGCATTTAGCAGACGCCCTTGTCCAGAGCGACATACAAAAGTGCTTTGAGTCTCTAGCAATGAATAAATCTACACTGGTAGTCTAGATTACAAACTTGATATAAATCAGACTATAACTCTTGATTTTTTACAGTGTTCCTCCTTCAGGTTCCGCCCTCTTATTCCTTTTTTAGTCCTCACTCTCCTCTTTTTCTTCATCTTCATAGCCATCTTACAGACCACCATCCGATGCTGTCTACCTTAAAGTTTCCAATCTCTTTCAGGTTGCATCTCCTGCATCGAACATAGTCCACCTGTGTGGACCTTATTCCGCTCTTATAAGTCACTCTATGCTCCTCCTACTTTTTAAAATATGTATTTACCACTGCCATATCCATCCTTTTAGCAAAATTTACCACCATCTGCCCTTCCACATTCCTTTTCTTAAGGCCATACCTACCCATCACCTCCTCATCACCTCTGTCCCCTTCACCAACATGGCCATTTTCAATCTGCCCCAAGCAACAATCTTTCTTTTCGTGGTACACTTTCCATCAATTCATCTAATATACGGAAGAATTTTTCTTTCTCCTACATCTCACAACCCAATTTTGGAGCATTGGTACTTATAATATTTATCATCACTTCCAGCTTCATGTTCATCACCCTATCAGAAACTCTCTTCTCCTCCACTATACTCTTACTGTACTCTTAATTCAGTATCACACCTGCACAATTTTGCTTTCAATCCACACAATGATAGAACAGTTTAAACCCCAGTCCAATGTTCCTGGCCTTACTCCCATTTCACTTGGTCTCCTGAACACACATGTCTACCATTTTCTCCTCCATTATATCACCGAACTCTCTCCCTTTACCAATCATAGTACCAACATTTATAGTGCCCACCCTAAACTCCATTCTCATACACTTCTCCTTTCACTGCTGTCTGTTTAGATGTCTTCTGTCTTTCCTTCTTCCTCTTTGGCCAACAGTAGCCCAATTTCTACCCTGTTGGCTAGCAATACCTGTGGTGGTCATTAGACCAATCTGGTATGGAATTTAGGTTTGTGATCCACATATCTGATTTGGCACATATTTTATACTGCATACCCTTTCCTAATACAACCCTCCCTATTTATCCGGGCTTGGGACTGGCACTTAGAGTGCACTGGCTTGTGAAACCATAATGGGTGGGTTACAAAGTATTCCTCACCTGTTTTAGTTATTTGGAAATATATAACAGATTAACTATTTCAACAATATTTACCACAATCATCAAAAGCAAGTTTTCTGAATCTAATGTATGTATTTTAAGAAACTTAGAGAGAGTTTACCTGAGATTCCTACACTTATGGAACTTAACACCCATAAAAAGTATGGGGAAAAAAATGCTTGCTTGTGAAAGGCACAGTTCATTGAGTCAGATTTTCAAGATGAGCATTAGATCTCACATCTAAAGAGTCGTTTACATGATTATGAAGCTGAGAAATGATGTTCAAAAGTAATTTACTTTTATAGGTGGTTGCAAAATGGGAATGGGGAAGCATAAACGGCTTAATGTTTTAGTATATAATAAAGAAGGCTGGGGAAATGTATCTAGGAAGAGTAACCACTTGCATTTATTAAAATATGTAACACAAATAAAGTTCATATGTAAATAAACATGAAAGTGGAAATAATAAATACATGCTTATTTTTTACTTCATTAGCCATTAAGCGGTTGCCTATCAGAGGAGCACATTTAGCAGTGCTATATGTATAATAAGATGAATGATTTGAAGATAAATATATTTTATCCAATACTATCAAATGTGTGTCAAAAAAAGTAGAAAAGAGGCAGACGGGACACTTGGGTTATAACATTCAGAGGATATTTACATAATCTTTAACCTGTATGATGACAATTTATAAACTGGCCACATATGATATCTGCATCTCCACAAGTAGGGGATAGGAGTATAGGCCTAAAATTACATAAAGAAATTAAGGTGCTTCTTTTTTCCAGTTTTCTTTAGTGTGATTTTGAGTTACAGTTTAAGTGTGTGTGTAAAAATGAATGTTTTTCCATGTCTGTGTCTGTCTCCTCTGGGTCTCCTATAGGTCCTTTAGGGTTTTCCCCACTTCTTAAAACATGCTGGATTTAAACATACTACTTTAAACTGTCCCTAGATGCAATTGTATATATTTTCATGGTGCCCAGTCATTGAGGAGGATTCCATCCAGGGTTTATATCTACCATGACCCTGAACCAAGTTACTAAAAAATAACTAAATAATGTAAGGTTCTCTAACAGCTTTCTATTATTGTAAAACTGAAGAAAATATGTGATGTAGAGAAACAAAACACTTTGGTAATATTTTCTTGCTTTTACTCACCTGTGTGTTGTTTTCACATTCCACTTACCTCCCTAAAGCCTGCTAGTAGGTAGACTGTCTACTTAAAATTGGACCTTTATGTGTGTGCTTGGTGCCCTGCAATAGATTGGCATACCATCCAAGGTGTAATCCTGCATCCCTTGAATAAGCTCTGGATCCACTGTGACTAGTGGTATGAATTAAGAAATAAAATGATAAAAAAAGATATAGGGTATACAAAACGAAACTTATTTTTCTCTTAATTTTCCAATGAAGCGTTATGTTTTTCTTATGCCTTTTTTAACCTGTCTGCCTTTTTTACAGGTGGAATGTGAGGAAGGTCTACAAGGAAACACAAATTCACGCTTGATTTCATATCGTCTTACATGGAGTAAGCAGCGCATTGAACATGCATCAGGAGCAGGACCAATAGCAATGGTTCTCTGTGACCTTGCCCTTCTTCATTGAATAATCTAAGGCCCTCATAAAGCATTATTCTGTGATTGACTGTGATGGAAATGTGCATTTAAAGTGGCAGGTTAGAGGGTAAAGTGGCCGACTGTTTAACCAGGTGCATCGTGAATTTAGCTGTGGGTGTGCTCCAGTTGCCGGATGCAGAACCTCTTTGAGCAGAACTTAGACATGGCCACAGCTCTGCTTGCAGGGGAGAAGCTGAAGGAGTTAATCCTGCCTGGTTCTTCACAGGATGAGAAAGGTGGCGTTCTAGCTGGACTCATGGTGCAGCTCAAACTGGAACTGCCTTTTGACAGAGTTGTCACCATAGGAACAGTCATAATTCCCATCTTATTAGTCACTCTAGTCTTTACAAGGAACTTTGCAGGTTGGTACTTTGAGCTCATGTTTTCTGCATATCTTAATGGTATTTTGCTCATTTGCAGGTAATGTTAGCCTGGGTTACTCGTATAAAGTACACAGTAGGTATGTATCTGAATATAAATACAGCTTACAGAGTGACTAGATAGTGGATTTAAATACAGGTCCAGGGGTGAACTGGGACTGGGATGCTGCCACACACACCAAAAAAATCATGGAGATTTTTCTTTGATGTGAGGGTGAGTGAGTGGGTAGATTTGAAGCTGACAGTACAAAGGACAAAAACAAAGATATTTGATATACATGAAAGGAAAGGTTAGAGGAATGCAGGCAAGGGCGCAAGTGCAGGTAGACAGGTCTTTAAAAATCTAGGCACTCAAAACAACACTGTAATCCAGAAACAAGGTACAAGTACAAAAAAGGTCAGGAAATCAACAAATAACATTAATTAGATGAAACAAAAGCAGGACAAGAAAACAAAAAACAGGGACCACAAGGAAATCAGGTATCAAAAGGCTTCATAATGACAGGTGAAATATAACACAGAGAATATCTTGAAAAATTAGAGTGCTTAGATGCTGTTTATATTGTGTGAGGGTGTTTGAGTCCATAAGCGAGTGAAATAAGCAGTTAAGTGAATGTAAATGTGTCTATAATGAATGTGCATTGTGGTCATTGCCAACATGATGTAGACATGGCAGAGGTTGAGCATGAATTACAGAAAATTACATGAAAATACTAGGGGATGATAGTCCAATTTCAGACTCAGGGAGGTGCAATAGGTTCTCCATGAAGTCTTGCCACCTTTCTCCTGAGGTGAATTTGGCCCTCCAGTCTCTCACAATGGAGACTGTCTTCTGGAATGCCAATGTACCTGAAGACAGAAATGAAAATGAGACATGCCCTATCAAAAGTTGATTTTAGACTGGGGAAAGGTATTAAGTGGAGAGACATGAGAAATCTATCTATACTTACTGGAACACCGTGTTTTTTCTGTCAAGTGAGAGCATGATATTTAAGGTGTTGTTAGTGGTATGAGTTTTCATCACTGGCAGGGTGCAAGGTATGTTAGCACTTTAGTACTTTATTACATTTTAGCAAATTTAGGAATGTCTTAATATACACCGACCAGGCATAAGTTTATGGCCACCCGTCAGACATAACATTATGACCACCTGCTTAATATTGTGTTGGTCCCCCTTTTGCTGCAAAAACAGTTCTGATCCATCAAGCATTAACAGCATTAACTTTCTGAGCAATTCCAGCTACAGTAGCCTGCCTGTTGGATTGGACCACACCGGCCAGCCTTTGCTTCCCACGTGCATCAATGAGCCTTGGTTGCCCATGGCACTGTTGCTGGTTCACCACTGCTTCTTTCTTAAACCGGTTTTGATAGATATTGACCACTGCAGACAAGGAACACCCCTCAAGAGTTGCAGTTTTAGAGATGCTCTGACCCAGTCGTCTAGTCATCCCAATTTAGCCCTTCTTAAACTCACTCAAAACTTGTCCATTTATCCTGCTTCTAACACATCAACTTTAAGGACAAAATGTTCACTTGCTGCATAATATATCCCACCCACTAACAGGGGTCATGATGAAAAAATAATCAGTGTTATTAACTTCACGGCTCATAATGTTATGCCTGGTCAGTTTACGTATTTTTCCAGAATTCACCATTATTTTCCTTGGAAAATTTGTTGCATCGTGTGAGTGCCGAGGTGCCCCATGGCAGAGTATGGGCTAGGGTGATTAGCTTGTCATGAAACGCTGATGGTAAGAACCTTCTCCCAACTAGGCACTGCTTGGGGATTCTTACAGCTGAAGCACTCTCAATCTCCTTGTCAAGCTTCCAGGTAAGAGCTCTGACAAAAAAGGATTCAGGAAAGATACATTCTCTAATGTGGCATAAGTAAGAGCGAGGTACAAACAAGACAGAAAATCTGCCTTGGTGTTTTTAGATCCAGGACAGTAGGAGAGGATAAAATGTAATCTGAAGAAAAGCACTCCTGACTTGTTTTCCTTGACATGTACAAGACCCACCAGTTTGATATGTTTAGATGATGAAGTTGTGCTGTTGTGCAAAACAGTTTTGTATTGTGTGCATGTTTGTCCTTGCATGAGATATTTGGAGATTTGGAATACAGGATACTGAAGGAGTTAAGTACACAGTGCTGATTTTTGAGTGTTGGAAAACAGTGAAGAGATTAAAAAAATGGGAGGGTAACAGAGTGTGTAAGGAATGTGAGGAAGAGCACAGAAGCAAATGGGGACTTTAAGTTAAATGCTGAGTCAGTTTGACTGCATAGCAGTAGAAATCTGCTGTGAGGTAACAGAGGCATGAGTAGAGAAAAATGCGACTTAGATTAGATAACTAAGAAATCTCAATAGCCCTTAGTAATTGAATAATTTTGCTCCTGTAATTCAAAATATGAAAATAATTACAAAATTATAATAAGAAGGTATATGCAATTTTGTAGGTATTTGCAATTTCCTTCATTTAAACTAGAAGAAAATGGCAAATAAAGAAATCACTGTACCGAAACCAAATGCAGTATACACCTGCACCTGCAGGAAATAATGTTACAAATAATTTTACATCAGTATTTCTAGCATTTCTAACGGCGGGATTCGCTCCTCTGCTGTCAGATTATCTACATAACATATTTAACTACAAGAAGCTGATGACAGATAATTCAGTTTAGGAATATAGTTCTCAGGCTGACATGGGAAAATCCTTTTAGGATATCTTTGTAAAATGTGGCATATAAATCATTAAAGCAAACGTTCATAAACGCTGCTTCTAATGCCTTTTTCCTTGTTTGATTTTTTTCCAGAGGAGTCAATTTACTGTTACACACCACACAATTTCACACGTGACCAGGCCCTCTATGCCAGAGGTTACTGCTGGACAGAGCTACGTGATGCTATCCCCGGCGTGGATCCTGAACTCCGTCCTTCTCTTTTTGAGCATAAGTTCCTGCCCTATGCTCTGCTTGCATTTGCTGGAATCATGTATATTCCAGCATTAGGGTGGGAGTTTCTTGCATCCACACGCCTTACCTCTGAACTCAACTTTCTCCTTCAAGAGATTGACAACTGCTACCACCGTGCAGCTGAAGGTAGAGCGCCCAAGATTGAGAAGCAGATCCAGTCCAAAGGGCCTGGGATAAGTGAACGTGAGCGGCGTGAGATTATCGAGAATGCAGAGAAGGAGAAAAGCCCAGAGCAGAATCTTTTTGAAAAATATTTAGAGCGGCGAGGGCAAAGTAACTTTCTAGCCAAGCTTTATCTAGCCAGGCATTTAGCCATCATTTGTCTTAGTTCCATTCCCATCACTTACCTGAGCACATACTATGCTCGGCAGCGACAAAATGAGTTCACCTGCATGCTGGGTGAGCCACCTGACATCAGCAGCATCCCTGAATTGCGCCTCAATGTGAACTGCAAACTGCCGGCTGTGCAGCTCCAGCGCATTATGGCTGCTGTGGACATTTCACTACTCTGCACCGTGAACCTCATCATTTTAGTTAATCTTTTGCATCTGTTTGTGGTGCGCAAATCCAACTTTGTTTTCGACAAGTTGCACAAAGTTGGCATCAAGACTCGGCGGCGTTGGCAGAAGTCTCAGTTTTGCGATATCAACATCCTGGCCATGTTTTGTAATGAAAACCGGGACCACATCAAGTCTCTAAACAGGCTGGACTTCATCACAAATGAGAGTGACCTTATGTATGACAATGTGGTGCGGCAGCTATTGGCTGCATTAGCACAGTCAAACCATGATGCCACACCGACTGTTAGAGACTCTGGAATTCAGACAGTTGACCCCAACATGGATCCTTCTGTACTGGGGGTTGGAGAAATAGAAGTAGAGACAGTTATCAAAAGACCACGAAAAAAGATGAAGTGGATCCCTTCATCTAACCCTCTTCCACAACCATTTAAAGTAAGCAAACTGTCTGTTTATACATTGCCATTAAATGCCTTTGACCAACAATGGATGTAATTTTGCAACCAGACTCCCATTACTTCCTGTGTTACACTGGACACATAAAAAAAAAACTCATTATGTTCTTTCTACCTGTTTTAGAAAAAGAACAAACAGATTACATCACCTCAGTATTATGCAGATTATATTTTAATGGAAATGTTCCTGCTCCTTAATTTGCAAGATAAATTGGAAGCATTTTTTTGATTAAGAACTTGAATATTTCTGTTTGCCGATGTCTCACTGAGTTAATTTTTTTTCTGACAATTACAAGAAATTCTGTTGCTTAAATATTTCAGATTCAGTATTTACAATTCAAATATTTTTTCGTTAGGAACCTCTAACTCTGACCCGGTTGGATAGCAGCATGAAAGCAGAAAAACCTAAACCTGTGCGAAGGAAGACCGTAGCAGACACCATCATTGCTCCTATACTAGACACCAAGAGCACACAGCATCCTCCTAAGGGTAACAATTAGACAACACCAGACAGGACAGTGATTATTACAGTGTTTATTGATGTTTTTTTGAGATAGAAAAACAAAAAATCTATTTAAAATTGACTAGATTCTACTCCTGCAATGCACACTTTCAAAACAGTGGACCACTGATCAGATCTTAGGATACTGATCTTTAGCAAGACCCTTGTTCAGTCTACAAATTAGGGAATTGTAAGCAACTCTGGATAAGGGTGTCTGCAAAATACCATAAATGTAAGTGCATAATATGATGGTTTAAACTTTTACCAGTTTATTATTGAGGTGTTATTGTGATCTTGTGTTTAAAATGCAGTATGTGTGATGACCTGGGAAAACCCATTGTATGTTGCTTTTTCCAAGCTAATAGATGACATTACTTTCAGTAAGTATTAAAAGTTTCTACGAAGGTTGAGCTGTTTCTAAAATAATGTTCCTGCAAAATTGTAACCTATTTTGAAGCAATTAGTTGCTTAGATCCCCTAAAAGAGCTCTAGGCATGACTGTTTTGCTCACAGTATATTAGATAATTGAACTGATTTTATCCTGTTTGTCTTGACTTCTAAAAAAAATTCAGAAACCAACAACGGGACAGAGAAAAAGCACACTCGTAATTTCTCCTTGGATGTCCATCCATACATGTCGACCATCCAAAAGCCGAAATCAGAAATGAATAATCCCCAACCTCCAGCTGCTGACCATCCTCTGGACACTACAAACATCGAGGGCACACACACTGTAATCCATGTCTCCTCAACACTTACTGGTAATTCTTTTCTTTATTAAGAAATGAATTAAACATGGTAAGGCATGCTATTAGAAAATAATTAACAGACTGCTACCTGAAGTGATTTATTCCTCATACATTATATACAAATGAATCAGTACCTTCTGACTGTTAGTATTTATGTATTCAAAAGCACAGTTGTATAAGAGATTTCAGCATCAGTGTTATGAATTTTGCTCTGCTGAACAGCATCCTATTCATTAGAAATTAGATTAACCTTTGATTTTATCTGTGTCAAAGTGCTGTGTGACTTTAGAACTAAGACTGTATATATATATATACATATATATATATAAAGCAATTATTACTTTTTTATTCTGGCTTCAATCTCTAAAACCTTTTAGAAAAGAATGACCCTCCTACTCAATCCACCACCAGTGCATTTTCCACCGTGACCCTGTCCACCACCTCTTATATGAATGGAAGAACATCTACTTTGCCTCCTTCTGAATCACCTAAAACCAATGAGCCTCTCATAGCAAACCCAGAGCCTATGAGTCAGCCTGCATCCTACAGCTGTAACCCCTCACATCCTCTGCTCAGCATCCACCACACTCTCTATGAAGAAGAGGAGGAGCAAGGCCACAGGGACAAACTCGTTGAAAGACCTGGTGAGCTAATCGCTGCTGGAGAGTGCTGAAGGCACACAAACAGACAAGCACATATTCACACCTGTCATCGTTTGACCTTAGCACCAAGCCATGGAAGGGTAAATTGTTCATAACCACCTCACATGAAGCAGCAGTCACACTGTTTCACCTACTGTGCTTAAGGTGGAAGCACTAAGGTCAGAAATTTGTACCGTCTACCAGGGAGAGAGACAGTAAATTGATTGTACATACAGGTTTTTTCGAAAAGATCGTTCTTTGCAAGTAGACAACCAGTTCTAATGAAGCATATCACTCAAGATTCAGAGGCAATTTCCCTGACTAAGTGCAAACACTGGTGCTCACTTGAATGTTTTTCTGTGACATTCCAAATCTAAGTTTGGGTACATCAAATAACGAATAAGTTCAATTAGAATTATGTTGTGCTTTATACGTCTCAGTGTACACATCAATGACAACTTTCCAAATGATTTTATCCTCTGAATATATTGTTTTGTGGATTTCAGCAGGTATCCAATGCAATAGAGCATATTTATCTTTAAATTATGCAAATGCACACAACCCTTGTTGCAATAATATGCATATCTACAAATTTTCATACTATATACAGTATATATATATATATATATATATATATATATATATATATATATATATATATATATATATATATATATATATAACTTCAAACTTCTTTAACCTTAGATGTTTATCATGTGTTTCATAGATTCAGGTCCAGATTGTCACGAAATGAATTCATTTGGGGAAATTTGTATGATTTTATGGAACTACTGTATCATATGACGCAACAGTTAGTACACCATCTTTATGTAATCTAATGTAGTCATTCAAATGCCTTGGTCATTAACAACAACAACAAAAAAAGCCTGGAAATATACAGTCACCAGCTGACTTTCATTACATTACCTTTACAGAGAAAAGCCACACAGAATCATTTAAAATCCATTGATTCACTTCTTCCCTTGACACACAGAAAAGAAAAAAAATTTTTTTTTCCATAAACTACTACATTAGAAAGCACATCTGTAATTATCAATTACACCTTGCTCTAACATTTCCACAAGGCCAGAGCAACATTTTAATTGCAACACTGGCTAGAACTCAGTAGTACCAAAATGCACAGAGACACTTTTATTTTGTATCTTTACTGTTTGAATGTTGTCTGAAAAATCCAAGACCTCATATAATGTGGAAATGTTGTAATTAGCAAAGCTTATCAATGATATATGAAAATCAAGCTGCCAATTTCTCATAAACCGTCAGCCCATTAACAACGATTTAGCACACTGTTTGTGTTAAATATTTATCCAGCAAAGGAATGCTGGAATTGTTAGAAAGCACAATGCTGAGTGAGACATAGTCATAGCACTGTCAATGATATATATATATAGTCAGGTCCATAAATGCGTAGACAACATCCAAGTAATAACAGCATACAGATGCTCAAATTAAATAATGACTATAAATTTACAGGCTGTCAGCTTTAATTAGATGTTACTTACAACAAAATTGTGTATAAAAATTGCAGCACTTTGTATAT
Organism: Silurus meridionalis; assembly: GCF_014805685.1. NCBI lineage: Eukaryota > Metazoa > Chordata > Actinopteri > Siluriformes > Siluridae > Silurus > Silurus meridionalis. The sequence goes on along the minus strand of NC_060896.1, from coordinate 10,736,271 downwards.
GCCCCCCCCCCTTTCTTTTAACAGACCAAAAGTAATCGGACAAATTAAAATACTTATAAATTAAATTGTAATTTTTAATAATTGGTTACAGTCTGTCTGAAAACTATTGAGATCACTAGACGCCTTGGTTTACTTAGTAATGGTCTGCCAGGTCTCTAATGTAGCTGGCGTGCACACTCAGTTGAATTCAGGTCAGATGGTTGACGGCCATTGCATGACATTCCATTGTTCTGTGCTTTACAAAAATCTGCAGTATAAAGTGCGATGAAGTTTGGAGCATTTGGCCAAATCTGAGCAGATAAGACTGCCCTAAACACATAAGAATTCATCCTCCTTTTTTTGTCAGCAGTCACAATATCCTTAATAAATGGAAACCAATTCCAGTGGCAGCCATGAGCATCTCCTTTAGTTTATCTTTTTTTCCTCTATCCAGAAGAGGTTGTTTGAGATGTGAAGGGGTTTTTTAGATGTTTTTGTTAAACTCCTCCTGAACTGATCATACTGTTTTTATTGATTACCAATGGTTTATATCTTGATAGCTTATGATAAATCCTCTGTGTGTACTCTGATAGTCTCTTAATTGTTGACAGAGATACATCAGTCTCCTGTTAGGGGTCCTTCGTCTGTTCTAAATGCTGTTCTGTATCATTTTGATTTACTATAAACGTATTTCATGGTCTTCTAGACCATTACTGTACCAATAAGTTAATTTGGCCATACATAAAGTTGGTGCTATCTCTCTGATAGGTTTGTTTTAGTTTGTTGTAATTTGTCAGCACAATGAAGGCTGGCTTCAATAGTTATAATAGCTCTTGGGACTTTATATTGAGAGTTAACAGCAACAGATTTTATATGCAAATGCCATACTTAAAATCAATGCCAGAGATTTAATTGGTTTAATTGTAACTGAAATTATGGGGGAATAAAACACCTGGCAATAAAACAGCTGAGCGGCCAATTTTCCAAATTACCTTTGGTTATTTAAAGACTAAATAAAAAGTTATTTCACCTGATTTGAATGTAAATATACTCAGAGTTAAGCTGAAAGTGTGCACTTTAAGGTTATATCATTTCATTTCAACTCCAAAAGCTGTGTTAAAGCTATAATCTTTCTGTCCAATGTCCAATTATTTATGGACGTGTATTTTTTTTTTTTATTATTTATTACATTTTTTTTGATTGAAATGAATGTGAAGACATCCTCATACTGCACCAACAGATCCTAGAGAAACTCAGTTTTGCCATTCCAGTAGGTTTTCCAGTTTCAAGCTGGTAATATTAGAAACAAAACTTAGTTTGAATAAAATGTATGCTGCATGATACGTTGATCATATTCACTTACATTCATCAGATATAAGATATAATGATAAACATCACCTAGATTGTCTTGTCTGTCTATTACTGTATTTAAATTAAACCACACAGACACACTCACCTGCATTTAGGGTATAATTTGTAGTTTAAATTGGTTTGATTGTTGTTTTGCAGACAGTTCTCTGGTACTTTTACTGTACCTAAACTAATTACAGTGAAGACAGAGACTTCTTGGGTCTGATTATCAAAACTTGATGGGACATATTATCACTGAGAAATGTTCTGGATGTAGCTATGTAGTCACAGAGATAATACTTTTAAAGAAAATAAAAATTAACCAAGCATATGATTGTCTATTGATTGTTTTTGACAGGCCTAACCAAACAAGGCTGGGCATTGTATAATGTAAACAGGGATCTTATTTTAGAAGCACATACTGTGTCTAATGAAATAAAAGGGATACAGTCTAATATCTAATCAAAAGCTTGAAATGAATCTGTTAGTGTTAACAGTAGTGTATTGCACAGCAAAATTAAAATGGTGTTGGAGTAGATATTTCATTCACACACAAACACACACTTTTTGTCTGTCTTTTTGTCTAATGTGTCATTTAAAACACCTGGTGCACTTAGTCTGTTTATTAGTTTTTTTTTTATTTTAGATTGTGACTTATTTTGACTTTTGCTGTCTTCAGATTAAATCAGGTATATGTGTAACCCAATCAAACCAGCCATATAAACTAATTATTAATGCAAAATGAGAAGGTCAATTTCTATGGTTCATATCAAAGACATATGCCACACAATATACAAATTTCATTGTACCTACAAAAAATGATTCTATAATGTTAAAGCTGAAATGCATCTTATAATGCCACACAACACAGTATTTTGCGTAATCATTTATGAATGCTACAATATCCAGAAATCATTTTAGGAATTAAAAAAAAAAAAAATCTCCTTTGTAATGGGTACACAATATTGGCAGTGATTTTCAGTTTATTGTTAATTATTCCATCCTTTTAACATTGCAATTTTTTAATTACACAATTTGTTACCATTATGAAAAACTTTACACTTAACTTCTGGTGCCTAATGAAAGATTTATCCTTTACCAAAAAAAAAATTAAAGAGATAAATGCATGCCACAGAGATTTACACAAGCGGCAATACAATACACGAATGCTAATGATCGTGGCCACATGAATTCACTTTAAAAATAAAAACCGATTGCTTTTATTAGTAAAGATTCGGGGAGAATTGTAGCCTATTTTGGTTTTCTACCCTGTGTAATATTTTATGAGATAATGCTGCTTATTGGAGGGAGATTAACATAAGACACCGACAGTTTAGCTGATTATAATGTGTCTGTTTTCTACAGTAATTGCACTTTAATAATTGTTGGTCATTGTTACAATTTCATTTTTGACCTCCACAACATTTCATTTAAACTTAATTGCAATTGGGGCAGACAGTGGGTTTAGCGGCTGTGTCAGATTTCTCTACAAGCTTTCCCCAGGTCTGTGTAGATTTCCTCCTGTCTCCTTTCTCCTCCCCAAACATGCCAATAGGTGGAGAGGCTACACCAAATTGCCCCTTGGTGTGAATCAATGTGAATGTGTGGCTCCATAGTGCCCTGCGACTAAATACGTTTCCATCTATGGAGTTTTTCATACTTTGTACTGGGCAGGGCTCCCAAAATATTCTCTGAATCCACTGCTACCCTCAATGCTAAAAACAAAATGAACAAAACATAAAAACAATATACCGTAAACCCTAATAAAACAGTTTAAAGAGTCATAATTGGAATTATATTGATTTTAACAGAAACTCTAATGGTCCTTTCGGGTCTCTACTAGTTATTCATTGTCTTCTACTTGTTGTATGTCATCTGCATTACCATTAAGGTCTAATGTAAAACTTGTAGATCACATGTTGTTACCTACTGGACCCCAATAGGGCCTTTTTAGGACATTATCATGGATCCGGATTCAAGGTTTACATGATAGTTTCTTTCTTTTGATGGGAATGGTTTAATGATGTACACACTATGTACTGGAAACAATTTTGAAATGTTTTAATGTTTACCTGGATAAAACAGCTACTGAAAGTACACCCACCACTGTCTTATAAATTAGGGATGTGGGTATGTTGGCAGTTGGTCCACAAACATCTCTGTGTTGTTTTTTTAATTTACACAACGCTATTTACAGGCTTTGGTGTTCACAGTGGTTTACTTCTAACTTGTAGATGTTTCAGACGGAATTAGATTGAAGCTTCGCCAGTAAATCGTTTTAGAACTCGGATTGAACACTACAATACCCAGAAATCTTTTACTGGGCGGAACCTCAGACCTGTCTGACGTAAGTTTATTCGTTTCTCCTTTGTTGCGGGTTTATTAACGTTATTGTTAAGTTTTGCGCTTAATTGTTCATAATTTCCATTTATTGTCCTTATATTTATTGAATCTTGTGATCTGAAAAACTTTGCGGAAACTCTGGAGGAGTTTAATAAGTCAGATTAGCTGGATAGCTAGCCCTCTACCTGAAAAGAGCTGAAAAGGCTCCTCGCTAGCTACAGCTGCTAGGTCAGCAAGCTAGTTGGATGGATTACCTCCAAACATTAAGGTGTTTGGACCGAACATCATGCTGACAGTCGTGAAGTAGGATTTTAATAGGGTGTAAATACCCCAAAAAGTAATCAATAAACCCATATAATATGTGGTGCACTGAAAATCACGCAGATTGCTGGCTTGCTTTGCACAGATGCTATCAAGCTAGCCTGGGTAGTCTAGCTGAAGCTAATGGGCTCCTGACTAACGGACATCCAAATATCCAAATATTAGTTAAAATATCATATCTGGTCCTGCTTTAAACTAGATATTTTGGACATTTATTGTGATAAATATTCGCCAAGACGAAGTCTCTTTCATACATAAAATAGACATCGGATCACAAATGGCTCTAATACTCCCTTAGTGAGTGTACTCAGTAGTGCATGACACAATTCCTCCTGCACACTAGTTAGTGCACCGTAACTCCAATAGAGAAGTGATTTGGAAAGTAGCCATGACAGAACGCATACGTGGTCTTGGTATCCAGATGGTAGGTTTGTCATAGGGGTTGCATTGTATAATCTCTAATTTTTGTATAAAAATATGTAATTAGTTGACCTCTGTTTTTTTTTTTGTTAGATAACTGAGGATTAGTTATATTTGACCACGCTTCATGGATCAGGACAATAATTCAGAGGTAAGAATGGAGGGACTTTTGTAACTGCAATTGGTCTTTTTATAGGACATAAATGGGATGAGCATATGCTTGTTTTTATGTGATATCTATTACATTGTCTCTCTTTTGTGTCCCTATTTGTGCCACATCAAGTCATTTGATGCATATGCTCGAAATTAGTTCTAGAGGTCAAATCACGTGATTCACCCAACTTGGATAACACTTGAAGTGCATAGCTCCTTAGCTCCTTAATGAAAATAATGTTAAAGGATAAAATTTATGTTTATTATATGTAAAACCATACTCAACACGGTGCATGAAGTTTAGACATGTTTCATAGGTCATAGATGGTTTTTAAAGAACTTCTTCATGTCTATTAGACACATGAAAAAAAAAAATAGAAATATCAGGTTACATTACTTCTCTTTCTATAAAACCAGTTGCTCAAACAGACAGGCCTGTTTAAATTTTCAGGTGACAGGACAGCTCATAAAAATACTCTTGTAAATGTTTTGGAGTTTTAAATTACTTAATTTGACACCAAGGGGCATTTTTGCTTTTAATTGCCGGATGTGTGCACCATGGCGGATTTTGGTGCTTGATTTGAGACTTGGTGCATCAGTAAAACAACTGTTTTTAGTAATTAAAAATAAATATTTATAATTTTCTTTTTATCTGATTAACAAAAGGACATCATGAATAAATGTGTGTAGCGTTGAGGGTTTTAATTTAGCTTTTTTTATATTTAATGACATATTTGTTATATAAACAGAAATGTGCGCTGAATTAATCACACGTTAATAAAATTAGTGCCATTCATTTTGATATCCCTAATATAATGTGTGTATGTATGTATGTATGTATATTTACACATGCACACTAAAACTATAAACTAAGTTTTCGTAATTCTGTCGTTTCACTCACTTCTGCAAAATGTTGCACGAATCCTGCATGCTTATGTACAAATTTTTATAAATTAAGACCCTCCTGCACTTATATTATCTGACTACTAATAAAAAAATGTTTTCTAACTTACTGTAGATAGTTGCCTCTGCCAGCATGAAATAATCTAGATTACAGTAACCTTAACGCTTCTATGTTAATAAGCATGGCTTTTTTTTGTTCTAGTGAGCTTATTATTAAACCTGGCCTTAAAACTATGGTTTCACAGATCTGATCCTATTGCACATTGGCATTGATGTTGGCAATGATACGTTGTGCATGAATATCTATTTACAGGTCTACATTCTTCTTTGCATTATTATTATTTGTATTTTATATTACAATAATATATTATAACAATGAGCTAGGTGATTTTCATTGCAGTTCCCAAAATACCACAGTGCAGTACTGTTTAGTGCTTCCATTATGTTGTTGTCTAGTGCTCTTGATTTATAAGTTTATAAGTGCAACTTGAACCCTGTGCTATGGACTGTCATAATCCTTATTTAGTAAATTGTTAAACTGATAAACAACACTGAGTGACACTGTGTATAGATGTGCTATGATGGAACATTTGTTTAAGCCCATTTTAATGTAAGTTTAATTTTGACATTTTATTAATATTTTTCCTACTTGTATATAGGAGGAATCTGTTGGTTTATCAGAGGATGACGCACTGCATCGCTATTCACTTGAACTCTGTGAGATTTTGTTCTTTTACTAAATTCAAGTACCAAATGCACAAGAAATATTTGATACAATAAATATGTTTCGGAAGCTTCCATTGATGCCTTGCTCTCTCTCTATGTAGCGGACATGGAGGCGGTCGAGGTGCTGTGGCAGATGCGGGCCCAGAGGAGACAGACCAACCCTGAACTACCCGACACCGTGGCTCGGCTAACTACGCCGGAGGGCAGCGTGGTCTATCTGGTGGGCACGGCTCACTTCAGCGACAGCAGCAAGAAAGATGTAACTACGGTGAGAGTCTTAAAACTTCTAAACGAGTGAAGACGCCAAACTGTCAGCCTGCTCTAAATTAAAGACTTTATTCACTGACTCGTCAAGGAAAATCATCGTCTTATGATCGTTTTAGAAATGTAGATTGCTGTTTGCTAGTTAGAATTTAATTAAATACAGATAACACTTTTATTAGAAGAGCACTCCACTGGAGGAGCACACTGCAGCCAGTGTATGAGATTCTTATTTATCATGTTTTAAGGGAATAAATCAGTATAATCAAAATAATAGCAGGAGAACAATTGCTTCAACATTAATATTAATCATGATTTACTGGTGCCATTAATCACATACAGTGTATCAGCCTTGATCGACTAGAATTAACTTCTTGTTTGAATATGGTTCTGTCGTGGTTAAGTGTGGTGATTACCTGGTTGAACAGACGGAAGGCTTCTTTGTATTGTACATGTTTTTGAAATCTAAATGCAGACATAGCAGGCACAATACTACTAAGCAAATAAAGCTTAATGTAATTGTCAATGCAAATATATATAGCACTGTGGTGGTGTTTTTTTTTTTTTTTTTACATATATTTGATTAGAATTTATATAAATCGATAGAAGAATGCTGAGGATGGAGCCAATAGGAAGGAGGAAAAGAGGAAGGACTAGGAGGAGGTTTATACATGTGGTGAGGGAAGACATACAGGTAGCTGGTTTGAAAGAGACAGATGTAGAGGACGGGGGTATGGAGACGGATGATCCGCTTTTGCCACCCCTAATGAGAGCAGTCGAAAGAAGAAGATTTAAATAGAATTTATATCAAACAGACTGCTGTGTAATGCTATAGTATATGGTCCACATTTAGTCCCCATTTGCTGTTTTAATAACATTACACTCTACTCTTTGAGAACTAGATTATGTGCCACTAGATTGAGCTTTTGGAATTTGCTTGTTGAGATTTGTGCGCATTTAATGATTAGAGTGAGGAGGTCTGGGGTGCATTCAGTGATCCAATTCATCTTAAAGGTATTCAATAAGTTTGAGGTGAAAGCTCTACAGCAGAACACTCACAATCTTCCATACTAGCCCATGTACACTGAACAGGCATACCATTATGGCCACCTGCCTTATATTGTGTTGGTCCCTATTTTGCTGCCAAAATAGTCCTGATTTGTTGGCATCAACAGCATTAACCTCTTCAGCAATTTGATATACAGGAGCTCGTCTGTTGGATTCGACTACACGGGCCAGCCTTCACTCCCCACGGGCATCAATGAGCCTCGGCGGCCCGTGACTCTGTCACTGGTTCACCACTGTTTCTTCCTGGGATCATTTTTGATAGATACTGACCACTGCAGACCAGGAACACCCCTGCAAGAGCTGCAGCTTTGTAGATGCTCAGACCCAGTCGTCTACAATTTGGCCCAAACTCACTTAAATCCTTACGCTTACGCATTCATCCTGCTTCTCACACATCAACTTTGAGGACAAAATGTTCACTTGCTTATATCCCACACACTAACAGGTGTCATGATGAACAAATAATCAGTTATTCACTTTATTTCTCATAATGTTATAATGTCATAATGTTATACCTGGTAAGTTTTAATCATATCTTTATGCTTTGGTGTATCCTATGTATCCTTATTGGTGTGTGTATATAAATATATTATTCTCCATTGAGTTATTTTTCAACATAATCATTGTGCAAAACAGCAGTTTTTTAAAAAACAGCAGTAGATATACATTTTTTTTTTTTTCTGGCAAAAAACAGATAATGCCATTTTTGAAAATTTTCATGCAAAATATTTTCAAATCAAATTTTATTTGTCACATACACATACATACAGGGTACGACATGCAGTGAAATGCTTTGTTCAAATTTTAAGTGTATTAATATTCTTCTGTGCATGTGGACTTCAGGCCAAAGGTTTTCACAAGAGTTCTGAATAGCAAAATCTAGACCTCTTGACAGTTTACTCATTTGTGTGCTTTATTTTATTTTATTTTAGACAATCCGTGCAGTGCAGCCGGACGTGGTGGTGGTGGAGCTGTGCCAGTACAGAGTGTCCATGCTAAAAATGGACGAAAAAACACTGCTCAAGGAGGCCAAGGACATCAATCTGGAGAAGGTCCAGCAGGCTATCAAACAGGTGAGCTATAAAGCAAGACTGTGGTGTCTCTCGAATCATAACATGTGTCTTATCCACTTACTCTCCTACTTTGCTTTGTTTTGCTTCACCAGAATGGCATGATGTCAGGCCTCATGCAGATACTGCTGCTAAAAGTCTCCGCTCATATCACTGAGCAGCTGGGAATGGCGCCTGGAGGAGAATTTAGAGAAGCCTTCAAAGAGGTTGGCATAGGCCCATGCCCACACAGTTATCTCTCATTCACACAAATTGCTGATTCTATCGGAGACCGCTAATGGTGGTTTTTTTTTTTTGTTTTTTTTTTGTTAATATTGAATGCTGCTTGATTTTGTTTATTTGTAAAGTTGGCACTCAAATCACAACAAAAAATGTCCTCCTCTTATACAGGCAGGCAAAGTCCCTTTCTGTAAGTTTCATCTCGGGGACAGGCCAATCCCAGTGACGTTCAAACGTGCCATTGCTGCTCTTAGCTTGTGGCAGAAAGCTCGGCTTGCCTGGGGCTTGTGCTTCCTGTCTGACCCCATCAGGTACCCGCAGCCTCACTTTAAAACCCTGCTTTTATATAGACAGTCTGTAAAGATCTAAAGTTGTAAATAATGGGTATTTTTCTATATTTTTCCTGTATAAGTGAATATATGGATAATATACACCAAGCTTGCACTGCCATGTATTTAACCATTAATGCTTTTTCCTGACCAAGTTTTTTATTTGGCGTTTGAGTATGTGGTGTAATATTTGTTTGCACATCAGCAAAGAGGATGTCGAAAAATGCAAACAGAAGGATCTGCTGGAACAGACAATGTCAGAGATGATTGGCGAGTTTCCCGCATTGCACCGCACCATCGTTGCAGAGCGAGACATCTACCTCACCCACACACTCAGGCAGGCTGCTCGCTGCGTTGAGTCGCCACCTAATGGCCAGAGTGAGTAATACACATGCCCCTACCTGGCTTTACTGAATTTTTTCTTTCTTACACAGAACGCATTTGTTAGGGGAAAAAAATTGATTAATGCATGAAATTTCATGCATTTACTTTCCTTGAGGTATTGAGATTTAGATTAAACTCATGCAATTCAAGTAACCAGTCTGTTAACAATTATCAGAACCCAATAGCAGGTTAAAACTGCATTTAATTTAAATGGACCAGTGAGACCCCCTCTTTAACAACAATTATTATTGCTTGAAGGAACTGACTTTATTTCATGATTCATCCTGAATTTACTACAGCTTGATTACATAAACTTTTCTTTGATATATTTTTAGCTATATATTTTTTTAGTAAGAGCCAATACTCATTTTCGATAATAGTAATATTCTTTTATATTGGTTGTCATTTAAATATTTATTAATTTGTGTTGGACAAGCACTAAAAAAATGAAGTGTTTTAGAATGTACATTTTTAGTTTTAGAATGTATTATATGCATGCTGATGTAAACTTTTGGTAGAAAACATCTTAGACCTGTTGTATATATTTACAGAAGTGCCTGCTGTAGTAGTGGGAGTGGTTGGAATGGGCCATGTTCCTGGAATTGAGAAAAACTGGGACAAAGAGCTCAATATTCCCGAGATCATGAGGTATGTATTTTGAATGTTATCCAATCTGCCCTGTGCTCATTGCATAACTATTATCACTTGTCTCATTTGATGTTTTTTCTGCAGTGTGGCACCACCGTCTCGATTTGGCTGGGTGTTGCGTACTATGTTCAAAGGGGCCCTGTTTGGTGTTTTGGGATATGCCTGTTACCGTGCTGGAAGGTGTCTGGGAAGGGCGTTTCTCTCCATACCTGCTGTCCGATCGCTGGAGAATATACGACCGCCTCCTGCCTGACCCTAGACCTTCAGAAAAGACTGAACATTGTATTACGCTGAACACCTATTGCCTTAAGATGAGAGAAGGGGCAGATAAATGGTATGAGATACCTCATGCTCTTTAAACAAAACTGGAATTTTGGAATGGGGGAACTTGGAGCAGCCCACAGTCATCTCCTCTGTCTTAACTTTGCACTCCTGCAAACATGGAGCTGTACTGCCAAAAACCATGAACAGTACTTCCTTTTGTCCTTTATCTTTTTTTTTTTTTCGTATACTTTAATACATGACAGTACTGTATACAATTCAGTACAGCATGTTTACTCTCTTTGGATTTTGTTCCTACATTTTAAATGATATTATGGAAAGACAAAAGTGTGAAAATACTGAATGCCTTTGAGTCTATCTACATTTGGGTAGCAGGGCCATATATTAAATATGCAATATAAAATCTCCAATGTATTATAGTTTGAAAGAGATTTTATGCGCAACCTGTGAGCATTGATTTAAGCACGTGTGATGCAGCAAATTTTCAATTCTACCATTCATACTATAACGGAATTAAACTTTTCATAATTTTATTAAGTAAAAATAAATGCACAAATTCCATACTCTAATATGATTTTTTTACCAAAGCATTCTTTCTTTTTTAAAAGAAGTTTGAAGGATTACCATGAAGTGAATACTGCAGTGTTCATGCATCTGTTGTAAATGCTGTTTCTTTAAATGTAAGGGAATGTTTTGTCTGGGGGTATTTAATTCTTATTAGTTAGACAATTGTCACATATTTCTATACTTGATCATTTCTGTTTTCATGGGAAAATACATCTTGCATTGGTGACAAATATGGCAATATTGTTGAAGGATGATTTCACTGACAAGACCTCTGTGGGCAGAGCATATGAGACTACTGAAGCACTAATGCAGCACCTGTTGTACTCTATACAGTGTGGGTTAAAAGAAAGAAGTGTGCAGAGTGATGTGTTAGCTTGAGGTGAAGTAATGTCCCGATTATCTGACAAGTGCCTTCCATCAAGTTACTTAAAAAAGGGCTAAGAAACACAAATTGACCTGTTTGATTTAGTCACTTTCCATTAAATCATAATAAATGTATGGTATTTAATCTAACATGTACTGTTAGTCTGTACTGTAGTCATGATTGCAGTCCATTAAAGGTTTTTGGTAAGCAGTATCACTCTTGCCATTACACCATGCATAAATATGCACCCCTATAATTTTCCATATTATGTAGTGTACCAAAATATAAATGAGCATAGGTGGGATTTTTACCATTTGATTTTCACAATTTTCTCTCCCTATCATACAACTGAAGTGGAATTTCATCCTGTAAAACATAAAGCCGACAACAACATATTATTGAACTACTGCTCATGCTGCAGTGCAGTAAAACACACTGCACTGGAAACGTCACCGATGCACATGATTGGCAGGTTTCACTGAGTGACAAGGAGAGAAAGCATGCCTAATTTTGCTCCTTTGGCTTCTCCCTAGTTTGACCAGCTATGGTGTTACAGCTCCAATAGTGAATTTTAGGCTAAAATGGTACAAGTTGCACAATTTTCCACTTTTTTTGGATATCTGAAATAAACATTTCTACTAGTAAAAATGTTGGTTGCATGTATCTTTAGCAGGGGTTGCAAAACATCAATGTGCCGTGATTTGTCGGATTTTAGGCAAACAACATTGATCAGATTGAATAAACATTGGTTCCTATAAGTGTGCTTCTAGAGGGACCAATAATAAAGGCGGACCGGATTTCCAGTCTGTCAAAATACAAATGGCTGTCTACCCTACAAGAAGGCACTACTCTTGAATATTACATAACAACACCTGCGCCCTATGTAGTGCTCTATTTAATAACCTTGTGCTTTTTTGGTCCTGTCTGCTTTCCGTTTTAATTCCTTTAAGATGGCGCATGTGTTTTGGATTTAACTCTAGCAGGAGGCAGTCGGTTCATGGCTGTCAGTGCGCTTCGTCTAATACGATCTCAGGTTTCCATCTCCAGGTCGGTGATGTTGAGGTTTTCTTCAGTGGACAGCATGGGCACAGCGATCGCGGCGAGTCGTTCCCCGCTCGAGGGTCTGGACTTCGATAATGTGGTGCTAAGGAAGCTGCCTGTGGAGGAGTCGGAGGCCCCGGGAGTGAGGACAGTCCGCGGCGCATGTTTCTCCAGAGTGAAGCCGCAGCCGCTGCAAAAACCCCGCTTCGTGGCCGTGTCCGGTCCCGCCTTGGCACTGCTTGGACTCAGCGCGGACGAGGTGATAAATGACCCCATGGCAGCTGAGTACCTAAGCGGCTCCAGGGTGATACCAGGCTCCGAGCCCGCAGCCCACTGCTACTGCGGACACCAGTTCGGTAACTTCGCGGGGCAGCTGGGCGACGGAGCGGCGTGCTATCTGGGTGAAGTGAAAGCTCCAGCTGATCAGAGTCCTGACCTGCTAAAGGAAAACCCCAGCAAGCGCTGGGAGATCCAGCTGAAGGGCTCTGGACTCACTCCTTATTCCAGGTAGATTTTCCAAGGATATTTAATATTGTTCGCCGCAGTTATTTATATGGATGCACGACTTCATACGACTGATGATCGAGGTTAAAATGATTATTCCTTCATTCATCTTTAGTAACTGCTCAGGTTCTGGGTGGATCCGAGACAAGTCTCGGGTGTGAGACTTAAACATATCCATGATGAGGAGACCTCTGTCTAGCACACAAACTGTCACACGCATTCCATCCTAGACCTCTTAACGTACACAGTTCACCACCTGGCATATTATTAGAAGGTGGGAGGAAACTGGAGAAAGTAGGGGTAAAACATATTGTGTCATGTAGGATGTAGGAATACATCTAGACCAACTGTAATCAGTTTGATCTGAAATAACAAATTTGCTCAATTTACCATTTTATTATGTGTTATTATTAATAATTAAATGATATTCATCTATGTGAAGACACTGATCATGTTAATGATTTCTCATAATAATTATAAACAATGATTTAACAAAGTAGGAAACAGCTATTTTTTAGAAAAGGCCCACGGGCTACTCATGTGGTCCTTGCGGGCTACCATGTTGGTGACCCCTGATCTAGAATCTTCTCTGGAGCTGAGGTGGTAAAATGAACTTTCCCTAGATGTCATTTTCAAATGACGGGTGAAGACAAACCTCTTCCTGAAACACTTCAACTAGCACCTTTTTCCCCTGTTTGTTTTGTCCTTGTTTATTATTTTAAAAGTGTGTGCTATGATTCCTCTCATCTGAGTTTTAGGCTGATGGTATCTTAAGTCTGAACCTACTGAACCACTGTTGTTTTAGTCACTTTTGTATGTCACTCTGGAAAACAGTGTTTATATATAGACAGCAAGTGGACAGTCACTTGTGTTGCAAATGTAAGAATCTTTGACAAGGGCTACATTTGAAAAAGTGATTTTTATTTTTTTGTATTATACAGAAAGTGTCCTATACTTTGCTCTCTGTACCACCATTATACTATTGTAGGTTTTCTGTTTTAAATGTTACTAATCAACCGCAAATGCACAATATTGTAACAGCATTTCTCTGCTGAGAACCTGTACTGTGGAATAAGAATGAATATCTGGCTGTTTTTCTGTCTGCAAGTAAATGAGTGAATGAATAAATGATTTTAGCTCAGCATTTCTAATATCAGATATCATACCAGATTTCTCCTTCTCTGTATCTCTTTCTTTCTCTCTCTAACTCTCTCTCTACTCAGGCAAGCAGATGGACGTAAAGTCTTGCGCTCCAGCATCCGTGAGTTCTTGTGCAGCGAAGCTGTATTTGCCCTTGGGATTCCTACCACCCGTGCTGGCTCTGTTGTGACCTCGGACTCGCAGGTCATGAGAGATGTGTTTTATGATGGCAACCCACGCATGGAGAGATGCTCAGTGGTGTTACGCATTGCTCCTACCTTCATCAGGTCAGTGCCGTCTCATGCTGAACGTTTTTATGACTATGCTTTAAAGAGATTATTATTTATTAGCAGATCAGTACCTTTTAGTAGAGTGTTTATTATTTTGTGAGGTTGGGGTGCCCGATTAATGACTGAGAGCTTGTTGTCTTGTCCTTATGTAGGTTTGGTTCATTTGAGATTTTCAAACAGGAAGATGAATTTACAGGCCGGCAAGGCCCCAGCTATGGATATAACGAGATACGAACTCAGATGCTGGATTATGTCATTGAAACATTCTACCCAGAAATCCATCAGAGCCACTTGGACCCAGTGGAGAGAAACACCACCTTCTTTAGAGAGGTATTTAATAAACTTAATAAACATTTATAATGGGTGGAGAAATGTTAAATGCATAAGCTTGTACACCAGAAAGGTGAAAGCTTGAATGCACTATTTAGTCCGTATCTACTAAATGACCAGGCTTATGATGTACATCATGGCTGTGTCCTTAACAGGAACTTAGTGTGCACTGTTTCAGCTATAAGCTGTGTGTTCTTGCACAATTTGCGTAATTTAAATATTTTTTTTCTCATTTTTATTTATTTTTAAATACAGCACCTGTGTGTTCAGGGTTCTAAAAAAAAAAATGTCCATCTTGTTAATCTAATTAATCCACCTAGTATAAACATTTTGCCATCAACTAGATCACATCTTGGCTAATGTGTGTTGGATTGTGAAATTCAGAAATGATTAGCATGCGCTACTCATAGGTCCAGGTGTAATTTCTTTAGACATATTTAGACACAATTTAGACACGTAAATCGCGCCCATCCCTTTGATTTATTACAACCACACCCTGAGTATTGTTTAGAGCTTTGAATATACACTGCGTTTCTCTGTGGAACTGCGATGCTCTAATGAAATAGAAATGCAGTTCATCAGGGAATGACATTTTCCTTTGATGTGAAGTCAGGAACTATTGCTTGTATTTTGTTAGTAAGGGTTTGTGCTTTTTGTTGTGGCACGTTGTCCTCCTGTCACAAATGAGAAGCAACATCTTCCGTTTCATTGTGTTTTACCTGAATGTTTTT
The DNA here is from genome assembly GCF_014805685.1 of Silurus meridionalis. Classification (NCBI taxonomy): domain Eukaryota; kingdom Metazoa; phylum Chordata; class Actinopteri; order Siluriformes; family Siluridae; genus Silurus; species Silurus meridionalis. Next base: position 10,720,848 of record NC_060896.1, on the reverse strand, counting down.
ATTGAATAATATGCTTTAAGGCAAATCACTGAGTAATTAACAGAGAAAAACTCACTAGAAGCATTACTAGACACTATTCCAGTTTGTTCATGCTTTTTTTTTCTGTTGTAGGTGATGCTAAGAACAGCCAAACTTGTGGCTCAATGGCAGTGTGTGGGATTTTGTCATGGAGTCCTCAATACTGATAATATGAGCATTCTGGGGCTTACACTGGACTATGGACCATTTGGCTTCATGGACCGGTATGAGATTATATAGTGCTACATGGATGTAATCATTGTCTTGTTTGAACTTTTTAATGAACAATATTCTGCTTAAAATAAACAACACTATATTAACTGATTTGTTCAGGGTTTCTGCTGACCGTTAAGAGAAAAAATAAATAAATAAAAACAGTCTTGTCTTGCAGGTTTTGGGCCGTAATTGGTATTTAAATTTTTTTTTTCTGCATAAATATCTGCCAAAACAAGGGCTACATTTTAATTAGTTTACCTGAGTGTTTATGTACGTATGTATTTTCTTTTTATCACAATCCATGCAGCTTAACAGCAGAAAGTTAACATCAGTCCCCATTTCTTCCCTTTCAAAGCTTTGACCCAGAGTTCATCTGCAATGCCTCTGATAATTCTGGACGTTACTCATATCAGGCCCAGCCAGAAATCTGTCGTTGGAACCTGGCTCGGCTAGCAGAAGCTTTAAACCCAAATCTGCCCCCAGACCGGGCTCAGGCTGTGCTGGAGGAGTACACTCCTCTTTTCAACACATTCTACTTGAGCAATATGAGAAGGAAACTGGGCTTGCTGAGGAAAGAGGAACCAGAGGATGAGATTCTCATCACAAGCCTAATGCAGACAATGCACAACACGGGTAGGGAGTAAAAAGACCTAGGCAGGCTTTAACTTCTTACCTTAAGGTCAATTAATTTTTTCATGAGCCATTCAGATTAGTGGTACACTGTCCAGTCACGCTATCTCACTACAGCTAGATAAACTAGTCCAGAATGACTTTAAGCTATATATTTTGGACTGTGTCCCATACTGAAAGATTTTCTGTTCTTTGTGACTTTTCAGGAGCCGACTTTACCAGCACGTTTCGCTGTTTGAGTCAGATCTCATGTCCTGCAGAAGGAGAGGCAGTGGAGGATAGTGAAGTTGTCAAACGGGCCACAGAACTTCTCTTGCAGCAATGTGCCTCCCTAGAGGAGTTAAAGGCTGCCAACAAGCCTAGTATGGATCCACGGTAATGCAGATTTCACTTTTAATGATTTTGTGATATTATTTACAAATAGGTAGATGCTTGTTTTTTTTTTTTATGGTATAGTGACCTTTTTTGTAGCTACCATATACATACAAAAGAAAAATAATTGGGTTTTAGGTGACAGTTTTCAAAGGTGCTAATAGAATTGAACAAATTACTTTGTACAAATGCAATATACATGCAGACCACCAAAATATTGAATAACAGATCAAAGTGACCGACAACCCCTGGCATTAGCAACATTTAATGCCTCAAACTTTCGGCTTTTAAAAAGTCCATGCTCATTTCATCTTATTCCATCCTGATGATTTTAATGACCATGCACTGATACTTTTATAAAACAAGAAAATTTCCTGCTTGCAGTGGTGATGGACAGGTTGACGGATGAGGTCAGACAAGACTATGATGTTTGTGGATGATATTGTGATTTGTGGTGAGAGTAGGGAGCAGGTTAAGAAGAGCCTGTAGAGGTGGAGGTACGTGCTGGAGAGAAGGGGAATGAAAGTCAGTAGGAGTAAGACAGTGTACATGTGTGTGAATGAGAGGGAGGGCAGTGGAGTGGTGCGGTTGCAGGGAGAAGAGGTGGAGAAGGTGGAGGAGATCAGGTACCTGGGGTCAACAGTGCAAAGTAATGAAGAGTGTGTTAGAGAAGTGAAGAAAAGAGTGCAGGCAGGGTGGAGCTGGAGGTAGCAGAGCTGAAGAAGTTGGGGTTTTTGTTGGGAGTGACGACGATGGACAGGATTAGAAATGAGTTTATTAGAGGGACATCGCATGTAGGACATTTGTAGGATGTGCAGAGGAGGGACATGGGGTATATCGGTAGGAGAATGCTGAGAATGGAGCCACCAGGAAGGAGGAAAAGAGGAAGGCCAAATAGGAGGTTTATGGATGTGGTGAGGGAAGACATGCAGGTAGTTGGTTTAAAAGCGGCAGCTGTAGAGGACGGGGGAGTATGGAGACGGATGAGCCACTGTGGCGAAAGAAGAAGAAGAAAAACAATGAGTTTGCTGAGATGTCTAAAGCCTTGCTTGACGTCTGTGATTTCTTTACACACTCGTCATGCTCTGATCAAGGTGTAATGAAGTTTATTCATTTAACTATATAATTAAATAGCAGCTTTGAACTTCTTTCTTTTCAATTTAGGGGGAAACCAGTAAGCAATATTTTTCAAAGCAAATGTATTTTTTTATATTGCTTATATATTTAAATAAATATTTCTGAAAGGTATTATTTTCTATGTCCACTGATGACATCCCTTACTCTACTGTAGGAACAGTTTTTAAATGGGAAGTGGGATGTTATGTGGTGAACAAAGAGGAGAGGAGTGATGCACACAGTGAAACGTCTGTGTGGTTATTATAAATATAAGCACTCTTGGAAATCCACTTAAACAATCAAAATGTGGTATGTTGTATACAAAGCTTTAGGATTTTTCGGTTCAGAAAAGTTACCCCAATTTTTTACAAATTGTATTGAACTTTTGGCTAAATTAAAAAATCTGTTCACTTTTGATCTAAACACAACCTGTGTTTAATTTGTATATATTTGACAAAGTATAAAAATTTTTTATTCCTCTGTTACAATAGTAAATGTTTTGATAAAGCACCTGCTTTAAGTTACATTAATTATAATATTTAAACGGACTAAGTAAAAAAAATGCTTCCAGGTCTAGGAAGGTACATTATAGTAGGTACTGATTATAATATATACCTATACATTTTATAGTATATACAATATTAAATGAGGAAGTAGAAGCTCAGTGGTTAAGACATTGGACGTCTGATCGGAAGATCATAAGTTCAAGTTCCTGCACCACTAAACTGCCACTGTTTTGCCCTTGAGCAAGGCTCTTAACATTTAACTGCTCAGTTGGGTAAATAAGATGAATGTAAGCTGCATTGGATATGGTCATCTGCTTAATACTATAAACATAAACTTATATATACTCTGTTTTCATACTCATAATATTGCATTCAAGAAGTTGATCATTCATATTTGAAACATTGTGTGGTTTCAATTGGTCATGTTTTTTTCCCCCACAGTGAGTTCTCAATGCTGCTCTCCTTGGCCCAGAGTAACCCTGCGTTGTTCGGCATGTTGTCAGATCAGAGGACATTGGCCCGGCAGCTGGAGAAGCTTTCTAGGTTAAAGGAACTGTTGGAAAGCACAGAGACAGACCTGAAAACCAAACAGACAGAGGAATGGACCTCTTGGATTAAACAGTACAGGTGCAGACAGGGATGAGGAGGCATTCAGTGCTATCTATGCAATCATACAGAGCCTTGTTTGTGATCAGCAACAACAGGTTGCTTAGAAACCCGAATGACAAAAAACTCAGGGGTTTTATGAGTAATAGCAGATGGTAGAAAGCCAGAACAAACAAAATGGAGGTGTTTGTGGTCCCTTTAGGATTTAGTTAAAACACATTCTTAGAATTTGTTGCTTATTGTTATTATTATTATTTTTATTATCAGCCCAAGATTTATTCATTTACGCCATATTTACATGTTTTTCTATTCTTGCTTTCAGGCAGCGGCTTGCTCGTGAGTGTGAAGGAGTGTGTGATGTGAAGGTGGTGCAAGAGAAGAGAGTGCATGTGATGGACAGCACCAATCCTCGTGTAGTGCTTCGAAATTACATCGCCCAGAATGCAATAGAAGCAGCGGAGAATGGCGACTTTTCTGAGGTTAAGCTTTTATTATATTCACATTTTCGGATGGTCAATACTGAAAAGTCTATTTTTCTGAAATGAATTGAAATTCCTCTGATTGGGTTACCAGGTTCAGAGAGTTCTGAAAGTGCTGGAGAAGCCATTTTGCACACAGGAGGAATTGGAACAGCCAGGCTGGATGGAAAGACAAAGATCAGAGGAGGCACGAGAGAGCAATGAAGAAGAGCGGCAGAGAGAGGCTGAGGAGGATTATGCAGGAGCAGAGAACAGAGTGATTGTGTCTTATGACAGCAAGCCCCCAGCCTGGGCTGCTAAACTCTCTGTCACCTGATCATCCTAAAGCCTTCAGGACTAGTAGGCCAGAGGTTCTCCTCTCTGGTCATCTGTCTATGAAGGCTATTTGAGGTACTAAAATCCTGTCAACCAGTTTAACAATATACAAAAAAAATAATGGCCGATATTAAAAACGTATATCGGCCAAAAAAAAAAGATTTTATTATAAATGACAGGTTTAAATGATGACTTTGACCACTAGTCTGAAAGACAGGTCTTAGTCTGAAAGACAGAGGTTTTAGTACCATGTGAAGAATAGAGTGTATTATAGAGTGTTAAAGAAAGACAGCGAGTGTATGTTTTTTCATATTTGTGTGAGCAAACAATTATCTTAAAGCACTCTGGGAGCTGTATATAAACTCCAAAATGTAAGCGCACAATTCTGTAATATTTGTAGTCTGTAAACACATGTCTGTAATATCAATATGCAATCACTTTATTAATGATTAATAATATGCAAATGATCTTTATGCTGGAATAAAAGGTTTATGGTTACTTTAGATCTGATCACAGGTTTCTTGACCTTTGGGTGTTGAACAATAATTGTAAGGAGCACTGACGAAAGTGGTCTAACAAGAGACATTGCTTACGTTCATAATTATTTTAATAAAATAAACAGAAAATTCAAAAAAATCATCTGCCTAAGAAAATGCGACACATTTTGTTCTATCTTTGATACTTTATGGTGTCATTTTATTTGAATTTTACTTTATTTTGAAGGCTTATAAACTGATGTAGATTTACAATGCCTGTTTATTTAAATATGAAAATACAAAATAAAGTGCCATTGTATTTCATAATGTGTTTTCTTTGTGGTTGTAGTAAACATGCATCTATGCCACATTAGAGCATATAAGAATATAACCCTAACCCTAATCAATATTTCTTGCAAAAATTGACTTGTTTTTTAAGTATCTTTTGTTAGAAGAACAAATACCTTTACAGATAATGACGATACAGGACTATAAAATGTGAAGACCATTTCACAGTGTTTCAGTATGAGCAGAAAAGAATGTCTGCCTCAGGGTAGGCATGTTTAAACCTGTCACCAAAATCAGTTTAAGCACAACATACAAATCTGAACAAGGAGAATGTGCTTTAAGCAGAAACGCAGAGAGAGATTTCTAAAATAGATTCAAGGGTTGGAATAAGGTTAAGGGCATAATACTTCCCCAGATACTACTTTTATTTTTTACAATGCTATTAGAAAAAAATACAACTCTATGCGAATAATTCAATTTACACATGAACAGTGAACATTTTGTGTACAGAATTCCAATGTTAAAATGTCAACACCAAAAAAAAGGGTTTATCATCAAATTTCACCATTTGCACATTGTCTTTTTTAAGCTAGAAAGGTCTGTAGTTTATCTTTAAAACTTACTAAATATTTAATAATTAAATCAATTAAAAAGTACACTATATTTATGTTTGTATAAGAAAATACATAAGATTATACAAAAGGTACCATGAGGGTTACCACCCAAGTGGGGAAAAAATTATCTCCTGTTTTCTAGGGGTAACTAAAAAACCTAAGAAGAATCAATGATTACATATTAAACCTAGAATTTTTTTTTTCTAGGTCAAGAAAATGTCAACAAAAACATTTTTGAAATAGAAGCTAAAATGATATCATAATAAAGGTAGGGTACATTGTTTTCTTTTAGCCAGGGAAGTGATTATGCATTACCTTTACTTAGATCCAAATATGTAACTTGAATTATTTTACAGATGTATAAGAAAAAAAAAAACTTGGATAGATAGTAGTCTTTACAGTATACAATATTTCTATGGCTACAAACAGGATTCTTATACTGTATATGATTCCTCAATACTTTAGTACTAAATAGTACAGTGGAGTATGTGTAGTATAGTCATGCTATTTAGTATGCTAGTGTGGATGGCGTGTACGCGCTCTGTGGGCGGGGCTAATGTATGTACCTGCTCACGGCGCAGACGCGGCTCAGTTTTTCGCAGGTATTTTCAGTCATAGGTGTGTCGAAGAAGCTGATAATCACTGTAGCTTGTACCTGAAATAAGAACCCATTTTTTTTTGTTGTTAACATTTTTTTGGCAGACAATGACGCAGCGTTCGAGACCCGGTTATTACCGCCAGGAAGTGAATAAAACAATTTGGGAAGTACCTGAAAGATTCAAAGATTTAAGACCTGTTGGGACGGGGGCTTATGGTACAGTATGGTGAGTGGGATTCACCTTCCACACTGCATTATTCATACGCCATTTTATTATCACAAGTTGTATAGTCTCATTATATTGTTGTATATTTTTGTATTGTACTGTTGAAAAAGAACACGGTTGCTTGGCTAACTGGGCTTTGACACGGTGTGGGTTTTTTTTATAGTGTGGTATAAAAAGTCATTTCCTGTTCTGGTACTGAGCAAATAGTAGATGAAGATTGGACAAGCTCAAAGCAAACTCTTCAGTCCTGTCATGGCCTGTATGAAATACCAGTGAAATAATCACCCAGGCCATTATTTATCCTATTGTTGCTCCATTTCTTTTTTTTTTTTTTTTGTTTGTTTTTGCCCTGAATTTTCCCACGCACATTCTTTAATTCCCAGCATGGTCCTTCTTGTCGACCTTGGTGAGAAACTAAATGACTTGTTTGGGTTTGAGTGCTGAGTTGGCCTTCAGTGTATATAGCACTTTTTCACTGCTTTTGTTTTTACAAAACTTAATGTAATTATTGATTACAAAAACACCTCAATGTATGTAAATGTATGTCCCTAGCTCAGCTCAGGACCGCCGAACAGGGACAACGGTTGCTATCAAGAAACTGCTCCGGCCTTTCCAATCAGAACTCTTCGCCAAGAGGGCTTACCGGGAACTCCGACTTCTCAAGCACATGAAGCACGACAATGTGAGTAACACAACTTGCTGTGCGCCTTCTCCGTGTGGACGTGTTGATCTGAACTCATATCTGTTCACATTATTTACCTGCAGGTTATTGGACTGCTGAATGTTTTCACTGCTGACCTGTCACTGGACCGATTCCAAGATTTGTAAGTTTAACTAGAATCATGACCCACTTTTTAAATAAAATCTAAAAGATCATGAATGCATGCCATCATTGACGTTTGTATTTTCTTTGTAGTAGTTTTGATAAAGCTATTTTCTCTCTCACACAGTTACCTGGTTATGCCCTTCATGGGTACTGATCTTGGTAAACTAATGAAGACAGAGAAGCTTTCAGAAGACAGAATTCAGTATCTTGTCTACCAGATACTAAGAGGATTGAAAGTTAGTGTCTTCTATATTTGGGTCTTTTTGCACTCTCTCTTATACCCACGTAGACACATACTTATGTACGATATTTTCTCTTGTTCGCAGTATATCCATGCTGCTGGTATTATCCACAGGGTATGCTGCATACATTTCTATATTCTCCTACACACCACTGGATTCATAATGCATTGTTGATCATTGCTTATATTTGTCATTTACAGGATCTAAAGCCAGGCAATCTAGCCATCAGTGAAGACTGTGAGCTTAAGGTAGCATAGCATATCATATCATGTATGATTTCATGCCTGATCAGCATTTCAGCAGGTGGTAATGTTCCTTATATAATTCTATATATTTTTTTTCGTATGCAAGATCCTGGATTTTGGTTTGGCCCGTCAGACTGATAGTGAGATGACCGGCTATGTGGTAACTCGCTGGTACAGAGCTCCTGAGGTCATCCTCAACTGGATGCACTACACACAGACTGGTGAGTCATATAATTGTGTAGCTATGGTCCTTTTTTGTCGCCCAAGGAGCTCAGGGCTTTAAGATGCTGAACTTTAGATTGGAAGGTTTTGAGTTGAGCAGTAGTAGCAAATCCCTTCACCCTCAACTGCTCAGTTGTATAAATGAGATAATTGGAAGTTGCTTTGGCAAATGCTGTAAATAGATATATCGTAATTTCCAGACTATTAAACGCACCCAAATATAAGCCACACCCACTGAATTTGACAAAGATTTTTATTTTGAACATAAATACGCCGCACCTGTCTATAAGCTGCAGGTGTCTACACTGAAACTAATGAACTTTACACAGGCTTTATTGATAGACAGTTTCTGTTACACGGCTTGTATCTAAACAGTAGCCTACCAAGAACGTCATTGTTCACTGTCTTCCTCCTTCCTTTCACAACAATTACTCTCTGAAATTTTTCTTTTGGCATCGTCGTGCGTTTAAAAATCACCATCGGTGAAGCTTTTCTCCCGATGCCGTGCAGTTCAGAACACAGGTGAAGTGTGTTTTTTCATGCCCGGTTGTTTTCAGCGTGACGAATGATTCACATTTCCTGTTGACAGTCCGAGTGAGAGGCAGGTCAAACGTTTTATGATGTGGTGCGGCCAGATTCAGTGGGAGCGCATCTAATTTAATATAAAGAGTTTCATTGGTTCACCTGAAGCCGATCTGCAATTTCATTGGTCTAATGTTATGGGGCTCAGTTTTTTGGCTTGAAGCTCGTGAAACTGGGAGAAACCCCAGAAAAATAAAAAGTAGCGGCTTATAGTCCGAAAAATACGGTAAATCAAACCCACCTTACCTGTACACCACAAAATTCTATCTGTATAGTATTTTAAAAGCATTCGGATTGATGGTCTTCCTGTTGCTTCTAATGATACTGCATTCACCAAACCTCAGAAGTGGGAAATCAGAACTAAGAATTAAATCTTCTGCTCAATCATGCTGCTGTATCCACTGTAGTAGGGATTCAGTTGTTTTGTATGTTTTTGGCTTGTTTTTTTGTTTTCTTTGTATTTCCCCATAGTTGAAACTTATTTGTAGATGTAGTCAATTTTGCTGATGTAAATTTTTAAGCTCTTTATGCATTTCCAATGTTTGCAGCATCTATGATCCATCAGATGTATTCAGCTGTGCTTATAACACATACGTTGCTTCAAGCCTGAAGTTAAAGTTATGAATAATAATAATTCAATTTCATTCCACTTTTTTTGACAAAGGCAACCCAAACTTTTGTATCCTGAATCACAGTTTCTTCAGGGGAATCTCCTGATGTTTCTAAGCCAGATGTTATATATAGGCTTTATAGCAGGCCCTGGTTCAGCCCTCTGAGCTTGATACAGTGGGAACTCCCTGAAAAGCTCTAAGAGCTGCATATCTTCTGGTTGTCCCATACCACAGGGGAATTTTAGGGAAGGCCTTATTTTTCAGCTTAATGACTTTCCACACTGTTGGTGTCAGCTATGACATGCACTTAACAACCTTCTGATCATTGATTTTGTTGCTGCCAGTCAGGATGGGTGTATAAAGGAGAAATAATTTCAGAGATAAAACATACATTTGTTTCTAACCAAAGCTGAAGCAGGGGTGGGTCATATGAAAATGTTGACAAAAACTGTAATGCTTCCACGATCTTGTTTTTTGCAGAGTGGTGTGAACCAAATTTTAGCATATTTGCCAGTCCTGTGCTGTCCTGACAGGCACAAAACTAAACTACTTGTAACCAAGAATAGCGGTTTCCTGATATACCTTGTCTTGTGGGTTGTTTTGTTTTGTTTTGTTTTGTTTGTCAGCATGCCAACACAGAAAAGATGGTGTGTAAAATTTCCACATCAGTTCTGTGGAACTGCTGGATTCACACAACAGGCAGAGTGCAAACAAAAGCTATTTACAAAATGTGGGCAAGACAAACTTCACTACCAAGAAGTGTAACAAAAGCCAGATAACACAGGGGGGTGCACTTGAGTATAACAGTTCTTCAACCAGAAACATTACTGAATTATAGACGTGCATCTCAATAAATTAGAATAATATTAGAAAGTTGATTTATTTTAGTAATTCAATACAAAAAGTGAAACTCAGATTATATAGATTCCTCCCACACAGACTGATATATTTTAAGTGTTTATTTTTTGTAATTTTAATGATTTTGGCTCACATTTAATAAAAACCCACCAATTCACTATCCCCAAAAAATAAAAAATAAAAGTATGTTAATTTACTGTACATTTCCTCAATACTTAGTAGGGGCTCCTTTGCACTGCCTCAATTCAGTGTGGTATGGAGGTGATCAGTCTGTGGTACTGCTGAGGTGGTATGGAAGCCAGAGTTTCTTTGACCGTGGCCTTCAGCTCATTTGCATTTTTTGGTCTCTTGTTTCTTATTTTCCTCTTGACAATACCTGGTGGTTCAGGTCTGGTGAGTTTGCTGGCCAGTCAAGCAACACCAACACCATGGTCATTTAACCAACTTATGGTGCTTTTGGCAGTGTGGGCAAGTGCCAAATCCAGCTGAAAAATTAAATCAGCATCTCCATAAAGCTGGTCAGCAGAGGGAAGCATAAAGTGCTAAAACTTCCTGGTAGACGGCTGTGCTGACCTTGGACCTTAAACTTGATAAAACACAGTGGACCAAAACCAGCAGATGACACGACTCCCCAAACCACCACTGACTGTGCTTTACACTGGACCTCAAGATTTTGTGCCTCTCCTCTCTTCTTCCAGACTCTGGGACCTTGATTTTAAAATGAAATGCAACATTTTCTTTCCTTTCATCTAAAAAGATGACTTTGGCCCACTGAGCAACAGTGCAGTTCTTTTTGTCCTTTTTTCAGGTAAGACACCTCTGACGTTGTCTCTGGGTCAGGAGTTACTTGACACAAGGAATGCATCAGTTGTAGCCCATGGATATACGTGTGTGTGTGGTGGCTCTTAAAGCACTGACTCCAGCTGCAGTCCACTCTTTGTGACTCTCCCCCAAATTCTTGAATGGGCTTCGTTTCATTTTTTTTTTTTTTTTTTTTTTTTTTTAAAACACATTTTTTTCCTTCCATTCAACTTTCCATTTCTGAATTTCTTCTGGAGAACTGTCAAGTCAGCAGTCTTCCCCCATGATTGTGAACCTCTGCAGGTGTTTTGAGTTAAGTAGCTGATTAAAGTGTGAGTCTCCAATAATGAACTTTTTCACTATATTCTAATTGTCTGTGTTGCTGAATTTTGGGTTTTTATTAACTGTAAGCCATAATCATCCAAATGAAAAGAATTAACACTTAAAATTAGGGATGCACCGAATATTCGGCCACTGAATATTTTCTGCCGAAAATGGCCCAAAAGTGCATTTTCGGTTTTCGGCCGAAAGACTTTGATCACCGAAAAAACGCGGCCGAAACAGTTTGTTGTGATGACGCAAACAGAAACTGCGGCCCGCACGTGCATGTCTAAAGCAACATGTCTGCGGTGTGGACGTATTTTAGTATATCTGAGAAAGACCTACGGATAGCGATTTGCAAAACATGTAATGCCGAAATTTCGTCTGCAAAGACTTTCTCCACTTCGGGTTTAATTTGAAATCCAAACATCCCGATCGCTATGCTGAATATGAGAGGAACGCGGCACAGAAAAGCAAAACCCCTCCGAGCATGCGCACTCCGTCTGTGGCGGACGTTTTTGAAAAGGCAGGAAGTTTCCCAGTGATAGTGTTGTATTGTATCTTTAAGCAGTTCCACTTGTTCTGAATGCACTTTGTTTTTATGAAAGAACATATTTAATTGTACAACCTTTCAGCAGGCCAGAGGGACTGTACATTATTATTTAATGTACACATGAGTGCATTTAAGTTAAACATTTAAGACTAAATTTTAATTTATTTTATCCTGTGCATTGTTGCAATGTGCTATCAATAAATATTTTCATAATTTGTAATTGACTTATTCTTTAAAACTTTAATATTAATTTATGCAATTGAAATGCCTTGATTTTAGTAAGGTTAGTACACAGTCATAGCCATAAATACAATGGTAATAATAATTGGCATAATTTCTTTCGGTGTTTCGGTTTTCGGTTTTCGGCCTTGCTTTCCTCTTTTTCGGTTTTCGGTTTCGGCCAAGAATTTTCATTTCGGTGCATCCCTACTTAAAATATATCAGTCTGTGTGTAATGAATCTATATAATATACGGGTTTCACTTTTTGTATTGAATTACTAAAATCAACTTTTTAATGATATTCTAATTGATTTAGATGCACCTGTATATAACTATAAATGCATCTAGCATCTGGCCAATGATATAAACCTAATCAAAATGACAGAAATTAAGGGTTTTAATTGACTTTCTCGAGGTTAAGTTTATTTGTTGAGTTATATTTTAATCAATAGGGAATTGATGATCCTTATTATGGATCATGATTTAGCCTGAAACACAAGAAACCACCTTCATTTAAGTACCTACAATGTATAACACTCCCTCTAATTCTTTAGCCCTGATCATTTGGACCTTAAGGTACAGAAAGGCATGCATCAAACCTATCCTCTGTTCTGGAGGCAAACAAACGCTTCTGTAAATCACTTTGAATCAGGTTTTCTACCAAACAATGGGTTGAACATTAAGCTGTACCTGAAAGATCCCATGTTTCAAATATCCATTTTTGTTGAAGCATACCTTTCTCTTTCTTTTCAGTGGACATCTGGTCTGTTGGCTGTATCATGGCAGAGATGCTCATTGGAAAACCACTGTTCAAAGGACATGATCGTATCCTACCCTCCTATAATTATTGCACTGCTTGGCATCACTGCTGAATGTCTTTGAGCTTCCTTACATGCACTACAACAGCATTGTAGCCAGTGATGCTTATATATGATCCTATGTACTTTTTGCATTGTGTTTTTTTTTTTTTTTTTTCTCCTTGACCATTTCGTGTCAGATCTGGATCAACTGACTGAGATCATGAAAATCACAGGAACACCTACGCAAGAGTTCATCTCCAAACTGCAATCCCAGGATGTGAGATATACTCACTGTTTTACTCTGTAGCTCTATGTAGAATCAGAATGGTCTTTTATTCAACACTTGACCATTTGCATAATGAGATCTGAATGCTATTTTTTTTATACCAGGCTAAAAATTATATACAGAAGATGCCCAAACTAAGGAAGAAAGATCTTCAGATTTTGCTGCCAGACACCAACCCTCAAGGTATAAATAATTTATTATTTTTTTTTTTAAATCCTGACACCTTTGTGCATACAAGCAAGCATCCTAAAAAAGTACAAATGAATAATTATACTTTAACGTGTGTGTATATATAAGGAATATATTTAATCAGTGCAATGTTCTTCAACTATAGGTTAAAAAAAAAATCTCTTTTTTTAATATTATTATTATTTTATTTTTTAAGGATAATACTAAATGAGGTCAAAATCACTCCAACCTTATAATATAAAGATGTCGGCATAGAAGTCAAATTTAGTTCATAATTTAAATCATATTCATTCTTGTGAACTATAAATGTTATTTGATGTCTACAAACATTATAAATAAACAAACAAAAGTATTTATATATTGTATATGTTTTAAATGACATGCCTATTCCAATAAAAAGTAGCAGTTTATTTTAGGCAGTCAGTATGCTGGTGTCTTACTGTGTATTTGGAATGTAATTTGCAGTTAGTGGAAAATCTGTCATACAGTGGAAAATGTTATTTATTTTAATTATTGCCTGGAATGAACAATACTTGAATATATGTGATGTTTATTCCCTGCAGCAATTGCTGTGCTAGAGTCCATGCTTCTGCTGGACCCAGAAAGCAGAGTGACAGCAGCTCAAGCTATGGCTCTGTCCTATTTCTCTGAGTATCGTGAGCCAGAGGAGGAGACTGAAGCTCCGCCTTACGATCACTCACTAGACAATGCTGAGCAGTCACTGCAGCAATGGAAACGTAAGTGCTGGACATGAGTTGAATTTAATGCATGGTGAATCATTTCTGAACAGTGAAGCCAGGCATGCATGTGATTTTTATCATCTTGTTCACTGCATACAATTTACACAGTCATGTTTGTGATTTATATTCTCATATTGTGCAAAAATAATTGTTAGAATGTAGACATGAATCAAGATCCCTATAGACATTTCTGTCTGTATTGTCAGTTATTTAAAAAAGCTTTGCTGGATCTGGTAAAACGAAGGATATTGTGTGCTGGTCATCCTTGAAATGCTTATACACACACAGGTCATGTTATGTGAAAAGTGTTTTATTCCCTTTGCAAAGTTTATCTAGTTTCTGCCTGTCATGGTCTCATGAGGAAGGACTGTCATACCGGCATGTGTGTTGCTGCAACAGCTCAATAACACTATATCCTATCTTTTCACCCATATGTTGACATTTTATTTTGCTGCCATGTGCAGATGCTTAAGATATGTCTTTACAGTATATTTTGGGAAAACAGTTTATGAGGTGTGAGTTTATGCTGACGTTGCAAGTTTGACCAATTAAAAAAAAATCTCATCTATTATGTAAATCTGAGATCTTTTCTCCTTTCAAAAAATTGGTACATATTTAAAGATGGGATTAAGCAAGTCTACTTCTGGGCAGCCCATTTAGATTATTCAACTCATTAGTGTGTAGTTAATGTAGTTAATTTTACTACATTGTCTTAGTGTTATACTGCAACATCTAGACCTCGCCTGCCTAATTCTCAACAAACAAATGAATACTGCTAAAAGGATTAACAATATATGCTGTTTTACTGTGCATACTTGGATATGGATGTTGATCACTTATGGCTTTTTCCAAATCATGTTAATATTTGCTATTATTTGGTGATTGTCACATTGGTTGTTAAGTCAAACTTAAATCATAAAGTCTAAAAATATGTGTGAAGATTAAGTGACTGCAGAAATGGTCTGATCCCGAAAAAAAGGTGTCTCGCACAACAAGGATATCAGTTACTGGATCCTTATGCCTAATGAATGGAAAAGCATGAAATTGGGTTAAAAAAAAAACATTATTTTCTGTTCAACTGCATAAATATATATCAGGACTGGACTATAAAAAGTGTAACTATTCCATCTGTACTGTTTATCAACTGAAGAAATTCTGTCTTAATTCATAGTCTCCCATTAGCAATGTTCATCTAGTAGCTTACAGTCTGGCAACCTGGGCTTAGTTATTGCATACTGATTTTTTGTCTCTCTTTCTTTTTTCTCTTCTGCCTTCTTGTCTTTCTGTCTCTCTCACCCATTCTCTTTTTTTCTCTCCAGGACTCACTTTTAGTGAGATACTTACCTTCCAACCTCCACCTCTGGGACCAGTACAGAAAGAGACATCGCTCTGAGGCGGAACCTTTCCACATTTAACTCTGAAACATCTCAAGCCAAGTGTGCTCCATGTGATGCATAGTATTGTGTATATAAACTGTATACTTGGACTGTACAGCAGATTCTGTATTCCAGTCAGTTCTGCTGTGTGGTCAAACCAAAACAAAACGTGTTTTTATTAGGACACTGCATGGACACTTTTTGATGTACTGGATCACAAAAAGGCACAGATGCAATAATTTCTATTAGCATGTGTTTATGTCTAGAATTTTATGATCTGTGGTACAGTGACATTTGAGACAATTCATCTGTTAAAACAATTATTTTACAAAGTATTATTAAAATTTAATTTGCTGCAATGAATTGTCTGTAACCAAACAGCTTATTCTGCAATAAAGACAATTTGGTTTATGGATTTTTATTATTTTCTTGTTATAAATTTAGTCGTCTTCGTCTTTTTTCAGCTTCTACCATTAGAGGTCGCCACAGCGGGTCATCCGTCTCCATACCCCCTTTTAATCCAGTCCATCCATCCAAACCTTAACATCTTTAGCTCTGCCTCCTCCTGCTTTTTACTCAATGCCACTGTCTCTAAACCATACATTATCGCAGGTCTCACCACAGTCATAAACTTTCCCTTTCACTTCTGCAGATACCCTTCTATCACAAACCATCACTCTTCTCCACCATGCCTGCACTCTTTTCTTCACTTATCTAACACACTCTCCATTACTTTGCACTGTTGACCCCAGGTACCTAAACTCCACCTTCACAACCTCTTCTTCACTGTCCTCTCTCTCATTCACACACATGTACTCTGTCTTACTCCAACTGACTCCACCTAAAACCAGTCTGTCAGTCCTACTGCACACTTTACTGCTGTCACACTGTCTTCACAAATGTCTTGCACCACCCACACATACTTCTCTGACACACCAGACTTCCTCATACAATACCACAACTCCTCTGCAACTCCTCTAAAGTCTGCCCCAATCACCAATCGTTCATTCCTAGGTACACCTTCTACCACTCCATCTAACTTACTCCAGAATTTTTCCTTCTCCTCCATCTCACAACCCACTTGTGGAGCATAGGCACTGATGACATTTGCTGTGAATTTAGTAATAATGTAAATATGAATACCTTGCATTTTTTTATATAAATCATGATTAACACAAAATAAAAAATCGATATGTTTATATCTAAACATATCTATCTTTTGTATAAAAAAAAAGCACATGTTTCCAGTTTAAAAAAAAATGCATGTACTAGTTTAAATATTACATGAAACAAAATTTTGCATAATAGGTATATGACTAAATGTGAGCATAATATTCAGAATCTGTTTAAACAGATATAAATAAGGTTTCTTCTATTTTATTTATTTCTTTTTGGAATAATCTTTTTCAATAGATTTTAACTAGATTTTCTGGATGGGATTAGAGGTGCGCATATTACTGAAATTCTGTGTAATACAACAAAGATCACATGAGTAGGAGGTTTTTACATTCACACTGACAAGAGCAGTCAGATTTGAAGCTTGTGGGAAAACCATTGGATGCATTCTTGAATACAAAGGTAATGTATGTGCAGCATATATATTTATTCATCCTTAGTGGTCAGAGTTATTGTGTATTCAATTATGTTAACATTTTGGGGAATAAATTTAAATACACTTCGAAAATATCATGGATGGGCTCATGAAAAATGCTTTTGTGCTCTCTACAGGAGACAGTGACTTTAAATCATGATGAAGCCACAACCATCCACTATAGTAGTGTTGGCCATACTGTGTGAGGAAAGGTGTGGACAGAATCAAGTTCAACTGGCATTTCTGCATGTGATAGTTTTTGATAGCATGGTCATTGGATTTCAAATGACTAGGTTAAATATTTTGGTTTAAAATTCTAATACAGATACAGTTGCATGATATTTGGAGCACTAAATTGCTACTACTACAAACTGTGACAGTTATACCTCTACAGTACAGATGAATGACGTGAAACCCTGTGCCGGATCACCAGCAGATGGCAGCACTCGTATAAATCTATTACAGAGAACGTGAATTTATTAGTAAACAATCATATAATACTGATGTACATTACATTGTTACAATATGTATATATATTTTTTTACTGTTTTAGCAAGTAGCCACAAGTTTAATTTAAAAAAGCTGTTATTAACAATTAAACCAGTAAATGTAGTAAGTGTGAAATACCTGTATACTGCTACTGAATTTATTTTCTGCATGTGCTGTGGCTATTTTTGCTGTTTTCCTGATCTAACTGAACAACAATTTTTGCATTTCCATTAGCGTTGAGTTTAAATTCGTTTCTAGGGTTGGGACCGAACAATTTTTTTGGATTTAACTCTTCTGGCTCTTGTTGCAAATTTGTGCAGTGTCTAGCAGGATAGACATTTGCATGACTCCAGAATCAAAGAGGTACCCTCCCCCATCTCCTCAGTGAGTGTGTGTCCAGTATGGGACATCCACATAGTTCATATGCATGTCAGACTGTTCTGTCCTGAGGAACACATGGGGAGGCAAAATATATTCGTCATCCAACTCTGCTCTGAAATGTCTGATGTTTTGACAGAGAGAAAGGACAGCACAGTGGTCCACTCTCTATCCTCCTTCCTCCGCCAACCGCCGATGTGTTTACCTGAGTTGAATATTCGCAGGGAAATGTTTTTTCATGCTCTCCAACGTTTTTCCTTTGCATGTGAAACCAGCCTGTTTACAACACTGTAACACTGTAACGAGTTAAAGCCCATGTGAACTGTAAAAAAGCATGGGAAAAAAAATCTCTTCTCCAAACAAGATATTAGATTATTTAGGAAATTATTTTCTTTATGACTTTTATGATTTTTTTTTCCATATACTATACAAGAATGTAGTCAAATGCTTTAAAAATGATCGTCCAGACAAAATCTTTTGTTCTTGTGTTTCCTTTATCTTAAAAAAATATATATGTATATATGAACTTATTATCAGATAAACCTAATAAAGTGTATATTTATTTCTGAGTAATTGCTGAGTGTTCACAATTTGACATGCTAAATAACATCTGGCATATTTGGGGCTTTATCAGGGTTCAGTCTGCTTAGAGAACACTCTGTTCTGCGGTGAAACTGTTAAACTTCCCATTTTTCCAACATCTGCATACTGTATTCTCAGTGTTGCATAACAGTTGTGAAAAGTGGTAAGAAATCTCTGAGTTTGTTTTTGTTTACATATTTTGCATTACATAGCAGTTCGTGCTCCTGTATTAAAAAAAAAAGTCAGAAAAAGCCAAACCACTGTTATGTCCCTAAACTGGAATTCAAATTCACAATAATGAATTCAGGCACATTAAGGATCCAATTAGGATCTATTTAAATATAATGAATTATTGAGCCACTTTAAAAGAACTCATGATTACAATGGGCAATGTTTTAATGAGCTGTTGGAAGATTTTATGTAACAATAAATTAACGTTAAACAGTAGGTTGGCATATAAATACAGAATAAAGCATAACCTGGTATAAAACCTGATATAGAAAAATGGGTGATACAATCCTTTATGCCATTGATTAGTTTCATTCTACATCGAAAGTTTTTAATTCCTCTTATACCACAACAATGATTAAAAAAAATAATTATTTATTAATCCATGCATATCACACTTCTTAACCGTTTATCATGTTCAATGGTATAGAACAGCAGCAAGATGCGAGTTTGTTGTTATGATATTACGATGGTTCCCCTGTCAGCCTAAAGTTTTTTACAAAAAAATAAAAAATAGTGCATAAATGTGGACCTGTGTTTTGCCTGTACTATCAAAGCCGTGCACACAAATCTGTCTTATATGACATATCTTCTATGTTTTCTTCTCCTCCTGCACATCTTCCTCTGTGTTTGCATTCTGTATTTCTCTTCTTAAGAAGGCACAAAGACTATTCAGCTGATCTGAAAGAGCACACATACTTTGCAGACAGCTATAAAGGAAATTCCACAAGCTTATGTGTTCCTGCTACTGTAGTTCAAGGACCATGGTAGGTTCCTCTCAGCCTCAGGCAGGAGACCAAAACATGCTAAGAGAGACATTTTATGTTCCTATGGTTGGAAAAACAAACTCGTTCCAGAAAGTTACACATGCTTACACATGTTGCCTCAGTCTGACATAAAATCATTAGGTTTTAGGTATCATCAGGTATTATCAGAGGGGACTCTTCTCTAGTATGTCAGCTATAAACTAAGAATGTTTTTTGACTTATTGATCAGTAATCTGTTAGAAACGATCTTTTTATAGAATATCTTTCTCATAAAAACAATAGTTCATCTCTTATTACATTACCAATGCAATGTTCAAAGGTTATGTAAAGTAATCCGCTCTGTATGAAGTCTGATGGGAAGTTAGTGTGTGATAATACAGGCCCAACACAAATGTCACGTCTCAACAGGCCTTACCTGACTGCAGGGGGTTTAAAGTTCCCATTCTTGCTTATGAGAGTAATTGTGAGAAAGTTTAAGGGGGTTTCCATTTCAGACTGTAGAACGCTGGCCGTTCTGAAGTAGTTTCCTGGCTTTTAACAAAAGATAACTGTGGTCTTAACAACAGAATGTTCTAGATGTAAGTGGTCTATTTTGAACAAAACCCTAGCCCACTTTTTGGGAAGGTTTTTTTAGAGCTCAGACTTCGAACAATTCTTAAATTGCTATGCATTGATTTATTTTTCATCTAAAAAATAAAAAAGATTGAATAAATTTGATTAATAAACTCAACATGACGCTACAGCACGTTCCAATATTTACAACAACAAAAAACCCATCGTATGCTCCATTGTAATGCAGCTGTATTTTCATGCAGTTTAAATGTCCTAAATAAAAAAGTATGAATATAAAGTCTAATAAAAAAAAAATTCATTGTTGCACAAAAAGCACATTGCAATAGCATAGACATAGGCCATTAAGTAGATATTTACTATAATTAATTCATAAAAAATTAATTTATCCTCAGTAATCCTGTCAGGGTCACAAAGGGTCCAGAGTCTGTCCTAAGGACACTGAGTGTAAATCAGGAATACACTCAGTATGGCCATGCCAGTACATTACAGGGCATCACACCATTTGCAAACATGTTCACACCTTGACAATCAACCAAAGCGCCTGCTTTAATAGAAAGCCCACACAAATACAATATGCTTTACTGTAATTACAATCCATTATTTTTTAACATCATCACATTTTACCTGATAACATACAAATAATTACCTCAGTAGACATACATTCTTAATACTACATACTTTTGGAAAAACCTCCCCAGCTTACCTATTTCACTTGCAAAATATTGACATAATTAAACTAATGTATGCAAAACTTCCAACCCCCAACCTGTAGACAAAAAGTCCGCTTGTGGTAGCAAGACAAAAGAAGACCAACGTGCAGACTTGGCAGATCTGTAATGCGATGTCACAAACGTCAGTCTTCTCAAATAGAGTGACAATGTCAGGTTCAGTGTGTTAAATACTTTTGATAACTGTTTTATCCAAAGCAATTGATATGTGGGGAAAATACAACTCACAATCAGTTAAAGGATCAATCCATTTTGAACAACTTGCCTAATTATTATGTGATCTCTATGTGAACTTCTATAATCAACTTCAATAATAAAAAAATTAGAATGATTTCCTTTTGTTTTCCTAAATTATCCATAACGCTTTTTGACACTGTGTGACAATGGAATTTAGCTTCAGCTGTATTGCCAATACTGCCATCAAAGCCATTATTTATTCCATCGTATAGATCACTGTCTAGCTGTGCATACACTATCTAGCTAGCATATACTGTGATATAGCTGCTTTGCGTTCTGAATTTGATATCTCAATAATGTTATTAAATTTTGCCAGAAAATTGTGTTTTGTAAGTCTGTAAGTATTTTGTAAGTCTGACTGTTACCGTTTATGCCTGAGATTATGAAATATTGAACAGTTTTCATTGTACTAATATCAGTTCAACTGTGCTAGCAATTTCCCTATGCTCAAATGCTCAAATATAAACATATTGAATTTTTTCTAGTGTGGACTGGGAAAAAAACCCAAAAAAAGATCTGACTCCAGGATCCTGCAATGACTCTCGAAGATTTTGAGCTGATAACCGTGCGGTCACTAACACAGAAGGAGCTAGCATTTCACAAATAGCTACTTTATCATTATCCCAAAGCAGCATGTAGTGATGCAGAGAGTAAATTCAAACACTGCCAAAATAAACACAAGAGTTTATCTTCTATCATGTGCTGTACTGAAAAATGTGATGGAAAGCAGCATTTTAGAATCTGCTTGTTTATTTGGTGCAAGATATTTTTTTTTTTCTGTTTCTTGAACCCGGGTCCCTTACAAAATATTCTTCTCCATATTTCAGTACAGAAGGTGAATGAAGGCATTTAAGGGTCATGGAGAAGGAGTAGCCTTGTTTAACATATGTTTTACAGTCCTGTGTAATCTGTATGGTGTAAGTGTGTCCAGTCCACATAGCAGACCAAAGTGGCCATATGGCTGGAATGCAAAGCAGGTGAGGAGACAACATGAATCACTGTGTCCTCTTTTCTTCTTTAGGCCTGCAGTGTGGTGTTCATGGCCAGGTCAAAGTTCAAAGGACATAGTATTCTTTTCAATAAAGTATTTAAAGTAGAAAGTAACATAAGGAAATATATTTGGTTTACACATTTAAGCTTGAGATGTGGATTTAAAAAAAAAAAAGCAATTATACAGTAGATAGATAGATAGATAGATAGATGATAGATAGATAGATGATAGATAGATAGATAGATAGATAGATAGATAGATAGATAGATAGATAGATAGATAGATAGATAGATAGATAGATAGATAGATAGATAGATAGATAGCCTGATGTGTTTATTTTTAATAATTTGCATGACTGAGAGTATGTGAAAAAGTTAAAGGTCGGGTAAGTGCTTTTACCATGTATATTGTACACTACTGAATCAGTTTATAAATACAACAATAATTCCGAAATAAAATGCTGAATAGAAAACCAATGATGGAGAGCTACTTTGTGAAGTAGTTTTAAAAAAAAAAAAAATAACTCATCCTGATTTGTATTCCTCTTATACTACAAATAATGTGCAAACAATGACAAATCTGGATTTTATTCATGAGTAACATACTAATAAATCTTTTTAGTTACACTGAATGTTGTGGATTACCTAAAAAAAAACAAGATAGTTCCTGATATCACTCCTAATATACGCATTCCCTCACTGTTTTCTCTTCTTTTCTTTTGCCTTACAAAGTTTTTTTTGATAAAATACATTTGTTAACCATACATGACCCTCTTTCCACAATGAGTGTATAAATATAAACGTGTCGTTTAAAGTGTAGCCACACTATGTCAGTGCTGTGCTGGTATAGAATATTGATCAACAATTTCTGACTAGTAAGATGGAAGAATGCTTCATCATGATGTATGGCAGTTTTTAAATAAGAAACCAAACAGGCTATATTGGTAAATGGGGTAGATATGATGATGAGTCTAAACGAGTATAGATTTCTGAGGCTTTAACCTTAAAAAAAAATGAGAAATTCCTCTGGTTTGAATGTTTTCCAGAAATAACTAAACTGAAACTGTGAAATCAAATTACAGATGATACTGTTGAATGCTTTCACACTTTGCCTAGTGTGTTTGAGTTCATTTTAGCAGGCATGATTATCAAACAAAGGGTTGCAAACATCATTTTCAGAGGGCTTTCTCTGGCAAGGGAAGGAAATAAGAAGAAAAAACTCGCACTCCTTCCACTGAACGCCAGCTGTGCCATTAACCTCATCACTGGCGTGAACAAAAGCACTTTCTTGTGAGAATGCTTCTTGAACAGAGAAGCGGCGTTCAATTGTCCTTTAGCCCATACAAAACCAAGCTGCCATATGTCTAGCATGAAAGCCCTCCTTCTAGGGGTTGCCAGATTCTCTTTAATCCCTTCATTGTTTTAATCAATTAACTCAATAAAACAATCATAGTGTTAGATATTTGTATTTAACTTCTACATTTGGACATTGTTATAATTATTATAATTATAAGACTAAGTGGTTGAAAGTCAGGTGGAAGGGATTTAAACTGTTGTTGATTTTAAACTTGATCCCAACCTGGCAACCTTGTAATTCCTAAAAAACGAGCACCGACTCCGAGGTTTCCAGTCTCGGATTTCAGATGCTTCATCTCCCAGACAGTGCTGCTCACTTTGCCATTATACACTAAGAGAGGCGGATCAGTGAGCACTCTCTGCATTGGATTTATCAGCAAGTGTAATAATATGACAGAGCCCTCAGTCAGTGCATGTCCTGTCTCTTAGTCTTGGGGGGTTGGGAGGGCAAAAGCAGATCTTTTGACCCCAAGCCATCATCATCTCTGACAAACCGGGGAACAGAAATACAGCACATACTCTTTTTTTTCTTTGTTTATTGAAATACTGTCCTTACACCTGAATCTAAATTGTGAGCGGGATGTGATGAGCCGATCCCTGATTGCTGAGATCAGTTGATTGGAGTCGAGGGTCTTGTGTTTTTATTGCTCAGTCATTCAGCGCGTGGTGCGCGGCTTTGACAACATGGAGAGTGTGGAGAAGGAGTGCGGTGCTCTGGGTGGATTATTCCAGGCGATTGTCAACGATATGAAGGTAAAACATCTTAAATCTTATATAAGGAATATACAGGAAAAGGGAATACTACAATGGTCGTTTTTTTTATTGCCTTTGTCTTGTTTGGGCTCCAGCTGCCTGGACCATTGATGCTGAGATTAATGACAAGAAGGGCGCAGTGTGCAGGCAGACTCTTTGTTATGAAGCCGAGATCAAACCATGTACATCGATCGGACTAATAATGTGCTTTTAAATTGGGTTTTATTTATAAATCAAATACATTTGGTTGATCCAATGCATGTCCACCGCCCACTGCCTGT
The DNA here is from genome assembly GCF_014805685.1 of Silurus meridionalis. Classification (NCBI taxonomy): domain Eukaryota; kingdom Metazoa; phylum Chordata; class Actinopteri; order Siluriformes; family Siluridae; genus Silurus; species Silurus meridionalis. The sequence goes on along the minus strand of NC_060896.1, from coordinate 10,696,563 downwards.
GTGTAGGCACTGGAGATGCCTGTTGAGATGCCATGTGGGTGCTGTAATTATGGATGGTTGAAGCAGCATTGATGCCTATTGATGTCTATTTACATTTTTACATTTGGTTTGACCAAAATAAAATAATACCATTTGCTTTTGTGCATACACAGACAAATTCTCTAATGAGATGCTACTAAGCAAAAAGTATACTATTTTCTTAAATTTTAGATTTAGGTAAAATACTTGTTTTTGCTAATCTTCTAGTGCTATTAATTATAATAAAATATTTCTCATATTTATTTGGGTCAAACATTTCATAGTCTGGGCTTGCAATTATTTATATAGTCCTCTGGTTTTCATTGTATAAGTCCATAAATGATTATAATTATAACTATGACTTTTGTCAATAAACATGGCTAAAAATGATCTACCTTGACAGAAACAGGACAATTTTTTTTAAGGAGTTTTTGTGTTTTGTTTTTGGCAAATACTATGCAAGGATGTATCTAAATATTTTTTACTGTTTACTGCCATAAGCATACCTTGTATATACACCTTTTTTCCTCATATATATCTTTATATCTTTTATATTTTATATAGTTTTATACCTTATCTATCTGCCTACTTTTTCTTGGTTTATTTTTTTCTCCCTATCCTATTCCCTCATGCCGGACCGTCGTAAAAAGCATTTCACTGCATGTCGTACCCTGTATGTGATTGGATTTGATTTGATCTAAGTGACTTAAATTAAAGTGTTGCACACGTCCCTTTTTAATTACTAAGATTCTGTCAAAATGATTATATTTTGCATAAATATCTCAGAAGTCAAACGTTTGTTCTACCACTGGCACCTGGCAAAGGGAAGTGAGTATACATGGAATTGAGGAGAACCAATCAGACCCCAGACTTCATGTTGTGGCCAAAAATGTGTACAAAAACTGCATTAGACATCCTGTATAAATGGGTGGAGTGTCTAAGGCTGTGGTTAGTTAGACTCTAGTGAAACTTGTTTAGGGAGTTATTTAATTAGGGGTTAGAGGTTATCAAAGGCCAGCTTAATTTACTGCATTGCTGGGAAAGTAGGAAAAGCCTACTCCAGGTAGTGATTAATTTGTAGGATTGATACAAACGTGAACGTCTACGTAACATTATGATGAGAGAAATATTAGCAGGGTGTGTAGTTTGAGGTTATTGAGGGCTTATAATAACTGCACTCAAAAATGCAGACAGCTGCATATCCTCCTAACTCTGCTCCTACTCTCATATTACATACTCAGTGTGTTATATTTAGTCATTCCTCCCACATGCTTGACTTTTCTGAACACTTTTTACATCTTCAAGTCTTGAATTGCTGTCCTCCAGAGAGTTCACTTTAAAAGTCTCGAAATACTTGGATCCCACACTATGTAGTAGCTGCAGACTTCTGAGTAATCGGCCAAGTCATTGCTTTTTGGTCAAGAACGTGGTAGCTTTGTGTTGCATTTGATGCATGGTGACTATGCCCTCACACTGCTTTTTTTGCGCTGTCAGGAGTCACTGTTATTACCACTTTAAATGCAATCATATAGTGAACTTCCTGGGTCTGAAGCCAACACAGATGACCGTACAATATATGAGTGCCAGGTCCTGGAGTTGGCAGTGTGTTGCTATTCTGACATGTGGAACATTAACACCTTGAAAGAGACTGAGTGGAGTCAGTGGTGGTGTTAGATAGACCAAAAGTATTGTCCTGCTCACTGTAAGAAAAGACCAATGAGTCAAAGAGTTGCCAGCATCTTTCTTACACCCTGCCATATTTATGACAAAACCTGTTTTGTGTTTATGGCAAGGGATATTACATTTTCATCTGCAGTTTAATAATCAGAGTGCATTGAGAGTTTTACTATTTTATTGCATGTGTCAGTATTGTCAGTGTAGGATCAGTCTTATTTATTTTTATAATTTTATATAATTTAGATGATAGTAGTATTACTATAGCTTTATCTGTGTACTATACATTATAATTACAATTGATGTTGTGGAATCTCCACAAAATGTTAGTTCCTGTTATGACCACATTTGCAGCTTCTGTAAACAATCACTTCCCTACTTTCTCTTAAAGACAACACGTTGTTAGACGCACCCATGGTTGAAAATATAGAGGAATCACACGTTTTTAATTACTTTATTATGAGACCATTAGCTATGCCAGCCCCTGTTTTACTGTTATTATATAAGCAATAAACACCAGTAGAAGTTGTGCATTAATGCAATAGAAATTTGGAGATTTAACATGGCTAAATAGGTCTATTCTGTCTATTGACAGCCATGTACAAAATAACCATTAAATATATCTCTTGAAACAAAGGGATAATATGTATTTTTTGTTGTTGTGATTTTGTGATAGATGATTCAGATTATGTATGCAGATTTTCTCTTAAACATGTAAATGGTTCTCATGGATAGAATTCTTAAACTGCAACATCCTCTCCTCTTGATCGGCTTTAGCCTCTGTATGGCTTTTAGCTCCAAATGACAGGAAAGCTAATTAGCCACCTGTGGCTGTGACAATGGACATGGCCATAGCTGCAACAGGAAATGTATTCAGCCTGGCATTACTATGACATATTGGACTAATGTCTAATTTAAGACTTTTTCCGTGACCAAACACACACCACAGAGGTGATTTTTTTTTTCCAATTGTTTTTTACTTTTTCAAAAGGCAATTGTTAATATACTGTATGCTAATCCAATTAAAATATGAACTTTGCAAGATCAAGTGAGTCAGCTGCTTAACTATGTCCTTAAACATTGCTTTATTTATATTTATATATATATATATATATATATATATATATATATATATATATATATATGTAACAACTATTAAACATCTTTTAAAACTATTAATTCACCATCTTTTCCTGGAAATGTGTGTGAAGGTTTATCTATTTAACCCAACCAGTTTGCTCTGGATTCTGAGATAATACCAGAACAATACAAGAAAGTCACTCTTGTATATAATTCAACAAGGAACTGGGTGTGTTCAGATAGTTTCCTTTCAGTTGCCTCCAGAATAGAGATCATATGAAATCTGTGGAAGATGTGCCTTATTGTTCATGGCTATTAGAGACTCTTACTTCCCTACACCATTTATAGTGCTGGTAGTGATACACACATTCTCAATACACCCATGTTTAATGAACACATTTGTTCTTGGGAATGCTTTTAGTATCTGTTTCTACAAATGAAGCTCTTATGGCCCGGATGTCGTGTTCAGAAGGTTTTAATAGGTAACTGCCTGTTTTAACATTTTCCTGCTTTATGTCTGAAAAGCATCTGCTGAACAAGGCGAATCTGTTTTATTTTTTATTTATTATTTTTTTTTTATTGGAGTCATGAAACTGTTGTATATTGCCTACAGGCCTGTGAATTGAGAAAAACAGAAAGACTCTTTATATCCAAATCCTGTGATTTTTGCTAGATGACAGCTTCAGGGACATCTTGCCTAGCTTCACCATATTAAACTGATAATAGTGTGTCAATGGAAGTCTGTTTTTGTTTGACTAAACATCTGTTTCTAATTGCTGTTTTTTTTGTGTATTTTGTATGTATAGACTGTCCTGTGTGTGTGAGCTGCATTTACTTGTTTGGAGGATAAAAATAGGGCATTGCCATGACATGATTATACTTTAAATGTCATTTGCAAATCACTAATATGACACTATTGCTCTTTAAACAGAACTCATACCCAGTGTGGGAGGACTTCAGTGCCAAGGCTACAAAACTACACTCGCAACTCAGGTGATTAACTTTGAGTGATCAGAGACTTTTACTAAAACTTTCTAGAGATCTTGGTGAGGTTCGGCTTCTATAAGCAAATTAAAATAATGGTAATAATGGTTATATATGAATCTTTTTAGATTAGATGTGTCCTAAACGGATATATAGCAATTGTACATGATTTCAGCACAAGAATGATATCTTAATTTAATAAAAAAACAATGACTTGCCAAACAGTGATAAAATCATATGTATTTAGTTGGAAAAAAATATGTAAATATGTTTTCATTATGTAGTATTATCCATCATGTAATATTTTTCCTAAAAATCAGCATCTATAAATAATCATGTGGTGGTTATTGTACATCATTTTTAGTTTTACTCACTTTACTTGCATATTGTTTCTTATTCAAGGAATAAACCAGAATATGTTGTGCCAGTATTGTGTTTTATTCCTCTAAGCAATTATTCCACATTCTTTTTATTAAAACAAATGAATTGTCACACATTATACACATTTGTAGTTACATTGAATGTTGTGGAATATCTGTGAATATTTGTATAGAAGTTAAACCCTATTATCATTTATATTGTACAATGCCAACTTTGTTTTTCCAATGGTAAAAACCATAAAGGGACTTTAATCATTACTTACTGTTACAAATCTCTGACACTGGAGACTCCTTCCATAGCTTTTAAATAAATAGCTCCTTACAGAATACTTTATATCAGGTTAGAAAGGTATTTACTGTTATTTTTGAAAATGGTTTGTTACCTATGTGGAATGTAAATGCTCCTGTGAATTATCTGTTGCTATAAAAACCTATATTAGCGTTTGCATATTAATATAAATCTGTCATTTGGTGTTTAAGAATTTAGCAGTATTGTTCTATTAATTAAAGTACTATAGGATAAAAATCAGGGTTTGTCCATCCATCTCCCTTTTTTCATTCGACTTATAATATAACACTGTGCTCTCTTTAGGACCACAGTATTGGCGATGGCTGCTTTCCTGGATGCCTTTCAAAAGGTGGCAGACATGGCAACCGGCACAAGAGGTAAAATATCAGAGAAAACTGTCTGGGGGGAAAAAAATTACAGTAGTCATGGTGATAAAGCTTTTTCCAAGTAATTCTTGCTCTAAAAGACACGAGCAGCTTTATGGTCTCCACATACTATTAGACATATAAATAGTGCATTATACAGAACATCACATTTAAAATGCACTTGTAAAATATTTGGCAGATAAAAAAATGTTAAATGGCTATGTTTGTTTTTAGTTTGCTTTGTAGGACTGTCTTAAAAATAGCATTACACAAAAAAAAGCGAAAAGAAAATGGCTTCTGGCCATTTGCAGTGTGATTAACAAGCCAGCCGTTTTGTTTGATTGCATTGAATCACCTAGAATTAAACTTTCCACTAGTCTGATGGAGTGCTTTAAACTCAACGAGGTCAAATAAATTTGTTTTTCATTGGCACAGTTTCAAGATGTGGGTCAGACACAGCTGTGGGCATGGAAACAGTTTAGCCATTTTAGCATCTACCTTTTTTTGTTCTATTATCTCACAACACTCAGCATATGGGATCATAATGGTATAACTCCAGAAATTGAGTAGTGATGCATTAGGCAGCTGTATTTATCATGCATTCAGAGGCAGTTGCTATGGGTTACAAGAGTTTTTAAGACGGTTACCTGAATACCAGTTGCTAGACCAAACTCGGGTATCCAATAGAGACCAGTCAAAGCACAGGCAATGTTCCCAAGAACAGATAAAGAATATAAGTCTGCAGTAATCATTCTTTAATAACCATACCTCAACTTTACTAAAAGTTTCTTCTAGCCCTTGCTTGGTCTTTGTGATACAGTTAGGTATGTTTAGGTTTGTTTTCTAAAAAGAAAAAAAACACTGCACCCTTCCACAAATAGGTGTATTTATATTAAGACTACATGTCATTTTAATTACACACAGGTTGACTCCCTTTCAAAACGGATTAATCCCTTCTGAAGGCAACTGGTTCTACCTGGAGTCCTTTTGGGGTGTTTCATTACAATGGGGGTGTGAATACATATGCAATTATAACTTTTACAGTTAGTGTTGTAAAGTTATACATTTTTGTCCATTTCTGTCTAGATTTATGACATGTTGACATGGTGTAAATACAAAATCCAGTTTCAGGCTGTAACACTTAAGCAAGCGGGTGAATACTTATTTAAGACTATGCGTATAACTATAGTTAAAAGGTTTCTTCTGTTTAGATGCAGAATTTAAAAAGATGTCCTACTTTTAGCCCTAATTCCACAGGAGAGAATCTTGTTTTCCAGATCTGTGTATTCTCACACTCGTGCTTTCTCTCTAAACAGTCTTCCATCATTAAAATTAACACCTAGAAGGGCAGGAGTTAAACTGTCCTTTCATAGTACACTTCATAATTATACTTCTAAGGCTGTTAAAAGATTAAAAGCCTGCCTGCCAATCCTTGTTTTCTATGTACATAATCATTACAACGTCAATGAACTAGTTTAATTGTCTTTGTCCTCTGGGACTGTAGCAGTCCATCTCTGGCCTTTAAAACTAAGCCATGATTTATTTCTTAGTGACATCAGCACTCTGGGTGGATGGATGGATGTCATTGCAGTTGTTTTTAGCTACCTTAATTAATCAACCAATTTGTTTTAGATTATTTATAACATCCTTATATTAGACCACATAAACCCTATCCTTTGAATAATTATATGCAAGATTTGCATGGTGGCCTGGTTTTTGATTTGCTGTGTAAAATCACAGAAAATGTCCTCTATTTTCTGCCCTCCAACAGAAATCAAACTGCTAATCCCTGGCATTAAGTGCTAGCAATCAGTCCTTTAGTGAATCAGGAACAGGCTGGAAGTGCAGGCTGGTTTTTACTAAAACACTACCATCAAGCCAAAGCTTCATTTCACAGCTCACCAATGACACAAATTCAACATCGCAATTAGTCACGATTACTGATGATATAAAGTAATTTTGTGTCGTTTTTTTGCAAATCTTTTAGAGCCATCTTATAGCAATATGGTACTAACTATTACACACTAGACACAGCGTGTTTGTAGGTGTGTTGAATTTAGTGCATGTCTGATTATCTATATGTTCTGTCTGTTTGTCTGTCTGTCTGTCTTTTTTTTTATCAGTCTCAATTACTAACAACAGCAAGAGAAACATTACCAATAGCTGTTGTTGTGAATAGAAAGAACTCAGTAGCAGTAAGCATAACAAGAGTACTAGCAAGAAGGACGATGGTAAAAACAGAAGGGATTTTGAGGTATGGTTCAGGAAGGGAGGGGTGTTTGTAGGAGATGTGTCACTCAGTGTCTCGCAGCGGGGACATGTGGTCATGTACTTTGAGACGAGTGTTGCTATGTGCCCTCTCCCAAGGAAGATCGTAATCGAGGTCATGTCTCTGAAGTTTGGGATCAAAGTGTGGAATTTGAGGGTTAAAAGAAGTGTACCTCTGTCTCAACCTTACTTGTCATGCAGTGAGCAGACATTCGTTCCTTTTTGGGACGCCAGATGTTTTTCTCTTTCTGGGCACTAAGCCTATGGTCAGCATCTGTGTCTGTTTTGTATTCCCGAGAGATCCTCTAAGGAGATTTTTTAATTGCAGATTTGTTTTTGCTTTAGATGTTAAAAAAAATTTACTCTGATAATCTAGTATGACAATACTGAATGTACTTCTCATTGCTAGTGTTTCTGATATTGATTTTGTTTGATGAACTGAATTTCATTTCTATACAAAGCCACTGGCTGGATTATTTGTACCCTTTGTACCCAGTTGGAACAGGTATGGGTGTGTTGTAAAATTCCCATGAGCTTTGCGCTTCAGTTTAAACTCCCGGACATGGAGCCAGTAAAGCTGAGATATGTGTACTGCCATGTGTGCTTTAAAGGTCCTAGCAGGATGTTAACAGGTATCTATGCTCCTTGTGTTTTCCCCAAATTAAGCAAAAGGGAATCAATAAAAATTTAATTTGCCTGGCTGTTTGTCTGACCATCTATCCTTTAGCTGAAGTGTTCAGCTACCTGGTAAGGGTAATATTTATTGACATAGCATGATGGTTGATGTTTATGTAGCAGTTTGAAAGTGGTGCATTATAGCTCGAGGTACACAACGATTGATGTCTCTCTGACCGTCTCATGTTTGAGAGCCTGACCTCTAAGAATAGCTGCGTTTGTTTACATTTGCGAGACAGGACAAACGTTCAGATGTTTCAGGGGGGCTATTTACTCAAAAATGCTTTTGTGCTGAATGCCTTTGTTCCTCCTGCCTTGTGAATACACTTTCAAAATATTGTGTGCTTTAATGCTTTTATATCATGGGCCAGGATCAGATTCCCATGTTTGTGGGGGGCATTGTTTTGCAGCTCTGTAATCTGATACATGCATACATACACACACACACACACACACACACACACACACACACACACATATATATATATATATATATATATATATATATATATATATATATATATATATATATATATGAGTTAGTTAGTTTGTGCTTAGAAATTGCCTGAGGTATGTGTGACAGGATGTTTTCATTTATTGGTTAGAAATCTGATCGTTTTGACCTTGTGGGGTCATTTGGCTTTTAATTTAAAAATTATAAACATTTTCCACTATTCATTAGGTTTAGAGGTAAATTTAGTTGTAGGTATACATTTACTTAGCTGTATTAGGAATTTTATCAGTAAAAAGCTCTTACAGGGTCAGGAAGACTAACCTTTGTGTGTTTATGTATAAGGTACTTCTGTGTAATTTTGCAGTAGTGATGCAGGGATTTGTTATCCTCTTTACCTTGTTCTGACACATGGTCTGGTCTTTCTGCACATTTGTGTCAGTGTGTATGTGTGTGCACTGCTTATCTTCCCTATGCTCTGGACTGGCAGATGGCACATATCTGTAGCAGCCATCTGGAGTGCAGGGCATGAGTGAGAATTGGCACAGGAGATTAAGCTTCACACTTAGTATGCTTCACTCATTTCTAATATGTCAATATCTAATTTAATTTTAAGAACTTTAGAGACAATTTTAAAGAAGGAGTTCCTAAACTTGTTGTTACAGAAGGCAAACATAGACTGAGGTTACATGATAAAAGTTTACATTCTTCACATATGTCGGTAACGTTGGGATATATCTTTGATGCAACCTGTTTAATTTGCACAGAAATGCATCATCTGCATATATCTCTCAGTAACTTTAAGTTCATGTAGTTTAAGTTGTGAGTAAAAGGAGTGGATAATAAAGAGCTTAATTTTAACCTGGTAAAGTCCCAGGACTTATCAACAAATCCAGACTTGCATTTAATACTTTCTAATAACATACTTTTAGTTATGTTACTGGATAGTGAATAATTAATGAAAGTTTTAAAATAATGTCAAAACAAAATATATAACAAAACACTGGAGAATCCTTCTATATACTGTATACCGGTATGTTAAATACATTTCTCATTAAAAAATGTTTTACCATATCAAGGATTGTATTTTTCTTTAATTGATCATTCTTCATAGATTATGTGGAGAGTTTCCTAGGTTAGTCTTTATGAATAAACTGCTAATGTGGTCTGATAATATATTAGAAAGAGCATATCAAAATTAATATCAAACTGCCATTTACTTTACAGCCTGTACTATTGTCATATCCCTGCTCTCAATTAATAAACACCTTTTCACCAAATTAGATTAGAAGATTCAACAGTGCTACAGAGTCAAATATTTTTTTTTCTTAAATTACCTAAAATCAAGTAGCAATAGTCCTGAGTTTCGCACCTCTTTATATAAATGATAAATTTATTGTAAAATTAGGTTTAATGATTCCATTGATTTTACAATTTTTATAAGCACATTGTACTGTTAAAGACAGACATTTCTTGGGATTTATTGGAGAGACACAAACACAAACTGGATTGTTCTGAATGGGCAAAAGATTCTAAACAAAGGGAGGGTCAAACCAGAGTAACATTACAAACAAGTCTTCACAAAGTCTATGTGAGGGCCTGGTTTATTTAAACATTTGTGTAGCTTGGAAACAGGTGTGTGTTTAATCAGGATTCTGGTGAGTGTCAGCAGGTTGTGAATATTATGACTTAGTTTGGAGTTCATCAGCTGACATGGAGGCCGGCTGGAAATCCAGGGACACGTTTTGGACAATTGTCTGTGTTGAACCATGAGTATGTACAGGTGCTAACATGACATTCTGTATATATTCTGGATTTATAAAGTGAGCAGTGGAACAAGGAAAAATAACAGAATGGCTAGTTTATCTAGACCCTATAAAATGGGGCATGAGAAGGGTGAGAAAGGGGAATCAGTCAAAGCTATGAAAAGGAAGTAAAAATGCTGCAGGTTACTTTATTCACAATGCAGTCATAGAAATATTACTTTAATCTTTCTCTTGAATGGCAGCTCTTAGTTCAGTATGGTGGTGAATAAATGAAACAATGAAAAATGAAAATGACAGAGATCCAGTTGTAATACATTTGTTGAAAAGCCCCAGTAAGTGTGTGTGTATGTGTGAGAGTCTGTGTGTTTTTGTATTTAGAGGTAACACAAAGCACATCTGGGGAGTGATAAGAGGAGTAAGGGATATTTTTAGCAGCAGTGCTTGATCCCCTTGGCAGGAAGTCTCAGAGTAAACACTCACGTCTACACTCACTCACGTGCGCACACACACACATACACACAGACACCCCTTAAATTTCTTCCTTGCTTAGAGTCAGTCCTGAGTAATTTAGAGCAGACGGCCCATATGATTCCAGTCAGGTCTGTTTTCTCTCTCTTCCCCGTCCACATCTCCTGCTCACGTTTAGTCGTGGTGTGTGAGAGAGCACATTGCACAGTGTCTATCAGTTTTTCTCTCACTGTTAAAAAGTAGGTATATCCATCAGCGTTCACATACAACTTTTGAAGTTGAAATACTGTAATGCCTCATAGTGTGTGTAAAATCTGTGTACTTCTTTAAGACCTTCTTTTAATAGCTTTTATTAATTGATGCATTTTAGCATGTATCGATTATAGTCTGTTCAAACATCAACAACATAAACATAAAAAAAACATTGCAAGTGCCCCCTACCCTTTTTTATAATAATACATGTTTGGTTTCAATCACTGAGGAATTATTCCCCACTATGCTCCACCAGCAAAACTGACATTGCCAGATGAGACCCTGCCTCTGGAGCACATTGGAGGTATCTCCCACTGGGGTAAAGCTACGCTGCAGTCCCAGTGTGCTTTATGTCCTGTATTGCTGCATGTTCTTCAGAGAATGATCAGTTACAGTCTCACTGGATTGGAGCACTCCTTCTAAGGTTACTCATTGTTGATCGTTATTGCACTATTGTGCTTTCTTTACCAATAAAGAAACCCTGCAAGTGAGCCTTCTAACAGAATATTATTTTGTGGTTTCATGAGGAGAGGATTCTCAGAGATCATTTTTTTTGTGGCATTGTTGTGATTTATACTGTAATAATGATTTTATTCAAATAAAATCAGGGTAATGTTGAAAGACATTTGGCATTTTGGTATCAGGTTGCTAGCAGTTAAAGTACAAATGTCTAAGCAAGTAGTCCAATTTCTTTATGTTACTTGTATACCAACGAGTCTGTGACACAGCACTTTTTTCCCCAGCGGATACTGTGCTATGGGTACTAATCCAAACCCTAAGCTGTTCCTGTAGGAGAGGTTTAATGGAGATGTGGTGCTGACATCGGGTGGATTTCATGATGTCACCATCATTCTGTTAATTGCAGACAATAAACTGTGGTGAATGTCTGTATGCAGGTTTGAGTTACTTTACCATGGAGTAAGTGAAAGCAACAGCACAGGATGTGACAGTTAAATCAGTGTGAATTAAGCATGCCACTGTAATGTGTCAGATCCAAGAAATTGACTCCAGTGATTCCGCAGTGAAAACACGTCTCTATTCACTGAAGATACAAATTTACAATACTGTGTGTTCAATAAAAATAACAATAATGTTGGCCAAATTGATCAGACATTTTGGGTTTGTGTTGCTAGCAGTAAAAGCACAACGATGCTATTTTTAGCTAAGCAAGCAGTCCTAGTTTCTCTATGTTGCTCATGCACCAACAGATATGTGAAACAGCACTTGTTCGGCAGATACTGTGCTGTGGGTACAAATTTAAATCCTGCATTTTATAATGTGGGATTTTATAAAGATTGTATTTGATGACTTGATTCGATTGATATTGATTGCATTTAACACAAAAAACAATAGACAATAGGTCTGATTTAATAGAAAGTGGCAAATGACCACAACCTTTTTATGTACCTCTTTTTTATGTACCATGGAGCAAACGACAAAGCAACAAGAGACATCTGAGTTGAGATTTCCTTTGAAAAGTTTTATTTGAATTGTGTACAACACAATTCAAATAAATAAGCTGTAATATGTAAAATCCAGAAAATTGTAGCTCCTGTAGCTCATGTGGTCTATCATTTCCTCAGTTCCCCATGCAATCCTTTACTCGACATACGAAAACACACAGTCAGTGTGATTTTTTTCTTTCTCTACAAATATAAATGTATATGTCTTATGGGTAGCGCAAGAAAAATTTAATCTTTATACCTTTAATAGGTTCATTTCCAAGTAAAAAAAAAAAAAAAAAAAATTTAGGATTGCTGTTTTTTAAGATACCATACACATAACACTGTCCAGTGCAGTGTCTTAATGGCATAATGTCCGTCTTGTTGAGTAGTTTTAATGAGAAACTCATTAACTTCAGTGTTCAGAATGTCACTGATATTGTGTGCATAATTGATATATTATAATCATGTCCTTGTGCTGCTACTGTCAACTGTGGGTGTGTGTAAATGTGTGTATTCTGGATATATCTGCAAGTTAGCATGACTAAACTGAGACTTTCCATGAATAATTTTGTTGGTCTCGCTCACACTGACGTGCTTTTGCAGTGCCAGGCATTGATTCACTCCCCAGCAGGCTGTGTAGTGAAACCATGGATACTGCAGCCTTCCACACTCAACCCCAGAGTGGCTGGCAGTCTCTACTGCACCTGCACACATACACACGTCTGTGATGGAGAGAAAGGGCCAGGGGAACAGAGAGCAAATTAGGGTACTGAAAGAGACAGAAAAATGGGCTAAAAAAGAAAATTACTCCTGCTTTTCTGAATTCCATAGATACAAGGTTTTGACAGGGTCATCATCATTTTAGACCCGTTAGGCATTTTTTATTATATCAGCAGTCTGATCCAATGCAGAAATGGGTAACGTGTATATGCATTCTGTCAACAAAATGTGAAATCAAACGATTAGAATCAAATCAGTTTAAAAATTGTTCATTGTGTGGTTTATGAACTGTCCTGTTTGGTAGAGCTCTTTATTACACGGGATAAACCTTTAAAACAGATCCTCTTCTGCAAAATGAAGACCCTTGTAGCTCCTGTCCTCTTTATTATAGCTTTTTCATATGCTTTCATGAGCTGACACATGCAAAAAAGTGGCAGAACATGAGCAATCATGTGAGTAGTCCCTTCAGAGTGCCCCTTTGCTCCCCACAAATTTAGCTTGGCTAAATGGCTTCCTCAGGCGTGGGCAGGTGCTGGAAGGAGCAAGCAGCATGCTGAATGGAGCATCTCAGGCTCTGGGAAAGCTTTGGGACTTGCACACGTCCGGTCAGGGCAGAGGGCCAGGGGACTGCTGGATGCAGGAAGACTCTGAGCTCTTTCAGGATGGAGCTGTCAGCTGATACCGCAAGGGAGGGGAAGGGAAAGGGAAGCTGGCAGGTGTGTGTGTGTGTGTGTGTGTGTGTGTGTGTGTGTGTGTTTGCATGTGTCTTTCTGTCTGGAGGGAGTTGTCTTCTGGAACTGTTTATGTAATTAAATTGTTTGACCACCTCACACACTTCCAGGTCCTGCAGTTTATAGTTTTTATAACCCTGTGTTTTAACTATGCAGAAAATATAGTGAGAAGACGGATAAAAGTAAAGTACATCTTCGTCTATGTAAATTATTTAAAGTAATACAAACTAAACCATCAATGTGTGCTGGATATGTGTTATTTCAGAGCTGGTATATTTGCATATCTGCCTGTGCAAATCTTTAAATCTTTATGTTTGCTCAGGACAATTTAAAGGTGTGGGCCATTTTTTCCATATCCTGACCCTGTTCAGCTGTTTGACCTTTCACATATCCTTCCTCTTGATGTTGTACCTGGGCTGTAGCACTGCTTTCACTGTCCCACCCTGTGAGTTTGAGCACAAATGAATTACATCACAGTGCTGTTTGAATTCTCAATTCAAACAGAATTCTGAATTCTAGTTGGTCAGGAAGTGTTTATTTAGCACTGATGATGGTGGCAGCAGCAATTCAATCCAAATCAGTTATGTATATATACATACACACATTTGTGCGTGTGTGTGTAATATCTACAGTGGAGATTCAAATCTCTAACCAGTTTTGATGTTAATACTTTCTGATTATGAATAAAACATCTCTGTTTCCTCTTAACACTTTATAATGGATCTAGAATTAGAACATTGCTGCTTTTAAAATTAAAATCATCCTTTGTACATCGTGACAAAGATGTGCATTTAAAAACTTTATGCAGAAGTCATAAAAGGTCAATGTTACCCTGACACTAGATTTTAAAAGGTTTAGAAACCAAAAACAAATCCCCTTGAATTTGCAGTTTATCCCTATGCTACAACCAGCTTTAAATTGTACAAACCTTACTCTCTATAGTTATCAAAATTGGATAGTACTGTGAGTGTGATTTATATAATCAGATGCATCTTTAACATCCTTAGATTTAATATATTTGGTGCAGCTCAGAGTTACAATTATCAAATGATCATTGATTGTTTTCCTATAAGAGCATTCCCCAAAATGTATTTGTATATTGCACTTGTACTAATTCAGAAAATTTATTAACGAATGTCATTTTTTATTGTTCCTGTTACAGTGTTCCTGTTATGTTCTAGCAGTCATAAAGCCATTCCCTCACCCTCTTTTTCAATGTTTATAAAAAAACATCGCTTGCCATGTTACCAAGCGACCAGACAGCCTTCTGCTCTAAAAACAGAAAACATATTGACTATTACAACGCACCCACACTGTACTCTAAATGAAGAAAACTAAATATCTTATCACTAAATGACACCATAAAAGTCCCTGTAAATGACCTGTATTGCATCTTAAATTTTCTAGTACGTACATATTTACACAAATGATCAGGTTTGCTTTGGGAAATTGTTTCCAGCAAGTCTACTCAAACATTTTATCCCTATTTTATATGTATGTGTATGCTTTTGTGCTTTGGGAGTATCCTATATTTAGAGATAAACACTGTACACACACAAAAAAGCTGTATTTTAGATATTATAATAAGGCTTTCAGCAAGCGTTTAGCAAGCCTTTCCCATTCTCTCCTGCAATAATGGTCTTTAGGAAACAGAGCGGACAGGAAAGGCAGACACTGTGATGAAGAATAGAGGGATATCCCTTTACTAGGTTCCCTCCTTTTCCCATTGGACCTGGCTGGAGCAAGGGAAAAGAGAGAACGCAAGGACCCGCCTAAAACTTTTATATATCACCTTATGAAAGCTATTAAACACGATGAAAAGCATGTTGTTACAGACTTCAGACACAGGCTACCTAAACATGTATGTACACATGCAAGCATAGTTACTTCAGATATCAGATTATATTTTTGTTGTTATTGGTCACTTTATATGTTAAATGTTTTTAATAATCATTAAATATTAAAAGAAAATTCAAAGAAATAATCCAATAGATGAGCATTTTGTTGGATCTTTGCATATAGATTACAGTTAAAGAAGCATTTTACCCTATTTTAAACACATATATATATTTTAACCTGTACGTTGCACTGTTCTCGCTATGAGTAGCTGTGCTGTAGTTTGATTAATTTTAAATTTGATGTTTCATATGCATTTACTATTCCATTTAAATAAAAAAAGATTACATTATAATCTGTCTGCTTTATAGTGTTTGGAAATTTTTACTTGCTCAGTGGCTTTTCTGCTTTGAACTCCTCTCTTGCCTTATAGCCTCATAGTGCCTTGTTGTGTTTATGTGGTCGTGGCTTCAGCGTTTGATTTTTTTGTTTTGTTTTAGTTTTTTTGTCTAATGTTATGCCTGTTTGTCTAGGTGCCACCAGAGACATCGGCTCTGCTCTGACCCGAATGTGCATGCGCCACCGCAGCATTGAGGCCAAGCTGCGACACTTCACCAAGTAAGTGATCGATGCAATCCTGTCCCATATTGCATTTAGCCCTACCTCCCCTTCAATTAAGAGTGAGCAAAAAAAAGTAGCTGACCATGCCAGGCATTGATTTTCCACTGTCCGGATGACCTAACATTCTCATCGATCAATCCACTGCTTAAAGGGTCTGATGGGTTATTTTTTGCCTTAGTGAATTTACACTCACATTACCACTGAAGGCCTGATAAACGCTGGAAATGCTTTTATAGCCACATTGTTTATGCATCGCTTTTTATTGATGCGCTGGTATTTCACCACACACAGTGCTCTTATGGATAAACTGGTCACTCCACTCCAAGACAAGATAGAAGAGTGGAAGAAGACAGCTGCTCTGCTAGATAAAGATCATGCCAAAGGTAAGGCTAACGCCTGAATTTAGTTTTTCCCATAAGTATTTATTATTTATTCAATGATGCAATTTCTCTCACTATTTCTATCTATATTCCTGCAACAGAATACAAACGCTCTCGACAGGAAATCAAAAAGAAGTCATCTGATACTTTGAAGCTACAGAAAAAGGCCAGGAAAGGTATGTTAGACTCAGTTCCTTTTTGTTATCACAACTGCTTGGATTTTATATTCTGCTAAGACTGACAGTGTGTGCATCTTAATCAGCTTCATAGCTTTCTAAGCTGTAAATCACTTACATGTTTGGGAACTGGTAAGGACATATTGGGACACTGACGAGTCAGTTTTTAGGTGGTGTACTCACAAACATCACAGCTGGTATTTACAACAATTAGGGTGAACTTTCTAATGTCCTTAACAGTCATATATGTCATATAAATGTGTTAGCTTAATCACATGCATTTCTGATAGAGAACTCCAAGCAGAATTGTAGGCTAGTTAGTGGATGTACATTGTCTGTTAAAAGTTTGGAAACACTTATTCTTTCATGGCTTTTGAGACACATGCATGTTAATTTTGTTTACACTTAACAAACAAGGTAAATGGGAAACAACACACAAGTTTTTAACAGTGAATGACTGGATGAAAGTTGGACAGATGAGTCCAAATTTGACATTTCTGGCTCTAACAGAAGAACTTATGTAAGATGGAGAACTGGAGTGAAGAATTTTCCAGGCTGCCACAAACCCACAGTCAATGATGGACGTGAAAGTGAAATGGTTTGGGGTTTTTGGAGCAGAAAAGGTTAGAGACTTAATTTGGATTAAAGGAAAACTGAACCAACATGGCTACAATTTCCCTACTTCAGCATGCAATTCCATCTGGACTGTGGCTAACTGGAACCATCTTCAGCATACAACAAGACAAAGTATCTTGTCCAAGCATATGTCTATTGCCAAAACATTGCCAAAGCAAATGACCAAGCTCTGTAAGTGTTATTTAGAGAGCAAAAATAATGCTGGAGTGTTATCTATCATGAATGGCCTGCCTAGTCAATGCACCTAAATCCTATTGAACTGCCCTGGGATGAACTGCATTGCAAGGTCAGAAAGAAATATTCAACTATCCAAGGCATGACAAAGTATTTCAGCTTAAGGTTTTGAGAAATGTCTACATGCCAAGAGTGTGTAAAGCTGTTATTTATACTAAAGTTTGTTGCATATAAACAAAAGCAACATGCATGTGTCTCTCAAAAACAGTAAAACACTAGGTGTTTCCAAACTTTCAAACTCCAATGATCCCTGGTTTTTGTGGTAAATACTTGAATGTTATATAGTGAATGAATGTTCCAGTGCACTGAAAGGTTTGCAGTTAAGCTTTTAAAATGGCCAAATCCCTGATCAATTTCATGCCTACTGAACTATAGAGCTGATCGAGACATACCAATGGATATCGTGTTAAGCAATGGAGAGTGATATGACTCATGGTTTTATAAATAAGGAATAAAGCATCATAGAGCACCCTTACAGGATGTTAATCCACATTGGGGGGATTAAAAAGACACTGTTGTAGGAAAATAACCCACCCTGGATTGAATTATTTTTAAATAGTAGCACATTTTGTACTAAATATGTTTTTTTTATTCTTGTATCAGCAATTTGCAAACTTATGTAACTATTTTTTTTTTTTAAATAACTGATATTTCCTGCTTTGTAAGCATTTTGAGTTACATGCAATGTTGCATTCACTCACCAGTCTCTCTCTCTCTTTTTTCCTTTCTGCTGAGGTTAGTAGACAAAAATGTAGCTTGTAAATTTACTGAGAAACCAGAAAGTGCAAAGTCTTCCATCTTAAACACTCTCTTATTGTACAAAACCTGCTTACATAAGAGGTAAAGAAAGCTGCAAGACATTTCCTGGTGAAATAACAAGTTTTTAAATCTGTTTACAATTATTTTTTGATTATGTGGAGCATCTACAATTCAAGTCCCTTTATATGAGCGCTACTTAAACAGAACTTGATTCATTTAAGCCTGTAATATGTATTATTGTGTACACTTCTAAGAGCAGCTGCTAAGAAAGTAATCACCTGCATTTTTAAATTCATTAATTGAACAGTGTTATTAATTTGTTTAAAGTAAGCAGGCCTTTAAGTGCTACAACATACTTGACTGTGATAAGCAGTTTAGTGCAGTAGCCTCCCAGGTGGAGATACAATGCATTGCATTTCAAAGATTGTCAGCTTTATTGAAGAAGAGAAGAAAATAGCCTTTATTTGTCACATATACATTACAGCACAGTGAAATTTGTTATTCGCAAATCCCAGCTTGTTTAGAAGGGGTCCATTATCGCGTCCATTGCGCAGGGTCATCCATTATACGACGTGCCAGGGAGCACAGAGGGTTAAGGGCCTTGCTCAAAGGCCCCAAGAGCGGCAACTTGGCGATACTGGGGCATGAACCCCCGAACTTCCGATCAGTAGCCCAGCACCTTAACCACTGAGCTACCACTGAGCTACCATAAATTGAGGTTTATATCAATGCTGTCCTTTGTACTCATGTTTTCTTGACTTTCTAGCAATTGGATTTTTTTGCATCACAGCTCACTTTTGCTCGCCTTTGTTTCTGATGCACTTTATCTCACCTACCGTTTATCTTTCCCCACCCCTCCCCCCTTCTCTCTTTCTCTCTTTCACACCCGCTAACTTTTGCTTTTGTTTGCTTGACCTGTGCACCATACAAACTTTAGAACTCCCAGGTATGTATTTCAGCACAAGATATTACCTACTACATTTAGTCTGTAGACCATTTCATTTAGCTCAAAAAAGGATTTGTCTCCACTCTGTGCTTGAATTTCTGCATGCTTTGTGTTTAAAAACATCATGCTTTTGTTTCATTTCATTGGTGTTTTTATTTGATATCTTCTAAACTCTGCGTGACGATCCATCAATTTTCCTCTCCTCATATGGTTAAATGTCTAGCTTCTCATGTGAGTTTTTGATTTTTATATTGACATTCTTCATATTGAATTAATGTTGACATTCTACATCTGAATATCTGCATAATTAGTTAACATACTGTTCAAATATCTCATCTCACGATCACTCATCATAAATATTGCCTGCTACTCCATATTGCAGTTTTGTCAATGGATCCATGCACAGTGTCTCTCTATTAGTTTTCCATAATTCATTTAATATAATTTGGGTCTTCTTTTACTTCTTTATGTCTCACCTGCTAGTTCTTTCTGCTTTCCCTGTTTATCTCTCACAGGTCGAGGAGGACTGCAACCTCAGCTGGACAGTGCCATGCAGGATGTAAGTGACATGTACTTACTGATGGAGGAAACGGAGAAGCAAGCTGTGCGCCGAGCCCTTCTCGAAGAGAGGGGGCGTTACTGCACTTTCATTAGCTTCTTTCAACCTGTAGTGGTGAGTATAGAAAACACAATGCAGCATAACAGCTGGGACGGAGTGGGCAGCATCTAATCTTATTCTGTTTGTGTGTTTTTGATTTTTAGAATGGAGAGATTTCTATGCTGGGAGAGGTAACCCATCTCCAGGCCATTATGGATGATCTTTCTGTGCTGACCACTGATCCACATAAACTGCCAGAGGCCAGCGAACAGGTGCTTATTGAAACTGTTAAAACCAGTGCTGTAGATCACATGCAGTACACAAAGTTGAAAGTACATAAATATCATATGTGTACTATTTTCCACCATTTCTCTTTAGGATTCTTTAGTAGAGACTCTTAGAATTAATTGACAGCATCAATATACTGTAGATGCCTGAAAATATAAACTATTCTAAAGAATTGTGCTTTAAATGGATTCCTGGGAATGCTTTTTTATTTATTTCATCAAAGTGCCATTCAAGTGGCAGGAACATTTCCACCACCTGGTGCTTATTTGTTCGTTAATTATGTGTTTTTATTATTCTTCAGGGAAGTCCTTTTTTTTCTGATTGACACAGGGCAGCATTGTTAGAACAGATACAATTGTGTTTAGTAGAAGAATCAGAATCTTCTCACATCAATTTTAGTAATGTTTAATGTCTCAAGGCTTCAGAATGCAGTGCAGATTTAAGAAAACATTTCTCTGAGTTACAGCAGATACTCATCCTGGCTAGTTAGTAATCTCTAAGACAATAAGCACAGTTGATGGAGGCATACGCCTGAAAGCTAAAGCTTTGGAATCTAATCTGTTTTAGCAGAGTGATAGATAAAGTCTGAGAGCTAGCCAATAGCTGAACAGGCTAGCCAATATTCATATCCTTTTTCTACATTATCCTGGTTATTAATGTATTCACACCTAGAGTCACTTAGCATAGTGTCAATTATCAGAGTGTTTCTGAATAGTTAGCATTCACAGATGATGTTCAACTCCATCTAGCTAGATATTTAGCATTTAGAATTTTACTAATTATACTTACAAGGTATTTCTTTTTCTTTACTAGGTTATCCTGGACTTGAAGGGTTCTGACTACAGCTGGTCCTATCAAACTCCCCCCTCCTCCCCCAGCAGTACTGGCTCAAGGAAGAGCAGCTTGTGCAGGTACTTTAGACATCAGATCAATGATATTTTACACTGTTCCAATGTTAGTTATGTATAATCTTTCTGTAGAATCCATTTATTGTTTTCATATTTTAGTGTCATACAGTGGATTTTTGTTCTGGATATAGTTGCTACTTCATCTATTAAAGGACCAGTTTGTTATTTATAGAGTACTCTCCTGAACAACTATTTTTACCACTTTGGGTGAAACTAAATATTCCTTCTAAGGAATAGAGTTGGAGCTAGTCTGGTTTAGAGGAGAGGCCAAAACAATAACAAAAAAAGTTGGAAACACATAAAAAAACAAGCCAGATCTTTTGCAGCAGTCCTCAACCTTTTATGCATCACAGACCAGTTGCATGCTAGATGACTGGGAGCATAAGTCACAGTTTCATTTTTGATGCGTAAACAAGTGCAGGAAATTGGCATAGGCAGAAGTGGTCTTTTTGTAAAAAAAAAAACAAAACAAAACAAAAAAAACACAAAATTAATAAAAAAAAAAAAAAATACAAATTTAAAAGTTTTTTTCCTTCAGGAATATTATCAGATCTTGTTGAAATATTATTTGATGGGAAAAAAAATTAATAGCCACATATCCTTTAATATATAATTTAAAACAGTACAAAAAACTGAGTGAGTTATTTTTATCATTAATTTACAGAAAGCTCTGATATTTCATTTCTCAATTTTGTCCTTTAGCTTGGTGCATCTACCACCGGGTGGCGCTCACCGCCTGAGCAGCGTTTCTTCTCATGATTCTGGATTCGTCTCTCATGATGCAAACATGCACTCTAAACCACCTTCTCCGATGCCATCAGACATTACCAGCCAGGTGAGTCACTAATCCACGGGTATCAGAGACAAATTCTGCTCAGACCACAACACAAAGTCCATAAATTTAAGCCGTTCTTTTTTTTTTCAAATCATTTTTATTATCTTTTAATTAGTTTTCAGTTAACTCCTAGACTCTGAAAGTAGAATTGGATGTTTCTAGAGAAAGAAAAAGTTTACAGAAATGTAAATATTTTTGTAGTTTATCTCTATATACAGGAATATATATATTTAGCATCAATATACTGTCACTATTTTGCAAATATTTAAAAATTAAATATATACTTTAAGAAAGATATCTCGTGAAGAAAAAATAAGACATGATCAGTTCATCTTTGCTTTTCCATACATTTTTTTCAGCATTACGCCAAACATTTTGACATCAAGTGCCAACGCCTGGCACATTTATGAATTGTTTGGGACATGTTTAAGACTGATTTGCATTTACTGCTTAAATTTTAACCAGCGTTTCTTTTCCATGAGAGCTTTTCCTCATGTGTAAGAGGAACTTGCTCTACATTTCTTTTCTGCAGGGCACACTGACAGTGCTGCAGCAGTCCATTTTTGTTACGCAGGCCTTGAGTTTGACAACCATGTACCAATCTAATATTAGCAACATGCTTATAGTAGTGTGTCTCAATTACAGTGTAAGTGACATCTTCAACATCTTTTTTCCCCCTAACAGAAGTCATCTAGTTCTGCATCCTCTGAAGCATCAGAGACATGTCAGTCTGTAAGCGAGTGTGGCTCTCCCATAGCCGTGAGTATTATTGCAGAGCATTACAAAACTGAATAGTGTGATGTGTTTACTCCTTTAGCATTGCCATTTATTTTCTTCTTCTTCAGTTTTTGCTTTTTCCTCAGATATATACTTTGTTTGAGCTACTGATTTAGCCCTAAATATCGTTCTTGCTCAGTGTATAATGTTCAGTCTATAAATTAGATTTTGCCTAAATTATTTGTAGGTCAGCTATTTCTACGCCCGGTGGTGCAAAACATCTGAAAATATTTTGGTAAAAGTATATCAGTATATCATTTTGATCACTTCAAAATTATGAATCTTGAAAACTTCTAGGTGTACTCAAGATTATATATCTTGAAGTTTGCTTTTAGACATTTTCTGATTTTATGAACACTGTTAATATATCACTGATTCCTCCTTTATTATATAGTTAATGACTTGACATTGAGAAAAAGGGTTCGGAATGAGCAAGAAGCCTGTACATACTTTATGTTTTTGCCTCAATTACACTGCCTTATTGACCTTAATGGCATCTATCCATCTTTATCATTCTGACAATCTGATCAAATGTCATTTCGTCTTTACAGTTTGGCTCATCCTTTGCTACTTTCCACCCTGCTTACACTTACAATGGCTCAATCAGATCTCTTCCCTTTATCCCCTCCTATAATCATTCCCCTGGATCACACTCCCCCTCACCCACAACCAAAGTTCATCACTGGAAGGTTTGTTTTTTTATTTTGGCCAGTTGGTCACATTTTATATTAGTTTATGCATTCTGTGTTCTGTTTGTTTATTTTTTATTTTTGAAATTTTTTTTATTTTAATGTTTCATATGCATTTTTTCTTTAAATAATTTATTCACCGTCTTACCACCATTTTGATGCCCACTTGCTCTTTCCCTTTTAATGTTTGCACCTACAAATGCTCTTCTACAGACAGATCTAGTTAACATTAGCTAGTTAACATTTGTTGTGTTGACACTTCCGTACACACTATTTGTTTTTTAGCAACAAGACTGGTCCAAAGTACCTCACTACGAACAGCAGGGGGTGGCATTGCAGCGCAGGAGTGAAGCTGTGGAGTCCCCTAGTGGAGCGAGAGGCTCTCAGCACCCAGAAGACCCTTATAGGACTAGAGTTAATCCTACAAACATCAATGCCAAGGTGCATTGAAAACTATCATCTTGAGCCAAATAAGATTTTCTTCTTAACTTTGTGTGACTTGTTATTTTCATTAATTGTATGGGGGTGTCTCTCTTTTTTCCTTTAGCATTCTTTGTATCTTATTTGACTTTTTTCCTCTTTATATTTAAGCATGGGAAACCGATGATATCTGCAGCTAGTGAGCTGGCCATGGTTCTGACACGTGGTCTGAGTATGGAGCAGCAGAAGAGCAGCTGTGACTCCTTGCAGTACTCAAGTGGATACAGTACACAGAACACCACACCATCGTGCTCCGAGGATACAATCGCTTTACATGGTATAGAAAACTACATCTTACTCACAGCATAGCAGTTTTATAATATTTAAATAAACTAAAACGCGAATAAGCCACATCATTAACTTAACAAATTTTTTGTTATAATTAATGTAAAATTAATTATATTTAATGTATAAACCTCTGTTCATTAGCTGTTTCAATTGAAATAATACCATGTGTAAACAAGTGCATTAATATTTAGACCTGTGATTTAAATTACAGCTTTCACTACCTTCTTTGACAAACTTTAGCAGTTGACGATTTGATATGTGACTATTTTTAATATGTGATTTTATTCATGTAAATTCAAAACGAGGAATATTACATAAAGATACAGAAAGTTTTCTATAAATATAGGCAACAGAAAATGTAATTCATATTAAAAAAATTGTTAGACAGTGTATATAGTAATTACAAATCTCCAATATCAGAACTCAAAGACAATATTTAGTCACTGTTCCCAGTATTTTTTCTTATTGGGACATATTATCTTGTAAGAAAATGTTGGCATCAAAATCTGCCATTTTGGTATCTGCTTATATCTTTCTACAGGTTCCGACTATGACAGCTACTCAATGAACGGGGATGTTGACTGTGTTGCACAGTCAGACTTCGACAAATCTATGACTGTCCCTCGGAACAGCGATCTGGCCCAGAATTACCGTCGCATGATCCAGACCAAGAGACCTGCAAGTACTGCAGGGCTTCCAGGAGGTGTGGGTGCCCATGGTGTACCTGGATCCAATGGCAGAGAAGCAGGAGTTATATCTTCTGGTACAGCCACCATTCGCCGGACCCCATCCTCCAAAGCTGGTGTGAGGCGAACACCGTCTAATGTGGCTCCGATTCCCATTCGTCCTCCTATCGTCCCAGTAAAGACACCAACTGTGCCAGACTCACCTGGCTTTCCAAGCCCTCCCCCAGAGTACAATAGCAGTGAGGAGAGCTTATACACTGAGGAATCTCTGGAGAACCTGGAGTTTAAAGCTTTACCAAAGCGGATGAGCCTGCCTAACCCACTGGCTTGGGGCACGGGCACTGGAAAGCGTGTTCATGTCCAGCAGCCTGGAGCTATATCTCTCAGCTTAGAGGAGGATCAGCTTCTTGCTGCCAACCGCCACAGCCTGGTTGAGAAGATTGGTGAACTGGTTGCAAGTGCCCATGCTCTGGGAGATGGCCAGTTTCCATTTCCTGAAGATCCCCAGGCTAGTCTGGGAAGCCAACAAGACCCAGGACCTCCCTCAGAAGGTGATGACATATTGAAGTCCATTCGTAGAGGAGTGCGTCTCAGGAAAACCGTCTGTAATGACAGGTCATCACCCAGGATCTTACGATAGCTTCTCTTAAGTTCTCACTGAAGATTCTGCACAAAAAGAATGCTTGTGTGTATATTACAAATGCTAAAACTAAATTACAAATGACTGGTGTCAAACAAAGCCAGGCCAGTGTGATATAATGTGTGAAATGGACACAATTTCTATATGGTAGAATTACTACCATCTATTGGAAAGAAATCTATAACGAACTTACAGCTTAGGAGATGAAAATATGTTTAAAGTACATATTTACATTCTAGTCATGTCCGGCATCCTTTCTGAGTTTTGATTTGTAATTACTATGTTAATCATATGTTATTCAACTGTAACTGAAGTAAAGTGGGTTTGAATGTTTTCTTTTTCCTTGAGTAATGGCTTTGTAAAAAAAACAAAAAAAAACAACCCAAAGTGTCTTCTTGTTGAAAAAGCTGTTGTGTTGAGCAACACCAATGTAGCCTACTCGCACTCAGAGGGACCACGAGAGCAAAGTACTGTATATACTGTAAACTGCCAAATAAAACACCCCAAGTGTATCACACATTATAGCAGTGCAATTGTGTTTTTTAATAGAGGACTATCTCTAATTCTAAGAATCTTCATGTATGTGGTAGTTAAGGAAAACTGGCTGAATTGTGGAAAACAACCAAAAAAGGACTGATTCCTCAACTTTTAGTTTGTCTAAATCATACACCATATGAACGTTTCTGGACACCTAAAACGTGTCAGATCCATGTGTGAGACTTCCCTAAACTATTGTCACAATTTACAGTAGTATTAAATTTTTGCTATACTGGAACTAGTAGGCCTAATCTTAACTTAATGCAGAATGACAATGCCTCTGTACACAAATTGATCTCCTTAAGGACTTGGTCCCAACACATTTTTGGTCATCTAAACCTTGCTAGCTAGTAATTTCCTTAAATTGTAAATGCCATGCTTGGAACAATCAGCTTGTAATCAGATTCTGGCTGTCAAATTGCTGATATATGCTCCAGTGAAGCAGTCAGAATAAAAAAAAAGTAATAATTGTTCACTTCTGGTTGATACAGTACCTGCAACTGTGCGAGACGTTCCAGTGCAGGAATATGTGTAGTTATAAGAACTGCATTTAGTACAACTTATCTATATTTTCACCAGAATTATTACGTGGCGTATGTGGTTTATATAACTATACAATACAATACAATAACTCATTTATTTAACAGGAGGTTTAAACTGAAATGATCAGAAAGCCAATCCTCTATATTATTCCAGTTTTGTTTTTTGTTTTCTTTGTTCAGGTGTGATGATTAACCAGCAGAGCGCGCAATAGCACTTGTAAATTTCTCCAAAGATGTGCGTTCACACAAATGGCAAAACAATTATAATGTAATTAATATTACAATCAGTACAGCCATACTGGTTTTACTATTCACTCATTGCTTTTTGCATTAAATACCAGATTTAACGTCTCGGATAACCATTTTCCCCCAGATAGTCATCTTATTTTATGATTTTCCGTTAAGTAATGAGCATATTTATTAGAGACGTCTGTAATTAGAGGTCATAAGCGGCCATAAGCATTAAGGACATAAGGGTTCATCAGTTGTACACAGTTTTTACTTTGAATTTGTCCTGTAAATTAATGGCGGATTGTCCACATCCCCAGCTGCTATCTTATGAAGTGGCAGCTGGGGATGATGAGAACGAGGCGCGACGTGCGCGCGCACACACACAAATATAATCCGGCGCCCTCTGTCAGTCACTCATTCACATCACTGACTCGTCACTGTGTGTGTGTGTGTGTGTGTGTGTGTGTGTGTGTGTGAGAATGTGTGTGTGAGAGAGAGCTTGGTGCAGGCCAGCTCAGTTCAGCTCGAAACGGCTCGCATACGGCGCCCCGGGCCGCGCGCGTGGCGACGAGACGAGAGCATCGGGCGCGCGGCGAAGTGGCGCGCGTGTCATTTCGACTGACGCACGCTCTCGTCCGTCCATCCGCGCGCTGCTCGGGCGCAAATGCGACGACACGGCGACAAGACAGCGCGACGCAGCAAGACAGCGCGCGCGGCTACAGGGGGGTGTGTGGGATGTGGTGGTCGGAATAATAAACTCGTCTGAGCTGCCCCGGGCACTCCGGGGGTCAAGGTGCACGAGTAAAATGGACAGGAACGAATGAGCAACCGCGTTGTTTACTTGTTTTCTCCCGCACCTGAGATAGGCTCCGTGCCAGCACTCAGGTGAATAACAAAGGGTTCATTCAAGTATTGATCTGTTATGCCTGGTAAAGGCAATATTTAAAAACAACATTGAACTTGAACGTGAACGTGTACTTGGTAATGAACACCAGTACACATGCACATACTTTCATTCCATCAATCAAATCTGACAATCTAAAGCAGAAATGCATGCAGATACATGCCAAGACCCTAGGATCAGAATAGGGACAATCTGTGTATGATCTCTTTTGTAATGTCATTGAGCGGGTATAAATATTATATATTTATATATATATATATATATATATATATATATATATATATATATATATATATATATAGTGATAATGAATTCTACACCCTAAATACCTTTTTGCAGAATTATAGGAAAATGGCCAGACAGGTTCGAGCTCACAAGACCATTATAGTAACTAAAAATCCCACTCTTTACAACCATAGTGAGCAGGAAATGATCACAGTATGCACATCATGATAAACCTTTAGGTGCATGGCCTCCAACAGCATAAGCCCACATTATGTTCCATTCCTGTCAGCTAGGGGCAGGAATTTTGCACTGTGGTAAAACAGGAGATTCTGAGCAGTAATGTGCAACTGACAATTCTGCAGCAAATTGTGATGCAATCATGTCAACATGTCCCAGAGTCTGAAACAATTCCAACATCTTCCATGTGAAAAAGAATCAGCACTGTCGTGAGAGCAAAGAAAAGCCTTCACCAATGTGTTCACTGGTGTTTCTGATAAAGCTAATGAATGTAAATTTTACAGACTTTAAATATAGACAGACAAATTGCCATTTTTATTTTACGTGTGCACCGCAGTTATGACCACAATTTAACATTATGCAAAAATCCTTTAATTTATGTGCCAATGTTTCCAAGGACAGTGACTAGTATTGTGTCTCCAGGAGAAGTGTCTAGGAAGCCACATTATTTAGACAAATAAATATTCCCTGGGTAAGAAAGCTTAGTCTTTTAGGAAACTTGAAATTCATAGTAGTGCCTTTGCTCATTACCATACCAAACATGATAGCCCAAACAAACAACGATTTAACACATTTGCTTCAAACAATATCAATTTTTAATCCTGAATATGAGTGTATGTATATTAGATTCGATTCGATTCGATTCAACTTTATTGTCATTACAAATGTACAAGTACAAGGCAACGAAATGCAGAATATAACGAAATATAATGAAATGCATATATCATATACATATGATATACAGTATGTATATGATATAGGTATATGATGTATATGATCTGTAAGTCATGACCTTAGTGTTCTGTCTGCCATCTGCAGTTAACACAAAAACTATGTGTAGCCTCATAACACCAAGTTTGTCAAATTCATTTGAGGTAGATAATAAAATGTACGTCACACTTTCAGATTTGATTCTTCCCTGAATCATTCTTCTAATGGGTTGCAAGCACTCACTTCCATTCTCAGTCAGCTATCATTTTTGCTCATGTTTCAGCATTGATGGGTTGTGCCAAGGTAGAACAATCCGCCACTCTTTTATCCTTTTAGGAGTAAGTGGCCCGTTATATGCGCTCCTGATGTGAAATAATTCTTGTGTTCTTTTTAAAACACAGACAACATTGACAGAAAGCTGCTGACGGATGCTGATGCTTTCAATACTTCAGAGGCTGGTGATGAATTACTGCAGACAAACAGTGCTGAGCATGCAAATATGTCTAGCCACAGTCTGATATCACAGCTGGGAGAGGAGGAGGTGTTCACATCACAAAGCATCTCACACTGCTTCACCTTGTTTCCATTCGCACTGTATTGATAATTAGGTTGCTGCATAGTTGCTGTGGTTTTTGCATGAACTTCTCTATTGGTGTTTAAATTTCAAGGTTTAAATACTGATATGAAACCTTAACCCAGATAAAGCTATATAATGCAACATTTAGAATATACTATTAAGGTACACTTGGTTGCATATACCATATGAAACTGTTATTTAGTATTCAATTTTAAATAACAATCACTATAGATTGTGAGCACTACAGGTTTCTGGGATTCAGTGTGCACTATTCTTACGGTATCTGGGCATAGTTATTGAATATATAGAATTATATACAGGGAACTAGCTGCCTGATATGATATGTGGTTTCAACCTTTCATGAGAATAATAGAATTTTGTTAATTGTTTCTAACCATCCCTAAAGTAATCCATGTTTGCAGGGTAATGTTAGGCTTTCATCAATATTAGAAAAACATACACAAAAAATTAAAGCTTTTAGTACTTGTTAGCATGATTTAAATATATATATTCATCTATCTAACATTATCATTTGATTTTTGGATGCATCCTTTAATTCTACTGATGATAGCATCTAGGGGGTGGGGGTGGGTAAATAAAGGATGAGCCCTCACCTCTCATGTCTGCTGCGCTTACCCTTTTAATTTCTTTGTTTTTGCAAAAATTACAAAATGTCAAGGATATCTGTTAAAGGCTTTCTATGCAGTCATAAATCAAGTCACAAATCAAACTAAATTACCCCATCAGGAGGGACAGTTAATTGCAGAAATGCATTTGTGCCACATGTGATGGATAAGCTGTGAAAATATCCTCTAAATCATGTTACATACACCTTTCACTATTACAATAACAAACAAATAACATTGAGCTCTTGTCGCCCAGTCCAAACTTGTGAGACAGGCAGTAGACCAGATTGATCTGCAGCTTTAGATTATGATTTAGAAAGCACTTTACTTGTCATATCAAATTAAAAAATCCTTTCAATGCAGAATCACTCACACACTTTAGGGAAAAAGGGACTTATTCATTTACACACACACAACCACACACACATTTCCTCTCCCCCCCTTCCATCTCTTGGCCACAAGCCATCACTGAGTGCACAGGGTGGATCTACCTGTAGACGAGGCTGATGTGTCTTGGGCGTCATGTCTGCTGTCAAAGCGAGAGTTGAGAGACAGTGATGGCAGGCCTGGTGAAGCCCCAGTGAGCAGGAGAGGTCATCCTTCAGCCCACAGACAGGCTGAGAGACAGCCACATGGCACACATCTCCCAATGACAGCCTGTCACAGACAGGAGCTCCACCATACGGCCCTGTCACCCCCTCACCTGACAGAGCTCAACTCACCATAGGGCCTAACTGAGCATGATCTCACGTCACTGTCAAAACGAGGCTGGCGAAAGGTGAAGGATTTGCATTTTTACTGTACGCTCCATCTGCACAATTATATTTTAAGACCAAGATTTAATCATCTCTTAAGAGCTATCAGGGATCATGTGTTGGTTGCAATCTCCTAAAAATGTTTTTTTTGCAATGCTTATTAATGACATTTCAGTTCAGGCTATACGACTAAGCATGTGTCATTTCTTCCCCTAATACTTGGTTACACATCCCCTTGTCTTAACAACAGCATCAATACTGTCAGCTAGGGATTACATCAGTGCCTTGAGTGTCTCTTCCTGCCAGATTTAGCCTACTATACCACTAACTGTGTGCAGAATTCAGCTAGAGTTCGTGGATGCCTCCTGCTGTTTGAAATAATGCCAATAAGCTATCATCCAGCTAATAGACACAGACAATTTAGCATGAGACGAATTCAGAACATTCCTTTGACAGGTGTCTTTTTGCTATGCCAAATGCGATCACACCCTTTTGCCCCCATGTCACTTCTTCACTTCTTGTAAAACACTATCTCTTTTGTTTCTGCTTTTAATGTCTTATGTACACATTGTCTTTGTTTGACCATTTTTTTGCTACATTTTTCCAACTGTGCAACCTATTGACAATACACAATAAGGCCTTGCTGATAGTGGGTGTAACAACATTTTAATCTAGGGACCATATATTGGCTATATATTAAATATTAAAACCGCCTTAAGCAGGCAAGACTGTGTAGAAATGATGTTACACACACACATTTACACACTCATTTACAACAAGGAATAGCAACAATTTAGCATCCAACTACCAGCCTGTTTTTGTGAGGTGGGAAACATGATGCCCAGGCACATGATAAATAAACATGACAAAACAGAGATGGGCAGAGCATGTAAAATGCCACACAGACAGAAGCAGTCCTGAGCTCAGGGTTGACTTTGGGACCCTAGAGCTGTAAGAAGGCAAAGCTACCCACTGCAACAATGTGCTGTCCACCATTCCTTGCCTTTATTTTTTACTTATATTTCACCATAATAATAATATAATAATAATAATAATAATAATACAATGTATGACCTAATTTTAAAATAAATAAACAAACTCTAACCATATTCTGCTAATTTCCTTTCATTTATATGATTTTCTACTAAAAGTCTGAAGAATGAGGGTAAGGAATTAGGCTCAATTCAGAGAAAATGGATTTGATGATTTATTTTTTTCACAGCCAAAACACTTTTATAAGTCGCATAATCAATCTGCACAATAACAACAACAATAATTTAACTATTCAACAGCAGATTTCATTTTAGCTTATATATATATATATATATATATATATATATATATATATATATATATATATATATATATATATATATACACCGTATAAATATATAATTTTTTTTAAAGCACTTCAACCACCTACCTTTACATTCCCTTCTAACAGATGTATTAAACTTCTAACTCATGTCAGTGAAGGTGAGCCATGTTGCTTAGATGTGCTGCAACAGCATGATGTTATAGAACCCGACATCAGACTCAAGGAAAAGGTCATCTGCTTGTCACAGATCAAACTATATGACTGGACCTTTCAAAACATGGTCTGGTTAAGGGCAGGAGGAGACCAAATGGAGTGTTCACACCACTGATGGATGTGTAGCTCAAACACATCCTCCTGTGAACCCCTGAGAAGGGTGGGCATCCTGCTGGCAGGTGTCCCTTTTTATTTCAGATGTTGGATGACAAGCATGAGCTTCAGAGGTGGTGGTAGTGATGAGGGGGCAGGGAGGTCTCTGTAATGGGACTGTTGCAGAGGACTCTTTAACATTTACATGACACGGTGCAACACTGCTTTAAAAAGAGATGAGTACATTACAAACATCAAGCAGAGATCATTCATTAACAGAGCTAGTAATATATAATATATAGTTTAACAGTTTAACTAGCAGAGCTCTTCCAACATAATATACAATTTTAGAGAAAAAAAAAACCTACCAGCCTAATGTGTTTCAAGTGTTTTTGGTTTGTGTTTTTGGATTTGTTATGCCACAAATTGCCCCTAGATGTGAGGGAATGTGTGTTTGGGCATGATGCCCTTTAAGATGGATTGGCATTCCTTCCACAGTGTATTCTAACCACATTCCCAGATAGGTTGATGAGCCATGATGTCCATGATCAGGATACAGTAGAAACTAACAATGAATGAATAAATAAATGAATGAATGAATGAATGAATGACAAATGCAGCAGATAAACAGATCCAAAATCACTATTTCCCTTTCTGTACACTATATTTTACAGTACACCGTTTTTAATTATGACTGTCTAAAACGTCTTTCCTTCTCACAATGAGCATTTGATGCAATGATCATGCATCTGCATATGGATATGTATTTTTGAAACATGCACATGTAAGCATATGATGTTGATGTTGCACGCTATAACGATATGTATACCTTTATAATTCTACCAAAGTAGAAATCGGAAAAGCATTCTTATTTCTTTGGAAAGCCAAACTTCATGACTTGTTATAGTTGTAAAATGTGATTAGTGATGAGATTTGTTGTTACAGTTATCCACCCCTGTGTTGTTGAAATCAAAGAACCTCTCAGCTCCTGGCAACAGTGTGAATCAGAGATGTTGGCGAAAACCAAGCATGTCTGTACTTCTGAAATCTTTTAGATAAAAACCGAAAGACATTTCTCATGCAGTATAACTCCTACTCATTAAAACACAGGAACCCCATTCAGATCTTATGACAGATGCAGGTAAATAGGAAAAATAATAAGTAGAAGTGAAACGTGTACTGAATGTAATGCATGCTGAAGATAAAACGCCCTGGACTTGTCGGCGTATCGTCAGTGCGTTAACGGGATCGGATCGTGCATGTCGTAACAGAGACGTGGCGTGGGAGTGTCCGAAAGCTGCTGGGGGAAATCTAGCTCGCGGACTTTTGAGTGACGTGATGAGCCCGGCGCGCGCTCCGAGCCGCGTGACTCTTTCCTGCTCGCTTCTCGTTTCACCGGGCGACAAGAACAAAGAAGAGCAGCTCCAAACCCATTCACCTGCTCCGCTTTAAAACGCTGTAAATGTGAACTATTGCGGTGGAGACGGTGCTAGCTTGGAGCTGGGATCGGATTGAACTAAGTGGCGGAATTGGAGGAGCTGGACTGAGCACTTCCACCTTTACAAGTATGGCCAGGAGAAAGCAGCGAGCACCCAAGCGCGCGCCAGGTATGCCATCTATTCATCTGTTTACATCAGGTTTCCCTTTTTGTTTTTTTAAAGAAAGCTTAAAAAGAAATCTTT
This sequence comes from Silurus meridionalis, assembly GCF_014805685.1. Lineage (NCBI taxonomy): Eukaryota > Metazoa > Chordata > Actinopteri > Siluriformes > Siluridae > Silurus > Silurus meridionalis. Next base: position 10,662,569 of record NC_060896.1, on the reverse strand, counting down.
TCTCTTCGTAACACAAGATTGGTGTATTTTTAAGACTATAACTGTTTTTGTGTTTCCTTTTCTCTCTGTGTTCAGAAAAATTCGTCTATAAATCTGTACAAAACCAAAGCAAGTCACTGATTGAGCTACATTTATTCTTGCATTATACAATTCTTGTATAGAGTGGGAATATGCAGTGTATGCGTGCATATGAGTGTATATACAAAAACCTGAAAAATCTTTAGGTGACAGTTTTCAGAATTCATTTCAGTAAGTTTTCGGGGCTCTAGGTTTATTTAGGATACCTGCTCACCTACTAAGCCGCTATGCTGAACTTCCAACTTATGAACTCTGCACCAGCTAGAGACAGAAAAGATTAAAAAAATTGCATTATTTCATCTGTGTGCTGTCATTCAAAAGATTGAAAAAGTTTTCAATCTTTTTGAACAATAATGACCAAATCCAAGGGGTTATTAATGCAAAAATGTATATCTTTGGTAATGCATGAGTAAGGAAATGGATTTTACAGTAAGCTTACTGTCATCTTAGTATATCTTATTGGAAGCCAGATGTCCCCAGAAGAATAGGAATATTATCTTGTGGAGACAATTGGCTGTTTGTTTTCAATAAATAAAAACAAAAAACCCGAAAGCTAGTCAGTTTAAAAGAGGTTAAGGTTTGGCTAAATGTAGTTGGCATTAATAATGTCAGTGGAAAGTCCTTGCTAGCATAGTAAGACAATTGTTTTTGTGTGTGTGTGTGTGTGTGTGTGTGTGTGTGTGTGTGTAAGTGAGTAAGTATGCATTGGGGGTAGGGGGGTGGAGGGGGATTGGGTGCTTAATGGAGGGCTACGGCCTGCTCCGTTACTCTGGCCTGTCAGAACAGCTTTGTCTCATGTTGGATTTAATTGTTATCCCCGTGACAGCCTCATCCATCAAAGGCTTTAATGGTCAATCAGAGCGAGGCCATGTGAGCACACTCATTCTTTTCCCAAACACTCGCCTGGCCTTTTATTTCAACACACTGGGATCTGCACAAATTTAATGCTATGAAACTAGTGGTGGAAATGGTTTTGTAAGTTTTGTTTCTGATTATTACATTATTACTTTTTTCATACTATTTTCCATTTTCCTTTCAGTACTAATTTTGAAGGGCGTGCATAAAAAGATTTCCAAAAGGTGGGGTTTATTTTCAAAACATTGCATGTTGCTGGGTTGTGTAGTACATTTATTTTTTATTTAAATTTCTTACTTTTACTTGTCGCAGTCCCCTATCTTTTTATTTCTCTCTCTCTCTCTCTCTCTCTCTCTCTCTCTCTCTCTCTCTTTCTCTTACGAAAAGCCATTTTGCCAGCTTCATTAGTGCACACCCAATTAGCTGTAAACTTGATGGATTGTTGACAGCTGTAATGATCGGAGATGACGAGCCATGTGCCCTGTCACCAAGTCAAATTAGGTTTCTGGTACTTTGATGTAATCAAGTAGATATTAACTGCTACTGCTGGCCTCAACTATTGCTTTAACCTAATTTAAAAATTCAGGTGAAAAATGAGCTTTGTTATATGTGTTGAATGAAGCTGCCCTGAACTGCTATGATGAAATTAATACCTGATATAATTTTTATACAAATGTATTCACTTTCATTTTTTGTATTCATCTGTGGCCCCATACCTATTACAAAGTATTTGCTGCGGGCTTGGTGCTCTTTTACACTATTACATTACTAAGGCTTTATTAAGGATTGACGAGTTCATTAGTGACAAGTTAGATGTCTGATATGTTACAAACCAGTCTCACCAAAACAAGTCTTAGAAAATTCTGATTACTACAAACCTTGTGCTGGATCCTAGGCCTTGCTGACTGCCTCTGTGGGAAGGGAGAACAGTGCCTGAGAAATGTGGAGGAGATTATTCAGGCTGATGAGTGAGCCTGCTTGTGGTGATGAGGATGATGAAAGAGAGGGAGACTATGAAGGCCCATGGTTTTATAGTACAAAAAACAAAAGGATTTGGCTATCAGCCATCATGTGCTGGAGTTATATTAATTTACACCACAGCTCAGCTAATGTGCTTAAGGCAAGACTTGAAAGATTATATGAACAGTACAAGAGTGTCTACAATTGCATTTGATACAAGTTAACGACTGCACAATCTAACTCCTTTCTCTTGTCACTGGAGTGGTTTTTCAAGGCTACATCTTTTGCACCTTCAATGTGTATTTCTCTTAAAAACTGTTTGAAGCACATAATTGAATGTTAACAACCAAGTGGGATCCTTTAATTAGCTTTTAGGCTAATACTCTGAAGGAACATTTCACACTTTCCAATAAAAAATATTCTAAGTAACAAGGAAAGCTATAGTTTCTTACCTTTTTTTGTGAGAGCATAGTTTTATCCGTGTGTAAACTTGTGTGCAGTTGTTTTTGAATAAAATTGCAGAGAGAGGTGCTTGTAGACATAACATACATTTTCCGCAGATGCAGTCCCACAGTGTCGAGTGATATACTACATCTGTTCTTCATACTGCATTCCTAATGAACCTCCATAATGGTGTGGCTTACCATAATGATTGACATACGCCTTTTGAGCTTCACGACACAGGGGTGAGGCCTGCCAGGAAGGCCAAGAGCTATTAGAAAGTACAGGAGACTTCTCCACATCACCTTCCTGTTTAAATTGCTAATAATTCCCCAGTATATATTATACTTTGTCATTATTAAAAACATCCATTCTCATTGATTTCCTAGTATGGGAATACGTCTAGCGGTAAATTCCCATATTTAACTCAAATCAAATCTGCAGCAAAGCTACACACTTGTTATTGTCTGAACATGTGAGTTTCATCTCTCTGGCAGCACTGTGAGATTGACGTCTCCTCCCTGGGACGACAATGGAGACATCAATCTTCTTTTTAGAGAAAAGGAATGCGCCTCCTTTTTCCAGGGAGGTGCTTTTTTTATGTATGCTCCATTTTGGGAAAGTGACTCAACATATCCCTTAGGGGTCCAGAAACTCAAACCCTGGTGGAGAAGATCAGCACCAAGCCAAACCGTCAATTACCCTCTCAACAGAGTTGTTAATCATGCCACTACTCTATTTTTGACACTCTGACACTTGTCATTTATCAAACTCCCTTTCCAAAGACACATGGTGGATGGGAAAAGAAGAGAGCTGATGGGTCACAAGAGGACATTGTAAAATAAAGACAAAGAGATCGGGGATGGGTGGCATGGAGGTTGTTAAACAGGATATAAAATGGTGCCAGGTGGAGTCTCAGGGTGAGAGTTGAGTGTCAAGGAAAGTGAGAGCTGTTGTGACAAATGAGATAGTCATACTGCAGAGGGACTTGGGAGGCCTACGGAAGGAAGAGTGATCCTGATTAATTGTAAAGAGAGATGTATTACATGTTGAAAGAATGAGAGAGCAAGTGTGTTCTAAATTTAAGGTAATGCACACTCATACACTCCAGTTGTCCAGATGAATTTTTAAGCCTCGCCTAAGAAACATAATGAATTTTGCTTGATTTATGTGTGTACAGTGTGTACATTTTCTCTTGAGATTGTTTCTGTGTGTATTAAGGTGCATACAAGCTGCAATAAGCATTTGTTTGTGCCTGTGCATTCTAGCCTCAGCTCAGAGTGACATGCATCACTCAAGCTTGGCTGGCCTCAGTATGAACCCTGCGTGCTCTCCCACAGCTCAGTGATGGATGCTCCTCTAAGGAAAAAGATTAATGAGAGGTAGGAGGCTTGCAGGGTCATTCATCACAGTGAATATTATTTAGACGGGCCATGTAAGCCTGTAACCTGAGAGTTCAAGAGACAGAGACAGCCTTAGATGTGTGCTCTATGATGAATGGTGGTGCTTTCGATCTGTTTGTTACAATACTCCAACTGTGTAGTGGTCCGTCATTGCAGGAGCCGTGTATATAACAATAAACTCTCCGATGGTGCTTTATTCAAACTTGCTATGAGATCATCAGGGAGTGTTATTTGGGGGCCAGTGCTTCATTTGAGACAAAGTGAATTCAAAGAAGCTGTTTTGTTTAATGATGATACATCTACTCTACATTTCTCACCTTTTTCCTTATAGAGAGGAATAATGATTGCAATCCATCTGGTAGAAGCCTTTGTTGCTACACCATCATCTAGCAGCTGCTGGCTTTGACTCATACAGAATCGCTGCCAGTCACTCTTGGCAGCTGAGGCACATCAGACACACCACTGTCAAGGGGAACAGAGAATCAAAGGCATGTAACATGATATTTAGAGAAAAAGAAATATGCCCCCTGAAAGTGCATTTTGGGTCAGATAGAATTTCAATAGAGACATACATGCACATATGAAAAAAAGATTGTAATTATCTAAAACAAATTATACAAAACCATTTCCAATACTAGTTTCATGTCATGTGCAGATCCCAGTGAAACGGGAAGCATGGAGATGCACATTGAAATCTTTGGTTTATATTCATAGCAAATATCATAAATGACTTTGAGTTTGAATTTTTTAGAAACAGCTAATCTCCTTGAGTTTATATGCACAATATCCCTAGAAATGATGCAAAATAGTGCAAAAGAGATATACAAAAGTGAAAATCTACGTCATGTGTTACTCCAATAATAGGAATCTGAGTTGAGAATTGGCGCAGGCTTCCTAAAACTGGACAGGTGATTAAATAAATGCATAATTATACAGGTATTACACTCATTGTCCACTTTATTAGGAACAATAGCACACCTGTACATTTATGACGTCTAATCAGTACAGTATAAGAGCTGCAGTTAATCAAGAGCTTCAAACATAAGAATAGGAAAAAGTGTGATCTTTGTGATTTTGACCATGGCAGATGCTGGTTTGAATATTTCATAAAGCGTTGATCTCCTGGGATTTTCCCACACATCAGTTTGTATAGTTTACACAAGAATACTGGAAAAAAACAAAGATCCCGTGAGCAGAGGGTCAGCAGACTGAGGACAAAGAAGTATGAGTTGAGTTTTGAGCTGACAGGAAGTTTTTCTGTGCCTTTCTATTTTACAACGGTTGTAAAGAGTGATTATTTGGGTTATTATAAATGACTCTAGACATTTTTTCCAGATCTCTCATGCATGTAAATAATGAATTGTAATAATGCAGAGTTTCTAGATGTTTGGCATGGAAAAAAGAGACACAAGGTAAACTAGCATTAAATTAAACATAATTTAAATTATGTTCTTACTGGTGTGATATTTTGCTTGTCTAAATGGCTCTATTAGCATTGCCTGAGGGAAAAACAATTTGTTTTTTCAATCTATATCACACATCCTTCTTTAAAAGTTGTCATTTGTGAACATGAGTTGCTCATTAGTAAATACATTATATGTGCATTTGGGTTTGGATATCGCAAAAAATTTAAAATTAAAAAATAAATAAATAAATAAATATTGTCCAGTAGTTCACCATTGCATCTCTATAAAATTGTATTTCCTTTTTTTTTTTTTTTTATATATATATATATATATATATATATATAAAGGGAAGTCAGATCTTTTTGGCTTTATAAAGTCTTACAATGTCTCTTGAAACTGAAGCAGAACTATTCTGAAGCAGGATAGTGCTTTTCATTGCTCAGTTGTCAAGGCTGATACATGCTCTCCATGCTTCTTAAATACAATCATTCTTATTTGTGTTTCATTTTTATAATACCAGCAAAAGTAATTAGGCATTAATTTGAATTGGATTTTTATTTTTGGTTTCACAAACGATGACCCAAAGCCAAGCACATAGAGCTAGACATAATAGCGTCATAAATCAAAAGAAGCATAATGCCTGGAAATGCTTGCTACTGCCATTTTTTTCAAAGGGTTGGTACACACATCACATTTTATTAACTTAATAAATTACCATGGATGTCAATCAAATTTGGGAAAATAATTGCTTATGATGCCTCTCGTGATGGATTACAATTCAATCATTCTTAGATTTTCTAAAAACTGTAGAAAGGCATTTGCCTGCTTTAACTGTTAAGTTTTTTTAGCACTATTTCATTTGCCTTTACTCATGCATTGAAAATGAAACTCTTATATTTATGTAAATATATTATATTTATATGTGAGGGTTTTTTTTTTAAGAAAGAATTTCAAAAACAGTGGCATTGACCTAAAAAAAAAAAAAAGAGCAATTTCGCTTTATTGAGCCCACTGTGTGTCACCATAATTGTCTCTGTGATATGAGTGGGCAGGAAAATGATCATGTCATTGTATTTACACCTGGTTCATTCTCTTTACGAGCTGTTTCAGAATTCATGCCAAACCAGGCAGTACAAATGACATCTTTTGATCAAGGCTGCCAGAAATGATCAGAGGAGATTGGCAGGTAATGGATACCTAGTGACAATCCAAATCTAAAGGGGAATAAGACTGGCCTGCACCTGCCAATTATCCTTTAAAGCTCCAATCCTACAAGCATCCTGGCTGACATCTAGTGAGAGGCTAAATGAGAGAAGCACAGTCTCCGAAGATTGTGTATTATCAGTTGAAATGAGAGCTATTTGTGCTTTCACATTGGCTGTCCTGTTAGATCTTGTGTGTACAATTAACGCAAAAATAGGTAGTGGAGAGAGAATATCTATGTGATGGGGTGCATCGGATTTTGGTTTAAATTAGATACAGAATATGAGAAGGGTCTAACACCTTTCACTGAAAACAATTTGACATGAACAACTATAACAACAAGAATGAGTAAAGGTGGAGAGAGCAGGGCAAATTTGGTGTGGCTTCTAAGAATGATTGTTCCGCTTACAGTATCAGAAGACAATGTCAAACTAGTAGCAGACAGGCTGTCATAAAAGGAAATAGTCACTCCTTGGGTTGGTGGATGGGTGCAACTGGCAGCAAGAGGGGTGTGGATGCCCCATCGAATCTGTCATATGAAGGTGGTCAGCCAGACAGCTTTCTCCCAACATCTAACCTGTCTATAGTAAATAGTCATCAGAAAGAATTTAAAGTGACAGGTGGCATATGCATTGCACTCTTTTGTCTTTATTTGTAAACCCCCTAAACATATGTCCACCTTTTTTCTTTATTTTTACTTACATTTTTTTCACCCTTGCACAGGTTTGTTACAACACAAGCATGAGGGAATATAGATTAAGTGGTAGCAGCTGCCTCTTCTTCACAAAATATATCACGTGTTTCATCACACATTTTCAATCCCAAAAAAGCAAATGGTTTACAGGAATAGACTATGACAAATAAAACACTTTTGTACATGTGTAAGTAGGCCTTTTGTTTAGGCTTGCACTTTTGGTAATCTTTCATGATGACTCATGAGTGTGAGATGTAGCAAAAGTCCAATTTTATTGTAGAGACCTCTAGGGTTGTGGACTCCTGAGATATACTTATCACAAGAGAGCTTGCTTTTTTGATTGGGAGTCTTCTAAAAACACACAATAAGTCATCAGAAGCCACTAAATAGTTCCATTAACAAATGGCTGGAAAAATCATTTGGCTTCTATCAAGCAAAAATGAATTGAAACTCTATATCCTGGCAGCTGTTACATCTGGCTATGCAGTTGACAGATGTGAAATGAAATGACCAAGAAAGCTTTTATAGACTAAATTTTCTCAAGACTTACATGTGAGTTGTATACAGTATAGTAAGTGTATCAAGCTGGTTGTAGTTCAAAATAAATCGTCTTTCATTTGATTGGTACAGATAGCTGAGGTACAAATAAATCCCTGCAATTAGCACAGACACCCAGTGTTAGACAAGCAGATACTGCCTAAACATTATAAACATTATAAACAGTCTGATGATCCATGTAAATATCAATGACGATAAAGGGTAAAAAGTTATATAAATGATATTCTGCTTCAAGTCAACGGCAAGTTCATAAGCTCATAAGACACCTTGTCAGACATATCAGATCACTTCTTTATTCTATGGCCCCTTGTAATGATAAAGATATTTCACATAAATGATGACTTTAGTCCATTAACTTGTTTTTTATAGAAAGACTGCAAAAGGTCATTTTGTAAAATATAAAGAAAAAGTTTGCTTATGCTGACATCTGATGTTTTTCCTCCTTTTTTAGCTTATGATTCAGAGGATGTTGAAGAACCAAGAATCCAAAATGAGGATTTTGTAAAGGAAGACTCAAGAACCACAGAGAAGCCACTGGCTAACAATGACTTAAGGAAGGACTCTGCCATTGAAAAATCAAAGGATGAACACTGCTTCCCTACTGCTGAGTTTTCTGAGACTGACAGTGAATTACACATTAATGAGGCGAATGAACCTACATCAGATGTTGACAGCAGGTCAATTAATATTAAAGACAACCCAATGAAAGAGTGTTTTAATGAGCGATCCGAGAAATCACTGTGTGGCTCAGATAGTCTGGAACAGATAAAAGCCATTTATAATGGTTTTCTTTCTAACTCCTTTTGGTCTTCGCCAAGTCTAAATCCTTCTCAGTCATGTACAGAGAAAAGATCTGAAACAAGCAGTAGCAGCAGCAGCAGCAGCAGCAGTCCTGGGGGTAATTGCTATGACTGGCACCAGTCTGCAGTTGCAAAGACCTTGCAGCAGGTTTCTGAAAAACAGCTTCACCCTCAAAGGGAAACTAATCTTTTCAGCACCGTTCAGCTCTACCGCCAAAGTGCTAGGGTGTATGGGTCCATCTTTAGTGGTGCAAGCAAGTTTCATTGCAAAAGCTGTAGTGCCTCTTATGACACACTGGTTGACCTTACAGTTCACATGAATGATACAGGCCACTACCGAGATGACAACCATGAGAAGGCTGACAAAGGGGCCAAGAGCTGGTCCAAGCCACGTAAACGCTCTTTAATGGAACTGGAGGGTAAGGAGGATGCACAGAAGGTGCTGCGCTGTATGTATTGTGGTCACTCTTTTGAATCCTTGCAAGATCTCAGTGTACACATGATTAAAACCAAACACTACCAAAAAGTGCCTCTTAAGGAACCTGGAACATCAGTTGCTGCTGCTAAAGTGATGTCATCTTTCAGAAAGAGAGTACCTGTAGAATTAGATATAACTAAACTAAATGGCACTGATCAGAAAGCCTCTTCTAATGAAAGTCTAATAAATGTTAGTGTTCCCAAGGTTGCTGACATTAACAAGAAGGAGAGTCTCATGGACCACAAGGGGATGAGTAACACCGCTCAGATAAAATCCCAGATTTTGAGGTGTATGGAATGTGGACAATCATTTGAGACTTTGCAGCAGTTAAGTGCCCACATCATGCTGACAGGGCACTTTGTTAAAGCTAATCAATCTCCCCAAAAAATGAACAGATGCATTTCAGAACAGATATCCTTGCCTGGGAAAATGAAGATGAAAAATGTGAAGACCCCAAAAGAGAGACCTTGTTCCTCCACATCCTCCCCAAATGAAAGCACCAAATCACTGCATACCTCTACTCCTCTAAAACAACCAGAAAAGCAGCAAAAGATTTTCCTAAAAGACATGCATTCTAAAGAACTGGGAAGTGACAACAATTTAGAGGAGAGGTTCACAATGTCTTCAAAATCTGACTATCTTACTGAAGAGGACTTGCAGGACTGTCCAAAAATGAACCTGGATATCCTTAAGTCCTTGGAGAACACTGTTACTTCTGCCATTAACAAAGCACAGAAGGGCACTCCCAGCTGGGGAGGATATCAAAGCATTCATGCTGCTTATCAGTTGCAGAATAGCATAAAGCCTTCTCTCTACAACTCTTCCATGCAGCAACTAGTGCATGGTGTGGAAGTTTCATTCTCAGACAAAAATGAAATCCCTTCCAGCCCTCAACAGAGAACTCCTTCACCCAAAGTAAACCTGCATGCCATGGAGGAATTGGTAAAGAAAGTAACACAGAACATTGCTGAGGAAACAAGAAAGGACAAAGATGAACAGACTTCCGTAGCAAGGCACTTTATAATCTCCTCTGCTACGAGTGCAGACAGGAAATCAGCATCCAATTCTCCTGCAGTAGAAGGATGCGAAACACTAAAGAACAAAGATAACAAGATTGCTGACTCTGAGAATAATGTAAGTGGGAGGGAGTCAAAAAAATGTAACGAAAGCTTCACAACCTCTTTAGATTTCTGTGAAGACAGCGCAGTAATAACTGTTCACCCAGAGCCAAAACAACCATTTGTTAGTCCTTTAAATGCCCTTCAGTCAGTCATGAATCTTCATTTGGGTAAAGCGGCCAATCCTGTGAAACCAGTTGAGGATCCTATGAGTATGCTTCTAAAGATGAGCAACAGTATGGCAGAGAGGGCTGCGGTTGCTTCAGCTCCGATATCCACCTCAAAGCCAGAGCCATTACATCTATATGTGTATCACAATGACAAAGACCAACCAATAGATTTATCCAAAGGCAAAAGGAACCAGTGTTTAGTTACAGCTTCTCTCCCAGGGAAAGTGTTGAACTCTCTTCCTGCTATGACCAAGACTGATTTAACTGATACAATCAAATGCCCCCCAGTCAGTCCAGTGCACGAAAGTGCACTATCAGAAATATCAGACATGTTACGCAATTTTTCCGACAGTCATGTCTTAAATTCTCAGACTTCTCACAAATCCGAGAGTTCGGGTATTGAAGATTCTCAAACGTCAAACGCAGGAGATGATGCATCTATGGTGCACAAACGCAATGGAAGGCAGTCGCACTGGAATCCTCAACACTTGTTAATTCTGCAAGCCCAGTTCACATCTGGCCTCAGAAAGACAGCTGAAGGGAAGTATGTCATATCAGACTTGAGCCCTCAAGAGAGGCTGGTCATCTCACATGCTACAGGTCTTTCCATGACAACTATCAGCCACTGGCTTGCCAATGTGAAATACCAGCTGAGGCGCACAGGCAGGACCAAGTTTATGAAAAACGTTGACTCAGGTCACCCAGTTTTCTTCTGTAGTGAATGTGCTACACAAATCCAAAAACGTTCATCATACATCTCTCATCTTGAATCACATCTCGGCTTTAGATTACAAGATTTGGCTAAATTCTCATGTAAAAATCTCAGCAAGACGATTGTAAAGCATTCAACAAACGTATTGGAGAAAACTGTCTTGTCGTTCCTCTGATCCACTGCAGGTGGCAAGCAGCTGTACAGAGTATAAAAGGTGTACTATTAATCTTAATTTCAGCAGCTCAGAATGCAGTTCATGGAGGAACAGGAGTTTATAAAAACTGAAATATCAAAACATCTGTGTAATTGTTGTACAGGATGTGTATTGTATGTTGATAAAAAGTTTATTATCATAATATGTATGTCATAAATAAAATAAATATCCGGTAGGAAGTATAACTCACCGAATTTTTTTCATAAAAATTATTATATAAAAAGTGGCATATACATGATTATTTATTTCTGTATAATCATCAACTTTATGCTGATGTGCTTACAGTTCAAATAGGTAACAAAGTGTACATTTGTACAGGGCTAATATTTTCCATGATTATTCATTCTATTTATTATTTATTTATTTGCAAATGTTTTTTTTTTCTTCTGTTGTCGTAATCTATGTTTATGCATATAAATCTACATTATTTTCATACAGTTTGTACAGCAGTTTGCTATTTTATACAACACAGCACCACTTCAACCTGATAACCATAAGACTAAAATATTAACATAGGACATTTATTGACATCTGTACATGTGCTCACTTATCCATTATTTATTACTGATCAGTAAACAGTCAACCGTGCACAGCACAGTGCATACAGTCAGACACATTTAGGCGAAGAACTTCAGTTAATGTTCACATGAAAACATCCAAATTAGAACAAAGTGATTTCTTTGGCTTTTACACAGAATTGTGCAAATAACACAAAGCAACCTGATGTCTTAATGGCATCTTCTGCTGCTGTAGCGCTTTCAAATCAAAGCTTGATATGTTGTGCATTCTGAGATGCTTTTCTGCTCAGCACAGTTTTAAAGAGTGCTCATTTCAGTTTCTATTGACTTGTCAGGTCATTCTCCTCTGATCTCATCAACAAGGTGTTTCAACCTGCAGACTCTCTGCTCACAGGATGTGTTTTGGTTATTGCACCATTTTGTGTTAATAATGTTATGTTTGAAAAAAAATCTCTGGTGATTATCTGTTTCTGAAATGGTAAACTATCTGACACCAACAACCATGCCACGTTTTTTCCCCCTCATTTTCATGTTGGATAAAATTTAACTAAAACTCTTGACCTGTACCTACGTTATTTATGCATTGTGCTGCTGCCACCAAATTGGCTAACTGGATAACTGCATAAATAAGCAGAAGTACAGGGGATTTTATAATAAAGAGGATGACGAATGTATGATATATTGCTTACAATCTAGTGTCATATAATACAAAAGAAATGTTTGCATATTGTAAGCTTACTGGTAAATGTACTTTTAGTTATATTCATAAAGCAAAACTATCCAGTGTTCTGTGTTTTCTTTTTTAACAACATCTATTTTTATAATGTAAAATGTAAAAGCTGCATTTCAGTAAAGTAAAATATAAAAATGTAATTTTGCCTTATCTACGGCCATTTCTGATCGAAGGTATTTTGTGTAACTGCGAAAATCTTTTCATCATTGCAATATTATTTAATGTTTAAGTATTTCCCTATGATGCATTCTGCTAAGTAAATACTCTCTCTCAAGTTTATATAAAAACAAATATGTTTAAGGCAGAGCATATATCAAATAATTATGATACATGTATGTCACAACAGTATTTAGAGCTAAACGTTAATCAAAAATATTTGCGGTATTGCTGTTGCTATGATGCCACAAATTTAACACAATTCAATATAAAACATAATAACAACACAGTAATTATATAATGATTCCCCTGTATTATCCTTTTTTTTTTAGTTTTTGCACATTATTTTCTATTTGTTAATCTTTCAAAATGAGCTGCAAAGCCTTGTCCATGAACATAATTCATTACTGTACTTAAATATGTACAGCCTGAATCCTCTCTTACAATACATCTTGACCAATCAAGTTGTGCAATTTATTTTTCCTTTTTTCTCACTTAATTCTTGTGATAAAAAATCGAGAGATAAAACGAGAGAGAGAAGTGTCCTCTTTCTCTGTGGTTCTGTCACCACTTTGATGAATATCATCTAAATTGCTTTGTATATTTGAGGGGTTTAGATGTCAATCTAATTTGAGAGTGCATGTTGACAACAGCGGCTCCAGCTAATGAGAAGAAAGCTGACTTTGACAGCATGATGAGCTTCAAACCGATCAGACGAGTTTGAACAAGAATTCTTAGAGAAATGAGAAATCAGAAAGTTGGAACCGAAAACCAATTTAATAAAAACTTAATAAAAAAAAAAGGAAATCAGGCAAACTGTACAATTTGCACTGGAGCTTACAACTGTAGTTTTTATGCACAATACATTGCAATATAAGAGATAATAAGCACTTTTTGCATATGCTTATAAGAAATAAATCGTTGGTAGACTTTTCATTTCACTTCAGCTCCACCGAGACTATGCTCAGTCTCTCCTTACATGTCAGGTCTTATTGTGGGTTGAGTTGAAATGACATGACAATGTGCGACAGCTCTGGACAAGTCGCAGGACTGAGAGGAGGTGGCTGTACTCACTGCCCACTGAGTCCATTCAGCCTGAGTTATACGCTAACTCATGCTCAAAATATTAGAGCGTTTGGGAGATTAAACTACAATCAGTATTTCTAATATGATATTCCAGTGTGTTCACACTTGAGAATAATATCATTAGAAAAGGTTCTCACATTTTTTGTCCAATTCAGGATAATGCTCGATTTTAAAACTATCCCAGGGACTCTGGATATCAATACCAGTCTAGCTCAAGGCAATATTGCTTTGACTTTTCACAGACAAAACACATTGGATTTTACCAGCTAAGTACTGTAGGATAATAAGAAATAGACTAATAAGGCTATTCAGTCTATACTAATCAGAACAATCATATACTGTCTATAACCGTGCTTCTAATTTCCACCTGGGTAACAAAATAAAAATAATGCTTTATAGAACCTACTTTTAGAACCATTTAATTAATTTTCGTATTTGGCAGATGTCCTTATCCAGAGCGACTTACAACTGAGCAGGGAAGAGTTTGGGGTATTGCTTAAGTGTGTGCCCAGAAGTGTCAGCATGGCGGTGGAGGGATTTAAACCTGTGACCTTCTGATCCATAGACCAATGCCAACACCTTTACCCCTGAGCTTCCAGATACCACTACCCAGTGCCCTTTTTCACTGGGTCATTTCCTTGAAGAACTGCCCGGAACATTCTCGCACAGGATCTGACATTTGCCAAAGATGCTCTTTTCATTGTTCAAATCCATGTATCACTACATTAATGCTTGCTGACAACACTAATTATAGTGAGCTACATGCTAAAATAACATGTCAAAAGCTGTGTAACAATCCATTAGTTCCTGCCTTCTGACCCCATTACCTTAAGCAATAGTCCCAAACATGGGAAAATGCTGACTGTATGAAAATAATGTTTTATAATTTTAGTGACTTTAGTGTCTAGTGCCTCACATTTGAGGGACACAACAGTCTTCAGGGTTTATTCTTAAACTTGACTTAGTATCTGTGTGGAATTTTGCATGTTGTCCACCTGGATTCTTTTAGGGTACACAGGTTTTCTCCCACTACTGGAAAACATGTTATGTTGGCAAGCAGATGGATTGCCTGATCCAAAAATGATATGTCAATACACTGCTGTTCCTGCTAGGGTATAAGCTTTAAAGGGTTTAATCATGGTTGAATGTCTAGTGATACAATATTTCTGTCATATCACTTTCCTCTGGAGTTGACAAAGGAGGAGCAAGAGAAGAAGAGCAACAGCAACATTAACAACAGCAACAAGAAGAACAACAAAACTGAGAAGACAAGTTCAATTGCAAAACAAACAAACAAATGAATTAATAAATAACAACAGGGGTTTTAACTGCAATCCTGACCAGAACTGAGTGTTTACTTTAAAAAAAGAGGAATCAATTACTTTCTAATTCACATTTTTTAATTTTTAACCTCGGCGAAAAGCAACAAATAAAAAATAAATGCACACAGAACTCAGCAAATCACATAGCCCATCAATCTATTAACTGTTTGCCTGAAATCAGTATAATGTCAACCTGTGTTAGAAGAGAAAGTGCAACATTTCACTTTTAGGATGCAGGCAACCTAACTGCACTAAACACTAAACTAGTCAACATGGCAGGAGCTTTGACATTGCAGAGCAAGAAACTGATGTGACAAGACACCTACTCATGTTCTATCAAAGCCTGGCCAATGCGGCATCAGTCTCGTCACTGTCCTTCTCTCGTCTCTGCCTCGCTGTCTCTCCACACAGGAGTCTTTCAAATGCGACGTGCCAGAAATGAGCTGAGCGCTTGTTTGTGACCTCCCGCACTGCTCCGTCCATCCAGAGATGGCAGGGGACACGATCTGGCGTGACACTCCCGGTTGGAGCTGCCAAAGCGCCACATTCCTGTCCCATTTATTCACACATTGCAGGAGATGAAATCCAGCGTTTTGAAGATCAGGGAGAAGACGTGTGTGTGCCTGTCTGGATGAGCTGCTTGACTTGTCATTGCTTTGTGTGGAAAGCTGCTCACTCAACAGCAGTGGCAGCACTTAGCTGGATTAGAGATGCAGACACAGATGGTGAACACAAGCAGACTCAGTAGGTAGCCTAGAAGCACACAGATATGGCCATCATGTTGGATGGATTTGAGTAAAATGACGAATAAGCACACTGTTGGACGCTGATATCTTTTTGCTCTTGCATATGACAAGATGTCTATACAACCTTAGTTATTTCAACATGCGTTTACACCATTATTTCATGCATTCAACCTTAACATTCAGCTTAATGTACACTAATGTAGAAAAAAGCAAAGAAATCATTTTTGGTTACAAATATAGAAAATTCTGTTTGTATTGTAAATATATACTATATTGAGACAATTTATTTAAAGCTAAAACACGCTGATATTGTTTTATTTATGCAGTATAACTTACCAGACACTTTAATTATATTTGGTATCATTAAAAGCAGATCCTGTTAGAAAAAAAAAAAAACACAATGTGATCGTTTGCTCAATGAATATGACTTAAATCTCATCATTTATAGTGTAAATTAAGACCAGTGATATTTAAATAGTCAACAATGTTTGCAAAATATGTGTCAGGATTACATAATGTGACAGTAAATGTTTACATTAAACATTAGAATGTAGGAAAATTTGATCTCAGTGACTAAGACCAATATTTCAGTGCCAGTAGTGGTTTAAGCATAAAAAACAAACAAACTGCTGATTACCAGGGATTATAACACACAAAAGTGAAGGTTTTTTCACAGAATGGTGTAAAACAAAACAAAAACATAGAGTGGAGTTATGTGGAGTAAAAATGTTGTAGAATATTGTTAGTAGGTTTTTCAAATGCTATAGAGAGTTAGATTCAGCTCTTTTGCATAAGAGAGCTGAAGAGAGTTCTCAGTTGCTTTTTTTATAACTGCACTTAATCTATGCAAGTATGATCTAATGCAGCATCTATACGATAGAGAAGATGATAGTTTAGTGGTTAAGGCTCTAGGTTACTAATCAGAAGGTCAGGGTTTCAAGCCTGAGTATCCCCAAGCTGCCACTCTTGGTGCACTTGAGCAACATCCTCAAACCTCTGTGATCCAGGGGTGCTGTAACATGGCTGACCCTGTATTTTGACCCCAGCTTCCTACATTGCTGTCATATGTGATGATTCCCAATTTTACTTTGGGGGTAAATAAAGTATTCTAAAATATAAAAAGATGTCTTTATCTCAAAGGTGCTCTCTATATGTTTATGGTAATTTCGATTTTTTTTTCACTCACCCACACGCATGCATGCACACGAACGCACGTACTATAATTAGTTTAAAAGTGCTGTTTTGGAATTCATGCCTCCATTAACTTAAATTTAGATTTTTTTTTTTTTTATCAGAACTTTGCTCAGGACATAAAATAAGGACAATCATTTTTATAATAAAAATGAGGGCTGTCTGTGACTTTTGCACATTATTGTATGTAGTGTAAACAGTCTGTCACTCTGCTTGTCTCAGAATGTCCTATACACAACTTCAATGTGTCAGGTCAGGGCTGAGGAATGACTGTGAGACGTGATAACATGTTGGCAAGAGCCCTCAGAATACAGGCACGTCAAAGAGGTGTGGAAACTTGTCAAAGCTGTGAACATCAGGGTCTTGGCAGGGTGACTTGTTCTCTTAGATAAAAATGGCCCAGTAATGTCAGCTGCTGCGAGACAGAAGTGTCATCTGTGTCTGTCTTACCTGAAGTGGCTCAAACAAAGCAAACTATATTAACGGTTCATCAGAAGAGAATTGAATCTGTTTTAAACGTTATTTTGGTGAGTTCTGTCTCTTTTTTTTAAAATATATATCTACATTAGTTGTTATTGTTTATTGTTATTGTTATTATTATTATTATTATTATTATTATTATTATTATCACCACTATAATTATAATAATTATTATTATTATTATTATATATAATAAAATGTTTCTTATAATGGCACGTTTCAAAATGTTTTATTCCTTTTATACCAGAGTATTCATAAATATTATTATTTCAGAGTTAAGACTGCAGAACAATTTAATTTCTTAAAAAGAACAACCATTCAATCTTTTATTTTGTGTTAATAATTTTGTGTTAATAAGTTAAGACGCTATAAATAAATAGTAAACCCCAAAACACAAAACACAGAACCTCCTTCCAGAAAAACTAAATAAATGTTATAGACAACTTCAACAACTGCACTTTTTAAAATGTGTTTATGTGGAGCATATGCTGGTAAGTTGTTTTTACAATAGACATGATAAAAAATTGATAAAAATAAAACATATTGTCTGATGAATCATAATAGAGCATTTAACATTATGTTATGAAGCAAGTAAGCTTTTTTCACTTGAGTCACTATGTGTCACTATTCTTTTCTGAGTATCAATACTTGTTCAGTCCATTCCTCATACTCTCTCTTATCCTCTCTCTCTCTCTCTCTCTCTCTCTCTCTCTCTCTCTCTCCACATCTATTCTGCACTTGTGTTGCTTGCTCAATTGCTCAATTGGTGGAAACTTGCAGCACTTGTATCACTGTCAGCCCCTTTATTGGCTAGACACTCAGATTGTATTCTGCATCACTTGCAAATTGCTTTGGAGACAAGCATCTGCCAAATTTAAATGTAAATCCAAACATAGGTACATATTGGTAGTATCCTATTTAGGGCTAAAACTTTGGAAAGTATGGAGATCTGGTTTGAGAGTGCTATCACTGTGATTAACAATGATCACTTGAAAATCTGTACTGAATTAGCCAACTGTGCTTCCACTTCTGTTTGATATGTTTGAAAAATAAATTCCTGAATTGTTTTATGAGTATCTGTGTTAGAATCTGTATTAAGACAGTATGAGTTGTAATGATCAACTAAATAAAAATGTTAGTTAGCAAAGAGCATAAAGAGGGATCAACTGTATCCATGACAATATGACTATAAATTAATTAGAACATTAGTATATAGTATACTCCACATTGTTCTTAAAGGATTCTATTTCCATTTACTTTAATAAAATTGTGCCTCTAAAATCAAACTATTTGCTTCAGGATCTGTAGATCTACCAATTTTAGTTTTTATTCATGTTTTATTCAAGTATGCATGCTTAATTTTATGCTTTGCGCTTTATCTTCAAAAGTCAGTAACTGCTTCTGTTTCAGAAATTTACTGGAATGATCTATGAATAAACTGTCATCTAGTTAGGATATTGTCAACTCGCCGTCAAACTTCCCACACGTTCTGACAGCTCCTGTATCTCTCTACTCTAAAAGAGAAACTTATAATTTAATTATCTTTCCTGTGTAAGATGAATAATTTTTTTGAGAACTGGTTGATATATGTCTTCTGTGTATTAAAGTTTGCTTTACTAAACAGCTTTTAGGAATAAAGAGTGCACTAACATACAATAAGATCCTTCTTAATTTTTTCTAAAAGGCATCAAGCTTATAATTTACATATACATTGTCATCATCTGTACAATAGAAAACCAATACACAACCAATACACAATGTAGAATTGAGCTGATCTTGTTAAAGGCTTTGGTGTGCAATTGCATCACATAAAATTCTCTGACTAAAAATAATGTGCAAAATGGGTTTTTGTTGTGTACTTTTTTGTATAACACCTATTAAAGAAAATATGATGCATCCCAAACTATTGTAGTCATAATATAAAAAAGTAAACAAATGAGTGTTTTTTTCTGTTCTGGTAATCTGAAGTGCAGCAATTATCTAACATTAATATGAAACAGACATTGCCATGGTAATATCTTCTCATTTTAGGACATGTTATTATTGTAGCATGCCTTTGTGCAATTGCTTTTTAATTCTTTGCTATTAAACAACCTGAAAAGGCAAAAATTATTCTTGAATATGACTGTACTTATTTGTAATCGCCAGTCCTGAGAGGACTTTTAAACTTAGCAAAACATATTGTATCGGTTAAAGTAACCTAATGGCATACACATTACCTGTGATGCGGAGAATGAGGCGGAAGCCGAAGTAGACGCACTACAAGTCTTTAATGAATTACTCAGGAGACAAACACACATACAGCGAAGCGTTGCAGTCCTGTGAATGTAAATGGCAGTCTGTGTATGGTAATCCACGGGGCACTGGCAACAGCCAGAGAATAGCGATGCAGACAGCGTGACGTGGGAAAACAATAACGGACGAAGTGGGAGTGAAGATAGGCTGCTTATATGTGCGTGGTTGATGGAGATCAGGTGCACCGCGTTAGTAATCAGGCGAGCAGCTCCGTGCAGGCGGGGCTGGTGCGGGCGAAGACGCAGGGTGCTCCCTGACACCACCCCCTACCCCAGGGGCGACACCGGACGCCCTGACCCTGCGACGAGGCCGGCCCCTAGCCCTGGGCGCCGGGCGACGCGGGTGAGCGGCGTGGAACTCCTCCAGCAGCGCCGGGTCCAGCACGTCCTGCCTGGCCACCCAAGACCGCTCCTCCGGACCATATCCCTCCCAGTCCACCAGGTACTCGAGGCGACCCCCGCGCCGCCGGGAATCCAACACCTCCCAGACCGCGTAGACCTCAGGTTGATCCACAACCTCCGGCTGGACGGGCGCCGCGGGGTCACCTGGAGGGCGAGAGACAGGCGAGACATAAGGTTTCAACCGGGACACATGAAAGGTCGGATGGATACGATACCTGGGCGGCAACTCCAACCGGTAGGACACGTCGTTGATCTGCCGGACCAACTTAAAGGGCCCGATGAACCGGGGGCTCAACTTACGGCACGGGAGTTTCAGCCGCAGGTCCCTCGTTGACAGCCAGACCCGGTGCCCGGGACGGAACCGCGTCGACTTCAGACGACGAGCATCGGCGTGTCTACGAGTGTTCCGTACCGCCCAACGTAGTTGGGTGTGAGCTGACTCCCAGACATGGTTGCTTTCCCAGAACCAGGCATCCACTGGGGGCACGTTGCTGGGCTCGTCGGACCAGGGGAATAAGGGCGGTTGGAAACCCAGCGTACACTGAAAGGGGGTGAGGCCCGTGGTGTCTTGACGGAGTGAGTTTTGTGCATACTCGGCCCATGGTAGGAAACGACACCAATTCCCCTGGTCTTGGCTGCAGTAGACCCTCAGATACTGGCTCAGCTCCTGGATCTTCCGCTCCGCTTGGCCGTTGGACTATGGATGGTAGCCAGAGGAGAGGTTAACAGACTTCCCTAGGAGCCGAAAGAAAGCCCTCCAGACCCGGGAAGTGAATTGAGGTCCCCTGTCCGAGACGATCTCCTCCGGGAGGCCGAAGGTGCGGAAAACCTGGTGGAACAGGACCTCGGCTGTTTCAAGGGCCGTGGGTAGGCCCTTCAGGGGGATGAAGCGGCAGCCCTTGGAGAAGCGATCCACCACCACTAGGATGCAGGTGTTGCCCTCGGACCGTGGTAGGTCGGTCACAAAGTCGATGCCCAAGTGGGACCAGGGGCGCTGAGGGATCGGGAGCGGCACGAGCTTGCCCACAGGCAGGTGACGTGGGACCTTTGGCATGGCACAGGTAGCACATTCCTGGACGAAGCGGTTGATGTCCCTGGTCATACCGGGCCACCAGTAACGCTTGGACGAGCTGAACCATGCATTTCTCGCCTGGGTGGCCTGTACCCAGCCCTTCGTGGACTGACTGGATGAGACCCCACCGACAGGTGGTGGGGACGAACACCCGTCCCTCCGGACAGCCTTCCGGGGCAGGCTCCTGGCTTGAGGCCGTGCGGATCTCCTCGTCGATCTCCCATACGATGGGCCCCACGATGAGCGAGGGTGGAAGGATGGGGTCAGGATCGCAGGGTTCCTCCGGCCCAAACACGCGGGAGAGAGCATCAGCCTTCCCATTCTGTGATCCAGCTCGGTAGGTGACCTGAAAACGGAACCTGGTAAAGAAGAGCGCCCACCGAGCCTGCCTGGGGTTTAATCTCCGAGCCTCTCGCAGGTATTGGAGGTTCTTGTGGTCAGTGATTACTGTGAACGGGTGTTCGGCGCCCTCCAACCAGTGTCTCCATTCCTCCAGGGCAAGCTTGATCGCCAGAAGCTCCTGGTTGCCGATGTCGTAGTTCTGCTCGGCCGCGGAGAGCTTATGGGAGAAGAACGCGCACGGGTGGAGCCGAGGAGGAGAACCAGACCATTGAGAGAGGGCCGCCCCTACGCCAGTTGAGGAGGCATCGACCTCGACCACGAACGGCCTTCTGGGATCCGGGTGGTGGAGTACAGGATCGTTGCAGAAACGCCGGCGGAGCTCGTGGAAAGCCTCCTGAGCCTCCTGGGTCCACTTCAGGGTTCGTGCCTTACCCCTGAGGAGTGAGGTGAGGGAAGCGGCGATTCGGCTGTAGCCCTGGATGAACCGGCGGTAAAAGTTGGCGAAGCCCAGAAAGCGTTGGAGCTCCTTGATGGTCTCTGGGATGGGCCAGTCCCGCACTGCCTTAACTTTCCCCTCGTCCATCTGTATACCACGAGCGCTGATCACGTACCCCCAGAAAATGGGTCTGTGGGCGGTGGAACTCACACTTCGAAAGGTTCAAGTAGAGATGGTGCGACCGGAGTGCTCCTAGGACCTGTTGCACATGGGTGTGGTGATCCTCCAGATTCCGTGAGTAGATGAGAATGTCATCGATGTAGACCATCACGAACCTCTGGAGGTAAGGTCGGAGCACCTCGTTCATGAACCCTTGAAAGATGGCCGGAGAGATGGAGAGGCCGTACGGCATGACCCGGTACTCGTAGTGCCCAGACGGGTTGATGAAAGCGGTCTTCCACTCGTCCCCCTTCCTGATACGCACCAGGTTGTAGGCACTCCGGAGATCGAGCTTGGTGAACACCCGAGCCTCCCTTAGGTCCTCAAGGGCCGCTGGAACGAGCGGGAGGGGATAAGGGAGAGGAGCGATCTGGGAGTTCAACTGCTGGTAATCGATGCATGGACGGAGACCTCCGTCCTTCTTCCCCACGAAGAAAAAGCTAGACGCCGCCGGGGATGTAGACGGGGTGATGAATCCCTGTCGAAGGGCCTGCTGGACGAACTCCTCCATTGCTCGATGTTCAGGGGCCGACAGGGGATAGATGCAGCCCTTGGGCAGCTTCGCCCCGGGGAGCAGATCAATGCAGCAATCCCACGGTCGATGTGGGGGAAGACGAGTGACCGCTTTTGCACAGAACACATCCTTGAACGCCTGATACTCCTCTGGGATCTCCACCTGGGTAGCGGTTGTCGCCTCCTCCACCCGGGTGGCGCCCACCGTGGCTCTGGGGATCCTGGATGGAAGCCGGGAGAGGCAGTGTCTTAGGCAGTGGGGACTCCACTCCAGGATATCACACGGGTCCCAGGAGCATCTTGGGGCATGTTGCTGTAGCCAGGGTCTCCCCAAGATCACACTGACCGTGGAGTCCTCGAGCACCATGTACCGGATCTCCTCCTGGTGGAACAGCCCGACTTGTAGCGTCACGACCGGTGCGCAGTACTTTACCCAGCCCCTGCCCAGTGGACGTCCCTGGATGGTCTGGACGGCTAAGTCCTCGGAGCCCCTCTCTCGGGGGAGCTGCAGGCGGTCGAGGCAGGCCTGAGAGATGAAGTTTCCTGCAGAGCCGGAGTCGACCAGCGCCCGAACCGAAATGGAGAGAGCAGGGGTTAGCAGAGTCACAGTGAGTTTGGACAGAGGTGAAATATCCGGAAACTTGACTGTACTCAACGCGTGCGCGAGGGCGTGTGGGGCACTTGGAAATGGAATGACCCGGCTTTCCGCAGTATAAGCATTTACCCGTGACCAGGCGGCTGTTTCGCTCCCTCTGGGACAGTCGCTGGGAGCCCAACTGCATCGGCTCGGAGCCGGCGGCCGCCTGTGCACCAGGTGGTGTCACCAAAGGCAGGGGCGTAGCGTAGGTTGAGGTGGTGTCAAAGTGCATGCCGCCAGGCGTTGCGAGAGGCCGATGGATTTCTGGATAAATCCCTCCAGCCCCACCTAGTCATCACAGACGGCCATTGCTTGCCTAATTTCTGGAGATAACCCTTGCCGATATACACCGAGAAGCGCCGACTCGTTCCAGCCACTAGATGCCGCCAGAGTGCGAAAACGGAGGCTGTAATCCGTAATGGTGTCGTCACCCTGACGCAAGCTGAGCAGCTGATCGGCCGTTGTAAGGACCCCAGAGGCGGCGTTAAACACTTCCAGGAAGTGCGCCGTGAACGGCGCGTAGGCGTTTACCACCGGGCCGGCGGCCTCCCACAGCGATTGCGCCCACGCTAGCGCTTTCCCGGACAGGAGCGAGATGAAAAATGCGACTTTTGACCGTTCGGTGGGGAATCGCTGCGGCTGCATCTCGATATATAGATTCACTTGCATCAGGAAGCCGCGGCATTCGGACGGTTCGCCGGAGAACGTCGCTTGGAGTGCCATGGGACTGCCGGTGGCAGCGGGGAGGCTTGGACGAGCTGCAGCAGAAGGGAAGGCGGCTCGGAGCGCGGCGAGGAGGTCCCGAACTGAGTCCGAAGGTGCGCTGGGTTGGGAATCCATCTTGAGGTGAGCCGCTCTTTGTTTCTTCTTCGGTCTGTTATTCTGTGATGCGGAGAATGAGGCGGAAGCCGAAGTAGACGCACTACAAGTCTTTAATGAATTACTCAGGAGACAAACACACATACAGCGAAGCGTTGCAGTCCTTTGAATGTAAATGGCAGTCTGTGTATGGTAGAATAGCGATGCAGACAGCGTGACGTGGGAAAACAATAACGGACGAAGTGGGAGTGAAGATAGGCTGCTTATATGTGCGTGGTTGATGGAGATCAGGTGCACCGCGTTAGTAATCAGGCGAGCAGCTCCGTGCAGGCGGGGCTGGTGCAGGCGAAGATGCAGGGTGCTCCCTGACATTACCCTGTGGTTTGCATTTTTAAGTAGAAAAGCCCCAGATTGCCTGTAAGCCTTTAAAATTGGGTAAGTGCTATTTTGGGGCAAGTGAAAGACACTATCCTCTTTTGTATTTGTTAGTTGATTGTGTTACACACCATTAGTAAATCAAGGCCTCTGTTGTCAGGGCTCAACTTACAGTAGGGATCTTCAAGAGTTAGCGTTATCATTCGAAGTTGTTGCCAAGTATTGTAATGGTGAATATAGGCCTAAATGGAAGATTTTTTTTGAGAGAACCCAGAAAAGCTTTTGAGAACAAACTTTGTCCAGTGAGAAATTTAATGTAAGGCATTTCAAATTTGGTTGAAAGCTGGTAGACAAAATAGTTACTAAAGGGGTAAAGTGGAGCACAACTTTATTCTGAAACAAGAGCAGCTTCGTTATGAAGTACAAATTCTTACAGGCAGTGTATATTTGATTAGTATTATATAGTTTGCATAGCATTTAAACAACCTGACTTTTTTATTCTTGGTGTGGGATAACCCCCTTCGCCACCCTTCTTTACATCAGTCACAACCAGTGTTGCTGTGATAGCAGACTATTGACAAGTGTGACAGGACTTTGATTACAGCGTCAGCCCTGGGGCTGCGGCTCGTCATCTGTCAAGTCTGAGCTAAGCTCTGCTGGGCTGATGGCAAGCGCAAACATTGAGGAGAGATAGGGTGAAGGGAAGGAGAGGAATCATTAAATCATTATACTTCACTCTGCATTCCACTGTACACAAGTCAAACTAGTGGCAGCTTCAAACCCAGAATGAGCAATCAAAGTAGCTTTCAAATGGTTTTCATTCAATTTTCAAGTCATTTGACTACATTTAGTGGACACTGTCTGAAATGTTATGCAAATTAAGACAATGTTTTCATATTTTGCCCTAAATTTTAACTACTAGAAAATAACCTATCCACAGACTGAACCAAGATTTCATGTCTAAATGACAAGTAAACATTTGGAGAAAAAGTTTCATCTAGGATTCTATCTTCAAACTCTTTTCTGTGTTCAGTTGTCAATGTTCTCATGGGTCTCCCAATTTCCTTACATTTCCTAATAACTGCCAGCTGTAAAATGGCTACAAGGTGTGAAGAAGTTCATGTGTTTAAATCCTGACACTGCCCCTCGAATAGGCAACTGCTGGGAAATAATAAATGGAATTAATACTAGTCTTCTTAAAGGGTATTACAAATTTCATGGGCTAATGTTTGTCCACATTTAGAGACTCGTCATATTGAATACATTTAATACATATAAAATAAAATACATTTCTATGAAATTTTTTTTTTTAATTCTCAAATCCAAAACACATTCCTAGACATCATACCATATAATTTCTATAGCCATAGTTTTTAAAATTCATTTATACATCTTTAGTAACCTCTTTATTCCTGTAAGGATGGCAGTGGATCCAGAGCCTATCTCAGAAAAATTGGATATGAAACAGTAATACACCCTGGATAGGATTGCATTATTTATATCCTTCTATATATAACAGCCATACTTCTTTTTTTATCTGTGATGATGTGTTTTTAATGCACTTAGTAATTATCTGAATTCTGCCCAGTGCCTCCATCACTGCTGCCCGGAAATGGCAAAAGTACACACATCCTTCACTTAAGTAGAAATAAAGATTAATAATGCTTTAAAATACTCCTGTAAAAGTGGAAGTACTGACTATACTTTTTTACTCAAGTTAAAGTAAAGAGGTTTGGGCTCTGATATGTACTTAAATAAAAAGTAGCCATTACTACTTTTTTTTATTACTACCTGTTTTCCTGTTTTAGTGTCACGCTGGTAACTGGACCTCACGTCATAATGTTTTGTATTAGTGAAACCCTAATCAACATAAAGCATGAAGACAAAATATTATTTTAAATGTTCAAAAGTAATTATGTTTTAAATTACGTAAATCATAAGGACACCAAATGGAACCTTTGCTGTTTCCACACGAACGCTTAATGAGGTGATACCGGAAAAACTGTACCTCTTCTAACTTTTATATGGATTACATAATCAGAGAATATTTGTTTTAGATGTAAAAATGCTTATTCCCTGAGATTCAGACTGTTTTATTTATGTATGTGAAGAGAGATGACAGAGACAGCAGGGAGCGCTCCCTGTCTGTTTTCTTTATTTTACAAAAGCACAGCATTTTGTTGTTATTATGAGTGTATACAAATAAAATTAGACCCTTTACAGATTCAAATGATGTATTGCTCTTATCTGTATGTTTAAAAAAGACAGTAATTTAAGTTTGTTTCTGCTTTATAAAGAAAATTTGCCACAAAACGCACTGGGGCATTTGCTGACCACAGAGAGTTCATTGTGTGCATCATGCAGATTTTGGTGCTGGTTTGAGACTTGGTGGCACCAAGTATGTGCACTTGTAAAACGAATCCTTTTTGGTGAAGTTTATTTATTTGTTTATATCTGAGTAAAGAAAGGAGGTCTTGAATAAACATGTTGCGTTCAAGGTTTTAATTTCACCTCTTCTATATTTATTTATTTATATTTCTAAAAAAAAATGGTCAAACAGAAATGCGCACTTAAAATTCATTTCCGTTACACTTTATTAAGGTGTTCATTTTTACAGCCCTATTTAATATATCAATACAAAAGAATTTCTTATTTTGGTATCCAGGCTGATTATCCACCATATAGAACACAAGTAGAGTAAAGATGATGATGATCAGGTGATCAGGAATGTCTCTGTTCTCAGTAATGTTTACATCACTGACTCCCTCTGTCTCATCCACATTAGCCCCAGACTTCTTGTTGCCTTCTGACTGCTCATTGTTTGCTTTGTAAACTAGCCTACGCCTGTGGTGTGTGAGAGCCAGGAAATGTGGTTAATGGGATGAAAACGGCATGCAGTGAGATAAAAAAAGTTTGAAAAGTAGAAAGGACAAATATTTGTGTAAAAATGCTGTGAATAAAAGTAAAAAATTAATAGTGAAGTACTGATACCAGAAAAATCTACTTAAGTACAAATTACGAAGTATTTGTACTTTGTTACTTCCCACCTCTGTTACCCTACACAGAGCTTTATATCGAGTATATGACAGGTGGTTGACTGGTGGCTCTGTTATATTATGTGAACTGTGGACATTTTGTGACAATTTGCTGATTCATTCCTATTCAAAAGTAAGGCTTATTGTAATTCAATACAAGGTTCTTCTGACAAATCATCTTTATCTTTTGATAAAACGCATCTACGCTGAAGGTGAAGTATTCTCTTCCAAGATGACTCTGCTCCCATCTACAGAGCACAAGGCATCACTGATTGGTTTGATGAGGATGAAGATAATGTAAATCATATATTATTGGTTAATAGTGAGCACATTTTACCCCAACTTAACACCCATTGCAATTTTTTATACAGTATTTATGCAATGCTCTTATAAGAAAATATATTTTGAATAAAAGTTCAATGTGTATTTGTCGTAATACAATTTTTGGGGGGGTTTCCTTTAAACTAGTCTTTATTGTTTACTATAATCACAACTTGCGCACACACACACACACACACATACACACACACACACACACACACACACACACACACACACACACACACCTACACACCTACACACACACACACACACACACGCACACCAATTAGATAAAAAGTTCTGTCTAGGAATTTATGCCTCCCATCACTAAAATAACCAACATGCCAAGCATCTGTTTTCTATATAGCAATTTTGCTTTGTTAAGCAACTACTGTATCTCCATTTCAAAACCAGGTAAAATGAATTGGTTCTGTCATATTTTTTTTATTTTTACTTTTGGAAAACAAGAAATTATTTTACAAAAGCTGTAGAAGATAGACAAATCTTTCTACTATTTAAGCCAAAAAAATGCTAAGTGAACTTCTGAAAAGTAATGCCTGAAAATGATATGCTTTGCAGATGCTTTTTATCAGGTAGTGTGGTTTTCACATAAACATTCTCAAATTAAACTGATGTTATGATACATGAGCAGGGTATTGGGATACATGAAGGATAATTTACACTATGGAATGGCTGATTTTGGCAGAAACAAACACACATGAAGAAAGTTTAAGTGTGTCTCACAATGACATTTTCACATTTTAAACATACTGTATTGTGGATGCAAATTGCCTGTGGGAAGTAACTCTTCTCATTCTCCCTGTGTATGTCTTCAGGGATATGAAGCATCTCTGACCACAACAAAAATAAAATAATCCATTGTTCACTATCATCATTGCCCTGGGTTCAGCACCATTTACTCTAGGTAGACTGTGGGTCAGGAAGCTCAGTGGCAATGGTAAGATCAACTGATTGCACCATAATCTCAAGAACTCGTTTCCAGGGTTAGCCATTCTGTAACACCTTTTAAAGACCCTTAATCATTAATTTAAATGATGCCGCAAATAATATATAAAATATATTTTGTATTATAAATACTACAAAGTTAATAAATGTTTGTATTTTATAGGATATTGAATGTATAATGATGATGTATAATGTTTAATAAATACTTAACTCTATAGTAATCTTAAATGTTTAGAAACTAGGAAAAAGGTGGCAAAAAAAGAAAGAAAAAGGATACATTATATACTATAAATGTACTTAAAATATTGAACTTAAAAGTAACTTAGTAGTAATAGTAATTTAAGGTGCTTAAATATATAATTGAATGTTAAAATAAAAAATGTTGAGTAAAATAAATATATTGAATAAAGTTAAAGATTCTCTGGTTTGATGTTATTTCTGGAGGTCACTTGTTGTGTTATGGTTTAGAGAAAGTGGCATTGAGTAAAAGACAGGAGGTGGAGCTGGAGGTGGCAGAGCTGAAGATGTTGAGGTTTTCGTTGGGAGTGACGACGATGTACAGGATTAGAAATGAGTTTATTAGAGGGACATCGCATGTAGGGTGTTTTGGAGACAAGGTGAGGGAGGCGAGATTGAGATGGTTTGGGCAAGTGCAGAGGAGGGACATGAGTTATACCGGTAGAAGAATGCTGAGGATGGAGCCACCAGGAAGGAGGAAAAGAGGAAGACCAAAAAGAAGGTTTATGGATGTGGTGAGGGAAGACATGCAGGTAGTTGGTTTGAAAGAGGCAGATGTAGAGGACAGGGGGGTATCGAGACTGATGATCCGCTGTGGCGACCCCTAATGGGAGCAGCCGAAAAAGAAGAAGTTGCTGTGGAAGCATCAGAGGGCACTAACAGGTCTTATCTCCAGCGTTGTCACATGCAGCTCTTCAGGAACAGATGATAAGCAAGACCACTTTATAAACCACTGATATTGGTGCTTGCGTATCTGTGGAGAGCCTGAGTAGCATGTACAAAGAAAGGAAAATAAAGGGGATGTTGTGCTTAAGATATGAGCAGTACATTTATTTTATTTACTGCACTATAGCAGAAAATATGCATTTAATAAATGTCTTAATTCCTCTTTAAGACAACTCTGATGGATGTGTTATATCATTATAACAGAAAAGCTCCTTACTTACAATAAGCACTTAAAAAGAACTGCCTTGCTTTGAGCTCCCAGATGTCTCAGGAGTTAATCAGTTTGAACAGGAGCTCCAGCAATGCTTCCTGTGGAAATAAATATAAATAAATATATATTATTTTCGACCTAAGCAAGAAGAGAAAATGTCAACTAAAATTAATCAACATTCGTAATGTTTTCCCATTTGAAAGTGCTTTTGAGACTCTTAAAACCTTTGGATGCGTCTCTTTTACGAAGTACCTCAGCACAGTGAGAAAAGTTAGAAATGTAATCAGTTTCACACATTAAAGACTCAAACTCAAATCTATTACATTTACTGATGTGCAGTTGTACACAAATATTTCCAAACTTACCTGAGCCTTGAACAACAGGAAGCGAATCAGCAAATTATAGGCTAGGTTAACAAATCATGTCAACAAAGAAGATTCTTTATTACTCCTTTGTCCCCTCAGGTAGTACTAAACGTGTTCAAGACAGAAGCAGGTGAAATTGGCACCCACCTGGTTGATGATTGCTGCCAGGTTGCAGATTGCTGCCTTCCTCGTACAGGAAGAACTAAATGTGGACACTTACCAACAGTCTTTGAAAATGGGGTAATCTTCTATTGTAGTAACTAGCAGCAGGTCTTCAGAAATACTAGAAATGTTTACTCAGAGAGAACGCCCTGCGGATTGCAGGCAGACATAAAGACTTAAAATGTGAAGATGAAAGTATCTCAGAAAAAAAAAAAAAAAAAAAAACAGATTAAAGTACCTCATATTTATATAATAAATTAAAATAAACTCCCAATGATATAAATAGAAATTAAGTCTGAAATACAGAATTGCCTCTGTTTCTGACTGAAGGTCTATGTCAATGTGAATAGCTTAGAAACTATTTTCTTTCCTGCAAATAACGATCACCCAAATGCTTGTTTATCCATAATCAATATTTTATAAAAGTAATAAAGATTGCAATTATGTGTTGATTAAAGCAGCAGGTCTTAAAGGAGGTAAAATACCGCAGCTGGATTTCTGGCCTTCTCACTAATCACATGAAGTACTTGTGAATCCCCTTCGTCTAGCAACAGAAACACAACACCACAGAATACAGCATGCATACAGGAGGGTACAGTTGTATGTCTGTTCTGGCACTGAACCCTGACTTCACTAAAATACCTTAAATTGTGAGCTGTAAGGGTCCATATATAGAAACTGGATATTTTTTGCTGCACTGTAAACATCAAGATCGGCTGTACTATTTTTCTGACACCTACCTAGATGATGGCAGCCCTCTCCATAATAACGGACCCTGCAATAAATTTCACACATTTATATACTGATGTTATAACAGTAATGTATTTGTTCCATTACATTCAGTCTAATTAAAAACAGTTTTAAAGTGGGTATGTAATGTAATAAGGACTTGAATAGAAATTGTTGAGTGTTTAATGATCAAATGTGGCATAATAAATAATATATTCTGAATATCATATCATATCATATCATATCATATCATATCATATCATATCATATATCATGCATCAGGTCAGGGTTACTTATAAAGTGCTGAATTCTCTAAGATATTCAAAAGATTTTTTATAAAACTGCACAAAGTGTACTGGAATGCATTATTTCCACTTAGCACTTATTTACAAGCACATATGCCTTTACATGCACCTATTGTTGTTGTATCGCAACATGCTTTGTGGATGGCATGGTTTCTTTACATAAGACTTAAAGAATTGTAATGTGAAGATGAATATACCTCATAAAGGGGAACTTCATCTCCTTTAACGAAAGTTCCTCATCACATTCCTGCAGCAAGAAAACAGCATTCGATCATTTAACACCACATAGTATATTTACCCAGACTGCCACTGGTATAGAGACACTGATTTACCTTTGTGTCTGACTGAAGGTCAGTGTCAATGTGATGTGTGTAGGATCTTCCTTTGGATGAGACATGCCCAACCGATTGTCGCAACTCTAACAATCCACACAAACAAACACTCACATATGACTTCACATGCACCTATTTTTTTTCTGTGTCCCAAAATCAGATTTATGCACATTAATGTTTTTTCTGATCTTTTTAAAGTGATTCTCTACCTAAATTAAATGAAATTAAATATGTAGATGTCTTCAGAATAATTAAAAAAAACTCTAAGCACTGCATAATTGATCATTATTCACCCCATCACATTTGTATATATTTAAATATGTAATACAGCAAAAAAAAAAATCCAGATAACACAAGAAACAGTCGGTTCCATAAGCATTTGGACAGCAGCACAATTAGCATAATTTGGTAAACTGTGTCAACCACCAATATGGATTTGGAATAAAGCAATCCAGATGTGTTTGAAGAGTAGGCTTTTAGATTTGGGGGGTTTAACAACTCAGGTTGTGCTGGAAAACAATCCAGGACTGGGTGCTGTCACAAAGCCAGAAATAAAGCGGGTTACACTTAGAACACAAGTGGATTTATTATTTGCCCATTACATTTTTTTTCAGTTTGTATTAATATATGAAGTTACACATAAGTTAGTACAGTTATCACGTCATTATAGGATTTTTATAGCAAGTTCTCTTTCCAGCATCAGTGTCAGTTCTGTCAATTGACTTGTATTTGATTTTCTCCAAGCTAGTTTCCATAGCCCTCTGCAAGGACATTAATAAATGTTAAATATGTAAAATTTATTGCAGTTCTGATGTTGTTTTAGAGGAGGCTAAGGTTGCCCAGGTATATGTCAGAAAAATACAGAAATACTTCATACAGCAATTTAAAACCATTTTATTTGCTAATTCACTGATACAATCTGTCAGCTCCAACATACTAAAGTTGAATAAAACATTTATTATGAATAGATGAGCATTTGAGTGATGTGCTGTTGTCACTGTTATTTGCAGGAAATTACTAAATATGCAAGATACAAGGGCACCCTTACCGGCATACAGGTAAGAGCTTAAATGTTTTGCCACCACAAAGCTTTACTAACTGACGAAATTTCTCTTTTTCCCTCATAAGCGAGTCTTTGCAGGGACAGTGACAGAACAGGTTTCCTTCGAGCACACAGAGACGATTGTCCATGTGCCCGGTGATAAATTCAATACATTATTCATTACATTATAAATTTCCCTTCCAGAGTTTGTGCACTCTCTATGTTTGTGTTTCATTTAAAACAAACCTTTTAACAGGTAAGCTGCTCCTATCTGCAATGTGGATGTGGACGACTAGGTGGACACGTCCCTTCAGGAGCAAGAGAAGAGCTTCTACACTCTACACACTGAATTATTTCTATCTATATCAGTGAGAGACTGGATAAATTTACTGTGTGGTATTGAATGAGCTAATGCTCTTTTCTTACTGCAGAAAAGTCCCTTTTATGTCGTACACTCATCTTGACATTTAAGAAAACTAATTTTTAGTTAGTTTTTTCGCTGGTGATTTGCAGAAAATGAAGTCACAGGTTTTATTATTGAGCTGCCTGCCATCCATAAGGAGTTTCGGTGAGTCAACCTTTCTTTATTCATTTGGTTTTTCTGAAGTTCTGCTGTTAATATACAATTTCACTCTGTCCTGACTCATGTTCAGGGCCTGTATGATGAAGAATATGATGATTCTGGAAGCAGCCAGCAATAAGTCATGTGCTAATTTTACTTCATTCTGTCATTTTATGCATTTAGTGTAGCTGATGAGAAAAAGATGTGCCTGCTTTCTATACAGGATGTGGTCGGCTGGCCTATGACTGATTCTTTTCTTAAAAAGACTTCAAATCAGGAAGACAAAGTTGTTCAAGTACAATTATACAACACTAAATCGAAAAGATTTGAGTTTATGTATTTAATGTGCAAACCTAACTGCTTTTCTCCCCTGTGCCCAGATGCCTTTCTTGAGCTCACTGTGCTGAGCTGCTTAGTAAAGGAGTCACATCAAAAGGCTGTAAGAGTCTCATCAGCACTTTCAAATAGGTAAACTTTATGAATGTTGGTTCATTGTAGTTGACATTTTCACTCTTAGTGAGAGAAAAAATAATGACGCTGGGGGAATAGAGGAAAACTGAGCAAAACATACATTCTAGAAAACTCTATTTTGTACAATGTTTAATGAACTAAAATGTACTGGTCATTCTGTACCTAAAGCACAGTACCTTTCTCTAATTCACATTTGTAACATTTATATATGAATAATTTTTTTAGGCAGATAAATAATACATAAATTACATGTCCCAAGGTTTGTAGACACCTGAACATTACACACATGTGCTTTATCCCCAAACGGCTGGAACGATTGGAAATGCAAAATTATATAGGAGATCACTCTATGCTTAAGCATTACAGTTTTCCTTCAATGATCTAAGTATTTTATAATCATTTTCTGTAAAGTTAATTCACAGTGACCTGTTTGGCAGATTTTATACATAATCTAAGATGTATAACATAATCTCATCAGAAGACAGAGATGTTTTAGCAAATTTAAAGTTCATATTCTATCACTTTAGTGGCGTCCTTAAAAACTATAAGCAGCTACTTAAAAAAATAAAAAAACATTTTGTCTTATTTGTTAGATATATAATTTATTGATAGAAAAGAGTTGATAGTAGACTTTTGCATTAACAGGAGAGGAGCTACCTCTATCACTATTTCCCATCACAAAGGAACCGGCCCAAACCCATCACATCAATACTCTGGTGAAGAAGTCCCATCAGCTACTTTACCACCTTAGACACTTAGGACACTGTCCTCTTAATGGGAGCATTATGACTGGATGCATCAAAGCCTGTTTTGGGAAAAACACCATGAAGTATATGTGAGTTCCCCAGGTTATGGTCCTATCATCTCAGCATACACTGAGCTCCCTGACCTTCAGTCTATCTATAGCAGACCACGAAGATAGCGAAGGACCTTAGTCATCTGAACACTGAACTCTTCTCTCTGTTGCCATCAGTGATGTATTTCCTCCCTCTGATGGCAAACACAGAGCGAATGAGATCTGCTTCCCACAGGCCATTTGCACACAGATGGTAGATTTCCAGAGCGGCAAATACCTTAAATACCATAATTTAAGAATGGCAAGGTCATGAGTAATATTTCTTGCACTATTCAAACCTCTGGGAATAATTTAATCCACATGAAATTCATTCAGTAATTTCAATCGATTTTAGCCACAAAGTAATATAGTCTTTTCAGAGAATTGCAAATGATATAGAAATGAGGGATATGGACAAAAATGCAATATCCTTAAATATATAATATACATAAACAACACAAATACCAGGCCACTTTCCAGGTTAACTTGCAAACAAAATGAAGAATAAAGGTAACATATGAAGTCAGAAGCTGTCTATCACCTCATATATCAAATGGGAATAAGGGGAAGGGAACTAAGGAACTGGAAAATCAAAGAGAAAAGAAGAAGGTACCCAATCTGCAACTGTGTAGAGGGGCTTTGACAGACACGTCTCACAGAAGCTGACAGCTCTGTCAATAGCCCCAGGATGGCACGCTTGATTGACAGCAAGCAGGTGGTGGCTGAATGGAATTGTCAGACCAACTGTCAATCAACAGCCCTGCCACAGAAACGGGGGAGGCAGCGCAGCTGTCCAAGGTGATCTGTTGTTTTTCAAGGCAAAAGCAGGCATACATATGCACTGTGATAAGAAAAAGCTGGGCCGGGGAGAGGAGACAAGAACAGGTGTGCATGTCTTCTGTGCGACTGGAAATGTTTGTATTTCTTTTAAGAGAATGATCAGGAAACACAAAGAAGTAAATATACACTAAAGGTGAAAATAATGTTATGTTTTTGCTCTTAATTATGTTAATCTTGTATATTGAATTCATTAAAAAAAGAGGCTACAAATAAACATGATTCAAGGCATAAAGAAATTCTATATAAAGTCTCAGATTTTTGCTCTGTATTCATTAATCTCTTGCATACAATACAACATCCACACCAAGTACAACAAGATCCACTATAAAGCCATCGCTTGTCAGATATTATTGGTAAACTGAGCACTGATTACGAACTAAATGATAATATACACAAGATGTGTCTACAGTGTGTAACTGGTTTGGTTTATGCATTCTAAGGGGCATACTGAGTTTAAAACTGGGGATGGCCCTCAGCATACAAATGAATGTTGAGACTTCTTTAGACGTCTTCTTTATTATTTAGTGTGTAATTATCTCTAATGGTTGTTACTTTGTAAAACTGTCTTTTACATTCCACTTTTACATTCCATAGTCATTTGTTTAAATTGCCACACAGAGACCCTAAAGATTGCTGTGGATATGAATGTTCATATGTTCAGTGTTTATACAACTAACACAATTGGATCCTAAATTATTGACTAAAAAAAAAAAAAATATATATATATATATATATATATATATATATATATATATATATATATATATATATATATATGACCTGGCCTCCACAGTCACCGGACCTGAACCCAATCGAGATGGTTTATGGGTGAGCTGGACCGCAGAGTGAAGGCAAAAGGGCCAACAAGTGCCAAGCATCTCTCGGGGAACTCCTTCAAGACTGTTGGAAGACCATTTCAGGTGACTACCTCTTGAAGCTCATCAAGAGAATGACAAGAGTGTGCAAAGCAGTAATCAAAGCAAAAGGTGGCTACTTTGAAGAACCTAGAATATGACATTTTTCAGTTGTTTCACACTTTTTTGTTATGTATATAACTCCACATGTGTTAATTCATAGTTTTGATGCCTTCAGTGTAAATCTACATTTTTCATAGTCATGAAAATAAAGAAAACTCTTTGAATGAGAAGGTGTGTCCAAACTTTTGGTCTGTACTGTATATATATATATATATATATATATATATATATATATATATATATATATATATATAAGGGGTTTCTTTTTGAACCAGGTTCCTTTCAAAGTTTCTTTATCAAGTCATTTTAGCGAGTTGCACTTTGGCTTGATCATGTAAATTATTACATTCAGATTTTGGTAAAAACTGTTTTGCGACAATGATTATTGTGCTGTATAAATAATAATTTAAAAAGCCACAGGCAAAATGGTCAACTACAGAGAAGGGATCATTAGTGTAATCTTCAAGGCTTTGACAGCCAAAAAAAAAATCTCATGTACTGATGAATAACTACAATCTGAGAAGTGCAGGCTACCAATGCATAAACAAAACACAGAAAATTATATTCAATTATATCCTGCATCTTCTAAATGCAAAACATGATATGGAACTTGCATCACTTCTCAAATCATACAGCCATCTGTCTTGTTTTCTTTGTTTAGAGATTTCTTTCCCCCTATATGCTGTCTTTGGGATAATTGCATTCAAAAGTCATCATATATGGTGGCATACTCCACATTTTCTTAGATCAGGTGAAGTGGCCCTTATACCCCCAAAATCTGGAACTTTAGTGTACCTGAAAATTGACAGACATTTTGAAAATGTATTGGAAGACATACACCAATCAGGCATAATATTATGACCACTGAATAGCGAAGTGAAAAACACTAATAATCTCTTCATCATGGCATTTGTTAGTGAGTGAGAGACATTAGGCAACAAGCGAACATTTTGTCCTCAAAGTTGTGGTTAGACGCAGGAAAAATGGTCAATCTTAGGGATTTGAGCGAGTTTGAACATGGCCCAATTGTGGTGGCATCTTCAAAACTGCAGCTCTTGTGTGTTCCTTGTTTGCAGTGGTCAGTATCTCTCAAAAGTGGTCCAAGGAAGGAACAGTGATGAACCGGCAACAGGGTCATGGGCAGCTGAGGCTCACCGATGCACGAGTGAAGGCTGATCCATGTTGTCTGATCCAACAGACAAGCTACTGTAGCTTTAACTGCTGAAGAAGTTAACATTGATTCTGATAGAAAGGTGTGAAAATACACAGTGCATCGCAGGTTGTTGCGTATGGAGCTGCATAGCCAGACCAGTCAGGGTGCCCATGCTGACCCCTGCCCACCGCTGAAAGCACCAACAAGGGGCATATAAGCATCAGAACTGGAGCGGAGCAATAGAAGATGGCGGTCTGGTCTGATGAATCACATTTTCTTTTACATCACGTGGATGGCTGGGTGCATGTTTCACTTTCCTGGGGAACACATGGCACCGGGTGAAACTATAGGAAATAGGCCGGCAGAGGCAGTGTGATACCTTGGCCAATGTTCTGCTGGGAAACCTTGGGTCTGACCATCGATGTAAATGTTACTTTGACACTTAACACCTACCTAAGCATTGTTAAAAACCATGTACACCCTTTCATGCAAACATTATTCCCCGATGGCTGTGGCCTCTTTCAACAGGATAATGCACCCTGCTACAAAGCAGCTGGTTCGGCTATGATTTAGGGAGCACAACAACGAGTTTGTGGTGTTGATTCGGCCTCCAAATTCCCCAGATCTTAATCCAATCGAGCATCTGTGGGACACTACATCACACCTTCAGAGGTCTAGCCGAGTCCATACCTCCATGGTTGAACCGCCAACTCGGAGAAATGATGAAATACTGTAATTTGAACAGCACTGCACAGTGGATTGAAATTTATCTCCCTCTAGTGGCTGTAGCTCGACAACACAGCAGAAAAGCTCAAAATGTTTTGGACTATTTCCAAACTTCGTTCAACACAGTGAACAAAAAAATCGAAATAAGAATGGATACTGTTTCGTTGTGAGAACCAATCCAAACTTGACCACTTTGCATAGTAACAGAACATTTGCAATTTGATCATGCCAAATTCTAGTTAACTTCAGAGTCTGCATGGAAATGGAATTAATTCTGTTGTATCATTAAATATCAGACATGGCAAATAAATTCTATTTACACCTTAACTTTGTTCCATTGAGCTTGATTAACAAACAAGACTAAAGTCACTATAGGCAAAAATCTTTTATTTTTCTGATTAACATTTGTATTCGATCACAAAAAGCTGATCCACATCCAAAGACTGGAGACACAGCAAAATCTCAATATAGAAGATTTTTTACAAAGGTTTAGAAGTTAAAGGAGACTGTTTGCAGGATGAGCTACTTTATAAGGTACAAAACAGACAGATGACTGTTATAGACGGTAATTTAGACAGGTCACCAGTGAAGCTAGTAAAATCACAAAGACAATAACCTGCCACGTATGTGTGTAGCACATGAAATTTCTAATGCTCCTGCTTCATTTTCACATAGATGTGGCCTTTGGGCACACAAAACAAAGGCAGTTGGTATATATAATAAAAGTGAGATATGCAGCCTTATCTCAGTAAACAAAAAGTGCCTGCTCAAATCAGCAAAGTGGAGAGGCTGAAGAGGTTTGTTTAGAGTTAGATGTTCTACTCTACAAACAAATACAGAACAAAGCTGATGTTTAGAAAATGCATAGTGAAAG
Organism: Silurus meridionalis; assembly: GCF_014805685.1. NCBI lineage: Eukaryota > Metazoa > Chordata > Actinopteri > Siluriformes > Siluridae > Silurus > Silurus meridionalis. The sequence continues at coordinate 10,623,269 of NC_060896.1, read as the reverse complement.
AGGCTGTCTGGCTTGAGCAAGGCAGCACAGAACTGTAGCAAATGCTAAAAGAAAGAAAGCAAGAGAGGACAGGGGGAAAAAACAAAGAAAGAGAGAGAAAGAGAGAGAGAAAGAGAGAGAGAGAGATCAGACAGAGGTTTACAGGACCATCAATTATTACTGTCATACAAAAGGGATTCTAGAAAAGGAAATAACTAATAGATCTTTACGGGTGTCACTTATGCTGCAGCCGGGCAGCTTTAAACTTTGATACCCTCTTGGGGGGCTCCTGGGGTACTTCTGAGCCCACCTCTTCTTGCTTTCTTTCGAGAATTGTGGGTAACGCAGGAGGGGTGATCGTCAAATAAGGAATCATTGAAGGCAGTGGATCCTTTTCAATTACTGTTCCTGAAAATGCCTAAAACAAAAAACATACAGGGGTCAGGACACACAAAAATCATTTTATTACATCTCAATCAGTCTGCGACAAATTGATTGAACCGATACACAGGTCTCCAGTACCTCAAAGCGTCCATTAGGGTAAAGACTTATTCCAGGACTGTCCTCTTCAGTAATCCCGTCGCTTGTGTCGCTGTGGGTGGCGTCATCGTGGCTGTGTGTGCGGTTAACAAAGGCACGACGCTCCTCAAAGTCTGCCGTGCTGCTCTCGCTGGTGTCACTGCACACGCTGTTCTCACGACTGCGAGACTTTAGGATGGATTTCCTCGGGACAGGCTCACCATTTACTACATCCACGAAGACCCTGCAGATACACAGGCATACACAATGCAATGTCAGACAGTTATGCTAAAAAACCAATGGTATCTGGTCTAACACCTGTATAAGACTGCTAAGTTTTGAAAGGAACTAATATGGTGCTTAATGATTGCATAATTTCTCAAATATGAACTATGCTCTATTATAATAAGATTTGTACAATGAAATGGCTGAACTGACAGTTTAAACTAATTCAAAGGGACATGCAAATGGCAGCTCGGCCAAAACTCAATAATACATCAAAATAGTCTGCCACTTCAGACATCAAAACTGAGAGATGATGCAATTTCTGCATATTTCACACAGTTCACTTCCTGTTTTTCATTATTATTATGACTAGTGCCACCTTCTGGTAGGGTGGTTTATTTATGCTAACACAAGCAGCAGAATTGACATGCATGCCAGCCATCAGCTGTAGCATGGGCAGTGTGTGTTTCACATAAACCTAACGAGATCTTTTGTTGGGTCTAAATCCTAGACATCAATTTGGTGTTTTAGGGCTCCGAGAGTGCTTGTCCAGTAGACAAGACGGCAGATTTGATGGGGTCAACCTAAAATAATTTCAGTCCTGCTTTTGCGTCAGTGAAACCAGAGCGTTTGACGGCTACCTGTAGATATCAGCAGGCGTCGTGATTTTATGATGCTCGTGAACAGCATGTCCGTTGCACTTGCCGTTCTTCTTCTTACGTTTAGCCTGCTCTTTCTGCTCTTTCCTCTCACTGAACTTTAGAGTGGTGTTCTTTCCTGTGTTTATTCGCACCTAAGCCACAGAAAACACAAATAGAAAATTACTCAGACTTGTGACTGTTCAACAACTACACAAGTTAGTACCTTAAAAGATGCAACTGTAGCGCTTCCTTACTTTTTTCGGCTCAACTGTATGACTGAAGTAGATAGTTGGAAGAGCATTGCCTTCCTCTTCACCTTCCTCGTCTTGCTCTTCATCAAGCTGTGGTTTGATGCCATTGATCTGGCTTATGTGAGAGGCAGGAGCAAAGTCAGAATGTTTATCATGGCCATTAACCTGGACCTTTGCACCAGCATCTGCCTCCTTCTCTTCTTCCGACGAAGAAGTCGTGTCCTCACCGTTGGTATCCGTGCTATCCCTTCTGATGGAACAAAATGAGGCTAATTAATAATTGTATTTTTATACAGCTGCAGATAAACACTCTTTATTAGGATGTTTAAATACAGAGCAAAGACAATGGTGTTTTTATTTCTAGCATATGATCAACTGGCAGTGAAGAAAAAGGACTGTTACTGTTGGGAATGTTTTACAAGCCTTATTTGTGTTTTCAGGGGGTCATTTATGTTGATAATTGGTCATGGCCTTCACTGTAGCCTCTTCTGCACAGCACCCAATCACACATGGGGGTGGAGTTTATCTCACCTGTCCCTCTCATCCTGCTCCTCCTCCAGACGCTCCAGCTCATCCAGCCGTACCCACAGCTCCTCCTCAGACAGTACTCTTTTACTTCCTGCATCCATACTGTCATCCTCCTCCTCTTCCTCCTCCAACTGCACCATGTACTCCTCCTTAGGCTTGGAGTTTGTTTTGTGGGCCACACGATGTTTACCTGTCAAATACACATTACACTCATCATAATGCATAGATTATGATAAGACAGAGGTTCTTCAATTTGCAAGCATTATTGTAAATAATTAACACCCATAGCTCTTGAGTATTTGGTCCCCAATCTTATTTCTTAACTTTTATATTTTAAACAAAATGATTTAAAATGTTGTGGCAGACTGAATGCCTCAGATATTCAAAATACTTTTTTGTTTAGTGTCATGCAAGTTGCAAACTGTGTACATGTTGTCAAATATGTATAATAAAAATAATAATTTAATGTATATATTGTTTTGGCTGATAGTCTATTTACTTTTTATGAATCAAAATTTTAATATTATTACATTTTATAGGCATATTGACACTAATTGTGATTTTTCACCATTGAAATGGGTCAGTCCGGTGAAGTCCCACAGTACAGTTTTCTTAATAAAACTTACAATTGTTGACTTATAAATATATAAATAGCTTATTATTAATGCTTGGAATCAAATGTAGTAGATGATGGGAGAACTGCAATCTAAATATGGCAAAGGATCCAGTGTCCTGGAGTTAAGAATCACTAGACTTATCAATCTAAAGCAGGTCCTGCATATGCCGGCATCATAATAAAAAACAGAACCAGACATCATTAATATACTTATCCAGAGGACTGTTGCAAAAATCTTAAACTTTAAACCTGGAAAAGTATTACCCAAAACACAGCCATCTTTGAAAGTCTTTGATAAATTAAAATAATAGGCACGAATGCATGATTATTAAAAGCCATTCACAATTGCTCTTTATTAATAATACTGTTTAAAAATGCCATACCTGTCCCTGCGTAGAACGAAAACTACCATTTGAGTTCTCTGGTTACAGATCAATTTAGACCTCACACAGCAGATATGCTTAGAGGGCAGATAAAGTTTAAACGCTATAATAAAACTAGAGTAAAATTTATTTAAAGTAATATTTTGCATAGACATCATGATGTAGAATGTAAAAATAAATTAAAACATTTACAAACAAGCATATGTTGATTATTGATGTTTTACTGAATCTGTGTCATAACCGTGTTATGACACAGATTCAGTTTAAATATCTGTTTAAATATCACTGTTTTTGTAAATTGTATTTTATCTTTCATTTTTCTTCTTCTTTTTTTGGCTTCTCCCATTAGGGGTCACCATAGCAGATCATCAGTCTCCATACCCCCCTGTCCTCTACATCTGCCTTTTTCAAACCAACTACTTGCATGTCTTCGCTCACCACATCCATAAACCTCCTCCTTGGTCTTCCTCTTTTTCTCCTTCATGCGGCTCCATCCTCAGCATTCTCCTACCGATATGTCCCTCCTTTGCCCATGACCAAATAATCTCAATCTCGCCTCCTTCACTTTGTCTCCGAAACGTCCTAAATGCACAGCCCCTCTAAAAACTTGTTTCTAATCCTGTCTATCCTTGTCACTCCCAATGTAGATCTCTGCATCTTCAACTCTGCTACCTCCAGTTCCACCTCCTGTCTTTTACTCAATTCACTGTCTCTAAACCTTACAACATCGCAGGTCTCACCACAGTCCTATAAACTTCTAAACTCCTGAACTTCAAAAGTCCTATAAAAAATCCCTTTCTCTCTTGCAGATACAGTAAAACCCCGTTGTACGAGCAACCTATAGTACGAGCAAACGGAGATACGAGCAAACTCGCTCGCAAAATTTTACCGTTTCACGAGCAAATTTCGAAGGCACGAGCAAACCCACACTACCGGTTCACGCTTACTTGATGACGTATCACTCGGTCGCTCTCGTTGTTCAGTGCAGCAAAAACCTAACTTTTTTTAGTTTTATATTTTTATTTCACGAGAAATCTTGAAAAATGTCTCCCAAGAAAATCAGTGATGGTGCTGTGAAAACGAAAGTAAATAGAATTACCATGGAAACCAAGAAGGTTACGAGCATGGTGCGTGTCTCACACTCGCAATTAACCACTACCACATGAGTAAGTGTTAAATTATGTTTACATTATGGTGATTAAAAATACTATGGTATTTACTTTTTATGTGCAGAAATAAGCAATCGAAAGAGGTCTTGGAATGGATTAAATCGCTCTTATTGGGAAAATCAGTTAGAACGTACGAGCAAATGGACCTACGAGCAATTTTCAAGAACGAATTATGTTCATACAACGGGTTTTACTGTATTTTTCGACCACAAATCGCTCCTGCCATCACTCTTCTCCACCCACTCCACCCTGCCTGCACTCTTTTCTTCACTTCTCTAACACACTTTCCATTATTTTGCACTGTTGGTACCTGAACTCCTCCACCTTCTCCACCTCTTCTCCCTGCAACTGTACTACTCCACTGCCCTCCCTCTCATTCACACACATGTACTCTGTTTTACTCCTACTGACTTTCATTCCCCTTCTCTCCAGCACGTACCTCCACCTCTCCAGGCTCTTCTCAACCTGCTCCCTACTTTTACCACAAATAACAATATCATCTGCAAACATCATAGTAAACGGAGACTTTTGTCTGACCTCGTCCATCACCACTGCAAACAGGAAAGGGTTTAGAGCCGATCCTTGATGCAGTCCAACCTCCACCTTGAACCAGTCTATCGTTCCTACCATACACTTCACTGCTGTCACACTATCCTCATGCATGTCCTGCCCCCTTACATACATCTCGGACACACCTGACTTCCTCATACAATACAATAACTTCTCTCTTGGCACCCTGTCGTACGCTTACTCTAACTCTACAAACACACAATGCAACTCTTGCTGACCTCCTCTATAATTCTCCATCAACAGTCTCAAAGCAAATATTGCATCTGTGCTCTTCCTCGGCATTAAACCATATTGTTGCTCACTTACTTCTGCATTTTGTAATGCTCCCCAAAAAAGTCGTGCAACAAATTACATTTGTAGAAATCAAACAGTTTAGTGCACTACTTTGGTGTGTGTGTGTGTGTGTGTGTGTTACCTTTGGTAACTGCTTCCACATTTTCTACTTCTTCTCTGATGTCAATAAAATCTCCTCTATCCTGCTGAAAGCATGGCAATTTGTTATTGGAAAGCTGTTCATGGGCTGTAAAACCAATTGTAAGGAGATAAAACGCTTACTAAGGCCATCCTTTTAAGATCTTCTGTGAAGCCAGCTCGGTCTTGAAAGCTCTTCATCACTTTGTGCAAATCATCCAGTTTACTCTTTACATCTACAACAGAATTGTACGACATATCGAGTAAACAGTTTGTTATGGCTATGCAAATGACTTAACTGACATTCAGAGAGCCTAATTTACACATTAATTTGAAGAAAAAAAACAACAACAATGCAAACGTAACTCACGTTTCTTTCTGTGTTCTACAAGTGTCTGGGCCTGCTTAGAAGAACACTTTGTGAACCAGTTATCTCCGAGCAGAACTGTAAGCTCATTGGTGTGAACCAGCTTCCCAGGCATGAAAGCCAAAGAACCAAATGGTACCTAAAATGACGGACAGAAAATATATAAATTATTTACAAACACGGCATGAATTTTATCATAGCCCAGACTTTAAGTAATTATATAACCAAGAAGAAACAAAGATAGCATGTGAGAGGGAAAAAAAAGAGAAAGAAAGGAGAGATACTCCATCCCCAACCATTTATACAAATGGCAAACAGAACCTGGGGCAAAAGGGAAAGTAAAACTGGCACACTTCTTATTACCATAATATCATAGGACAGCTTATCAGGCAAAGTGCTGAGGCGCTTCTGCAGACTTTCATAATCATTCTTGAATTTTCTCCTAACAGAGACAAGAACAAATGCAACACAATAAGTAATAATGATCCGTGATTCTGTAAAATTACACGGTAGGAAAGAAAATGCACCTTTATCAATTTATATATATTCACACTGTGTAATATAAATACCTAACCCGGTTTCTCGGTTTTGTACTTCAAGTCATGGTAAATAAAAGAGCAAGTAGAACAATTCTTATTAAAAAAAGATTAAAAAATTTAAAAATTAAAAACACGAGGGGGATTATATAAAGCTTGCGGGTTCTTTGACACGAGAAATGAGAAATGACACTCACCAGTGTGAAATTTGACTTTGGCAGTCTTTCACCACCTGTTGTTGGAACAGTGACACATGTTGTTATAACCCTTGAACTAAAAAAAACCTTAAGAACTTCCATTTCCATTAAACAGCTGCCTTGGACATACGCGTTTACGATAAGGTATCACTGTATACCACTGAAGTGTACCACAGAAAAGGTTTGTTTGATACAAAAATAAAAGAAAAAGCATTAACATGACCTATAAAGACAGTCACCTTTCTGATAAAACAGCTTATATAAATGAACAATCCTTGTTATATTGCTTTGTGCATTCAGCCCTTACTTTATGTAAATACAAATATTAAATATGACCAGTAAGGTAGCACAAATTCAAGTGTGTACCTCTGTCTAAGGTCATCCTGCGGTGATTCTGTATTTGTGTTGAATTGGTGATTATACTGTTTATCTGTCTGAATGGTAGTAATTATGAAACGATAGATGATGCAATGTTTAACAAATAAAGTTTTTTTTTCCCCTGTGTTTTTATGGATAATGAAGTCTCTGGAAAGGTTATAATTTCAGGTCATTTGATCCACTTGTACAACTAGAAATATATATCAAAGTATAGATGGAAGGCTGTGATTTCAATAAGACACAACTGCAACGCACTGATGAAAGTGAAACGAAAGGTAAAGTTGAAATTCCACTCACAACTGATAAGAAGTCGGTGTTGAATTCTTAAAAAAAAAAAAAGCATTAACTGGCTGACTGTTTTTCAATTACGAGAACAAGCGAGGTAAAAGCAATGCACCGACTCTTTTGCTTTCAGTCACCAATGTGTATTGCAGGTCACAATCTTCAAATGCTGCGATTGCCTTTCCATTTCTGCTGATTAAAAATTCATTAGGAGATCTGATGAAGGTTCAGCTATTGAGTGTGGAACATTCTGTCACAAACTAAAATATTAACCATTTGTATGTTACATTCTGTCACTGCCGTCATTGTTTTTCTATCTTAACAACCCCATGATAGAGTCTCGGAGAGATCAAGAGATAAATAAGTCTATGCAATGAAAGTTTTGCTTTCAGTGTGGATCGTTTTTCCACACGTCAAAAAAGATCTAAACTGTATGTTCATTGCATGTCTCCTTCTCTCCATGCTATATTCATTTTAATAATCCATTTTGGTTTTTTTTTTACTGTGGCACGTTAGACATGCGATGTAACATGAAATGTATAAATGGTTGTGTATTGTATTTCAGGGGTTTTTTTTACTACCACTGATGGTATTGCTTTAGCACAGAAACTTCTTCATACTTGCAGGGGGTCACTTTTCCATGAGCAACCTAAAATAGCTACACAGCCATCATGTAGTTGCAACCAAAGTTACAATACTTACAATATTATTAAGTCTATATACTTAATTTTTCAATTATGTGGAGATTCTTTTAAATGCAACAAAGGAGCCTGAGGAAATCTTTAATATGATTATGACTCTGAAAAAAAGAGGGATGAGGACTATTTGGAAATGATTGTGTGCTACACAAATATTAGCTACAAAATGAAGTATAAAATATTAAGAACACGTGCAATTTTCATGCACATGGTGCCAGAAAGAAATCCTGAAGAGCGTTAGCGTCATCTTCCCATGTGGTGACCCGAGCCAGTGTTAGCAACCCGAAGAACACGTGACCAATCCAGAAGATTCTCGAAAGCAGAAACATTTCGGCGTCAGTTTTCGTGCAAACCGCAGCAATTTGTCTTCTTTCGTCGTGGATATGGTTTAACAGATGGGTGCCATCACCATGCCTTCCTCTCGACGTGTCACGTAGACGTGCAGGAGGGGATCTCCTGACTTTACACACACACACACAAAACACAAACGCGTGCACAGAGCCTGAAATGATTATTACCTTTCGATGTTCCTCCTTTAATCTATCCATGCCTGTAGGTAGTTCACTACTCAGTTTCCCTTTACCGGCCATGCTTTGCTAGAAGCCGTACGATATGATTTTCAATGATCCGAGAACAACACTCAGGGGTTTGAAGTCCTATAGAAATGTTTATGAATGGCGTTGAATGTATTCCTGCGTCCTGGTCGCTTTTTAGTCATCAACGAAGCAGTAGAAGTGATCCAATACAAGATTGAGACCATTTCACCCATGCATTGTACAGGATCGAGCTTTTCCAGGAAAAAAAATGTATCCCTCTGGTTGTTTTCTTCCTAATCGTCTGCAATCCTAGTCCACCTGCGCCATGTTTGTCTCTCCACAACAACACCACCACCAGCAGATCCGCTGTAGGCCGCGTGATGCCAACATCGAGGCGTTTATAGGTGCGTTCAATTTACGCAGAACAAATTTAAGTCAATAAACTGTGGTATACTCACACTCATATGATAACCATAGCGTCATGAAAAAAGAGCACAAACACCTCTGAGAGGACAATGAACATGCGTATTTAGTTTTGTTTAAACTGTAATAATCGTAGCAAAATCATTAGTGATTAGATATAAACATTTACACAATATTTTACTTTTACCAATTTATCTAAAGGGCCTATCTGTACCAATGATAATTAGATTTGTAATCTCATAATTACAAAAAAGCAGGCAGTTATAGACCATTAGACCATACACACTCTAAACAAATTAAATGTTATAGCAAAGCAACTCAGTGCCATAGCAATAAAGCAAAATACAAGAAACATGAAATAAAAACCTATGAGCATATGAAAATATTATGATTAAAACAATGTAGAGAAAAAGAAAAGAGAAGCATTAATTAAAAGTGTAAGATTAAACAGTAGTGTAGTTTTCTGTAAAAAAAAAAAAAAAAAAACCTAAGGTATATTGTTTTATGCCCTTTTTATATACTTGGTGAACACACACTTGAAAACCTCAGATGAGATCTTCCTATAAAGATGACCATGTATTCATCCCTCTTTAAAATGTTATATTAAATATATAAAATACAGTAAATATAGTGTTTGTAAAAAATGAACAGCATGCTCTAAAGAACCATGTTTATTTTTAATGTCTGTAGAGCAAAACCCCCTTATGTGAGGGTAGGACAAATTTGATCAGAGCGTTTTGCCTGGATATGAATTGTCACAGAGGGGCATGGTGGGCACCTGTCTGTCTTGCATGTACAGGGATTTTGGGTTCGAATCCTATGTCCTTGTGTGTGCAGAGTCCACCCTGGGTTCTTTCCGTAGTCCAAAAATATGTGTTGTATTCACAAATTGTCTGTATGTTTGTGAGTGGTTGTGCATTTAAAACCCACTTGTACACATTGCATCTGTGTGCTGGACTGCATGCAATGAGTTGGCATCTTGTTTAGAGTCTATAAGGAAGGGACAAAGACACTAGCATATACATTCCAATTTTTATAATTCTTTATCTCTGTGAAGCTGATCTAGGACAATTTTTAAAAGCACTATACAAATAAAACTGAATTGAACTGAATTGTCCATCGTGTCCCCTATCTTGTGCCCTGACTTCCCTGCAGAGGCGGACCATGTATTTCACAACTAGGCATTCACTGTCCTACCTGAATCAATCCACCTCTTAATACCACCATTATGACACCATGGATATAGAAACCATCAATATTATAAAGACATGCAGAATACCAGAGTGCTACATCACAGACAGGTATCTCATACACTGAGTGAATGCCATTACTAAAGCAAGAATTCACCCTGGGTTTTCCGCAAATATATATTTTTATAATTTATATATATATAATTTTTTTTTGCATATTTTGTATTTTCCCAGGGATTTAAAATTAAAGACAATGCACAGTATAAATGGTTCATTAAAAAAAATATTAACGGCTGTTTTGTCTCACAATGTCCAACTTTTTTTTTTATTCCATCTTGTATAAGTCCTTGTAAATGTACCTGCATCTAAATAAATTTCTTCTCCTCCATTGTGGAATGTAAAACATCTATTAAATCCACACAGATATATTTTAACCTGTGCAGCTTGCATCAGATGCATTTTGTGAGTCTGGATAGTGTGCTCTCTGTCCAGCCAATCAAAGAACATGAAAATGTGATGTGTTTGGATGCCTGCTAGGGGCCCTTGGAGGGTTAATCAGACACATTGCAGTCTGAATAATAAAAAACAACAGCTTTAAGCAGCTGGAATAGAATTTAACAAGCGCCTACACTGTTAACTGTTACGGCAATATGTGATGTGACGGGTGATATCTGAATGGACAGAAACTCTACCTGATAATTACATTATTGGGAATGATTTAATACATGTTTATGGACTAAAATACAGTATATTAAAGCAGAAGTTAGCGATTAAGAGAATGTCAGGAGAGAAGGCCTTGCTGACCCTGACGGCCTGCCACAGGCTCCCTGGCATATGCTCCAGGTTCTCTCTTTACCCTGTGTAGGATCAATAGTTAAAAAAAAAATGGTTGGATAAAATCACACATTTTCATTTGTTTTTCACAGAAGTGATGAACCATGAAATGTAAATAAATGAATAAAATAAAAGCTACTTGTATAGTTTGTATATACTATAATAATTCTGTCTATAATATTAAGCTATAAGTATGGAAAATCTCTGGCACAATCTGAATTGTGTGTAAAGCGGATTTGTTTAGTGTATAGTGGTTAACTTTGTGCTCTTACGATTTGTTCTTTATTATACCATGATTTTATATAAAAGCTCTGCACTCTTAGTTTGAAGGGAAAAGGAAATTTTGATTGGGCGGCCATATTGGATCCCGGTAAGGACGAATAAGTGAGGGGAGAAAAGGTATGCTTTGGATTTGAATTATTTTAATATCTAATGCGTTGCTGAGGATTAAGTGTTGGTGAATAATTGTATAATACTGGTTACAGGTCATGTTTGAGTTCATCCTGCTATATTCATAGGCTTACCTGGTTATTTCATGTTAGTATCGACATGTTTATTAACTCCAACCTGTTTAATTTTGGTTTTATTCTGCACTTCGTCTCTTGGATTTTTCCAATCAGAAGCTGAACTGCACTGATCATGAACAGACACCTGAGGACATTTCTGGCTTGTATGGTAAGACTCAGGACTGATTTGTCCTCAAGGGGAACTTCCTTCCTGTGTCCTTACACATGCACTTCAGATTTGCGGACTCAGTCTACGAGCGTGAAGACGCGCTCGTACCTACAGTATGTTAAAAGGAAAGTCTTCGCCCCCAGAGCTCCTCCGTACGGCCACGTGTGTCAGGTCGGAGATCCGGTATTGCGCTGCAGAGCCGCAGACGTGGAGCCGGCAGCTGTGCAGGGAGCGGAAGTGAAGCGCGTGATCAGCACCATGGTAACGGTGATGCGCAGGCTGAGGTGCGTGGGTCTGAGCGCGCCGCAGGTCGGGGTTCCTCTGCGCATCATAGCTGTGGAGTATAGCGAGAGAATGCTGCAGGAGAACCCTCCAGCCGCCATCGAGGCCCGTGGGCTGGTGACAGTGCCCCTCAAGGTGGTCATTAATCCTCAGCTTCGTGTGCTGAATGGACAGACTGTCAGCTTCCAGGAGGCCTGTGAGAGCCTCTCAGGATTCTCGGCTTCTGTTCCGCGCTACATCTCTGTAGAGGTCTCAGGTGGTGTAGAAGTCTCATGTACTTTTCACTTCTTTAGCAACTGCTTTATCCTGGTCCACTGGTTGAAAGTGATGCCAGTGCATCATAAGGCAGCATTTGCACCAAAGCTTAATTTTGAATCCACCTTTCTGCAGTTTTGGAAACCCATACAGACATGCAAAACCCCAAATTTACTCATTTGGATATAACTTTTATACAAAAAGATTTACAGCTGAGAAAAGATGCAGGCATTATGGGGTCATGCTCAAGGGCCCAAGACCTGTAACCGAGCTCAGGATCAAGGCAGCACAGCTCAATAATCAGCAATATACTGTTTAAATAATATCCAACCTGACAATGATCTTTTCTGTGATGGGGGTTGTGCCTGTACATGAAAGAAAGCAATTCTTTTTTTACTTTAGAGAAATAAAATTGATTTCTAAGATCCTAATTTTACTTATTTGCCCTGAGCAGATTGGAAGCAATATATATATGAAATAAATATAGTATGATGTCAGTTAAAAGTTTGTAAAAAAACAAAACCAAAAAAAATACATGTTTGTATGTAGACTGTATACACTAAATTGCGCCTACATTTGAATAAGTGTGTGAATGTGTTTACATGGTGGTGCACTGGACCGGTGTTTTCATCTGTCCTGTCACACGGCCAGTGCGCAAGATCCACCGAGACACTGACCAGGACAAAGTACTTACTAAGGAAAAATAGATGAATAGTAACAAATAAGACAAATAGCAGATTGGGATAAAAGTTACAACTAAAACACTAAAGTATTTAGTGACAATCATCTAATCTTTTTTTTTTTTTTCTTTCCAAAGGACTGAATGAAAAAGCCGAACCAGTCACGTGGCAAGCGAGCGGCTGGCCAGCAAGAATAGTGCAGCATGAAATGGATCACCTCGATGGAGTTCTTTATGTTGATCGTATGGACAGTAAAACGTTTATTAATGTGAACTGGGAACAATACAATGAATAACAGTTCTGCATTAAACAATTACATTTGTTTGTCACTGATTGTGCTTTAAACTTAATGTTTGTTTTTTTATTCCATTATATTTTAAATTAGTAGACAATATTGTAATTTTGTAATAACAATGAGTGCAATCACGTAAAGCTTTATGGAAATTAAGAACCATACCACATTATCAGACATTTCTATCAAAACAAAATTGAAAACACCATCAACACACAAGAAACCGACTGCAACACTGAAAGAGCTTCGTCTGTCGTCTGTTTTGATGTGGCTGTGCATTATCAGAAGAGCAGTTAAAATACATTGTGTCTAAAATGCGGCCTCGTTATGTATTAAACTCGTACTTCAGAACCATATCAGTAGTCTGATAATGCCATTTTGCATAAGGCAGTGTTTGTGTCAATTTAGTACATTATATAGTAATTTACCTGTAGTAGCAGGTAACAAAAAAACTGTTAAAGTGCCTTTAAAGCAGCTAGATAAACATACAAATTCTCTAGTCACTCCTTTAAACGGCAGTGATATCAAAAGGCATGCCACATCTGCAATCCAGGGGGTCCTTAAACCAACATTTTTTGCAAATTTGGGTAAAGCAGTACCTACACAAAATGTAAAGCTCAGGGTCTGAGCACACACAGCATGTGTTTTTAAGATTGTGCACTTCATGCTGTCCTTGGCAATGATTATCTTCACAGGAAAGGGCATGGAAAACCCTGCATGTGAGGCAGGCAAACTTTGGTTTGGTTGATGTACAGCACTGATGCAAAGGCACAGGTTTGGCTTTTTCGTTATTTTCTGGCAGGTATGCCACCTTGTGGGCAGACATTTGGCAGACCCGTAGGTCACTGCAAAGTAAACTGTGGGATTTGTTACACGTATGACAGACTCCTTGTTCTTTATCTTCGTGTATGCATGTATGAGCAGTCACTCCTTTTTCTACATGAGCTGGCTGTAACCTTCCAGTATTTTGCACATTATGGTTTGTGTAGTAACACATTCCAAGTTCCTCACATTTTGAATCATGAATATAATGACAATCGTGGCACACAATGACACTATCGATGCTGGGTTCGGTAATGCAGCCGTGTTGCTTTAAATCATCTTTTGGTGGTCTGCTCTGGGATTGTGCATCCATCATGTGCATCTCTATAGATTTTACCTCATGCCCTAGTTTTATACAGTTCTGAAAACAAGAACAATACATACTATGTATTTCCTCACACTGAAGGCATTGCTTAAGATACAAGCCAGGTGACTTTATGCACTCGCACACACGTTGTCCTTCTTTTGACGCATTATGCTGGGCATTCCGTATTGCTGTAAATTGTCTTTTATTTTCATATGGCTTGAGGTTCGCGTTGGCCTTCTGTGGTGTTGCATTGATGTGACAGGTAAGGGATGAGATGGAGGTCGTCTGTGCCTTGATTTCATTCCCCTCCTTGTTTGATCGAGAAATGTTACTGG